>NC_056739.1:608916690-609516690 GCF_019279795.1 Protopterus annectens
GGCACAGGGTGCCAGAAATGCTTGCTATGGCTCTGCATGCCCACAACACTGTTATGTTTTACTTTAGTATTACCTGTGAAGATCTGGTCCTTAGTGATAATGGGAGAAGCATGTTAAAACAAGCAAAGGTGAGACATTTGGGTGTGAGGGTGGGGTGAGGAAAACTTGTAAATAAACTTGTCGACCAAGACATTTGGTATGGTTTCAGTATCTAAAATAAGCAGTACAGTTCATTTTGAGTTTGATGAAGTATTGGAAATTACTTCTAATGCTCCTGACATATGCAAGAAAAAGACTTGTGAAGAGTTATCTGCTCTCAGTTCAGCCTCATTCTTATAAATAATGCATTTACAATCCCTGTAGACCTGCTTATATTTCTCCTTTTGATAGATGGTAGAAAATGTTGTCTACAAACCGTATATCATTTTCTCCTCCTTTTATAAACTTTGGTTATCTGTGAATTCTACCATAGGGGTTTACCTTAAGTTTTTACCATACTTATACCCAAGTCAAGACTTGTCTTTACAATGGTTGCTATGGCTATAAAAGTCATGAATAAATGTGATGGCTTTAGAGATTGGGCCAGCAGGTAATAAAACAGTTTTCAGAATCTTAATGCCCTTACATGGGGATATAAGGTTAAAAACAAAGGATCATCAGCAATGTCAAAACCTGTTATTGTCCGAAAGTTAACACAATGTACAGGCAGAGCTTCAGTCATGCAAACCAAATTGATAGCTGATCTAGCATGCCTTAAAAGTCTATAGTTACTGCAACTTGAACAAAGAGATTAACCATAAGAATTATACTAAAGCACATGGATCTCCACATTCAGATTATCTTCTCAAATGGTCCATTTTAGGTACTTAACAAAACTGGATGCTTCTTTCAAAACTGGTTAGAGTAATGTCCTCCACCAGCACCTCTATTTGTTTAGCTTCTACCTCACACAAGGTTCCGGATAACATACCCACCCAGTTCACAGATGCATAAAACACAACTGTGCAAACAGGAGCTACATTTTCCATTTACCATTGACATTCCCTATGTTTCTTGTATTTCATTTTCCTTTGTGGTGAGCTCTACATAAAAATACCCATGATTCTGTCTTTTTACCCACCTCGTCCTTCCATACTTGATGCACTTTTATTTAATTCCATTGTTATCCAGGTAAGCTCAACAGGCACTGGTGCATTATTTTAGGAGTGAGCAAGGAGCGCTGTCTTGTTAAGTAAGTTGCTCATGGTCAAGCAGCTTGCAAGGGGAAATTGAACAAATCAAAACAGAGTGAATTATTTGTAGCTCATAACCTTAATCATCTGTACTAAGCTGACAGTTAATTAAATTGTAATTAATTTACCTAAAACAATTTAGAGTTGACAGCTAGTACATTAAGACTTAAAATTTCATTTTTTTTCCTCAGTGATTTATGAGTTTCTTGTATAGATGGCTGCCATAATTATACATCTACAATGTCTTTTGATTAGAGAGATTTTGACATTAATGTGTAACATGACTCTAGACAAGTGAAAGTGCTCAGAATCCTTACCTTTCTAAACTTAGTTTTGTTTGTTGTAAGTTGTACTGTATAATTACATGGGTAGTCCAACTTCCAATCACCATATTCACATGGGAACAGTACCTCCCCAATAAATGTTTCCTTCAGGTTATGAAACTCTTTGGCATATACAGCAAGTCTCAGTGCAAAGCTTTTGATCTGCTCCAGACTATATCCTGAAAACTGGAAACACTCCTGAAATTTAGGTTTCATACTTTTTCGCTGGATTAGAGTTTGCTGGGGTTCAATAAACTTTGGAAGTAGGTACACTTTGACGTATGAATCACAGCAGTTTTTAAACCTCTTTGGTAGATTAGAAACCCCAAGTATGGTGATGGTTAAAGTTGTATCATAAGCTGAGTAAAACAGGGTGAACTGAAGTGCTGGCTTCTTCTTCTGTACGAAACCAGACATATCTTGTGGTACTGTGTGAGACAGGTGTACCTTCGTCATTGTCTCGGGACTCACCAGCTTTGTACTGGAGCTGTACAGTTTAGTGTATTCATCATACAGACAATTACCAGAAAGAGTACATCGCCTCTCTAGAATTTGCTTAGTTTTAGACTCCAAACTCTGCTTGGGAGGCATGGGAAGGATCGGTAAAGAGGCCCTACCACGGGTCAAAGGTTTAAGTGAGACAGCAGCTTTATGCCCTGATAAGCTCAGGACTGAATGCTGTGGATAATCCATAATTTCACCATCCATCTCCTCATACTGCTGTTTAACAGGGGTGGTGGTTTTCACTGGTAAAGTTGCACTGGGGTCCAGCACAATGCGTTCTGAGGTTTCTTTGTCTGTGAGGTCACTGTGGTTACGATGCCTGCCTCTCCACCAGCACAATATGCACCCAATAATTAAGCAGAAGCACAAAAATGCCAGTCCAACACCAAGAAGGATCTGTAGGTGCACTAGAAAAACAGACAATGTCATTATTTGCTTGTAAGATTTAATAGCTTATCTACATTGAAAACTCATGGTACAGTATGTGAAGTGAACAAAACAGAATGAAGCTAGAAATGCAAAGTACTGTCTAGTCAAGTACACATACATTATCAGTGTATGTAGAATGCAAAATATCAGACATGTTTTAAAAATAAATGTCTTAGAATTTCAATGAGCACTGAAAAAATATATACCAAAAGGTTTGAGAATTAACATGTGACAGTTGAGAGTTATGTAGAGATGCGATGGTTAGGACACAAAGCCAGTCTGAATCTAAAGTTACAGTATTGTCACCAAATTGATCCCATTTATGACAACTAGCCTTTTTCAACAGTTTTTAAACATTTACCCTTATCGCAGTTAATGACCTTCATGGTGCCGTTGACAACTACATACCAGTGTTCACAGATCAGAGAAAAACTGATTTGTATTTTTCAAAAAAAAAAAAAAAAAGAATTTCTCAAATATTTAAGGAAGTTTGATAACCCACTGGTGCAGAGACAAGACATCCTAAGAAGCCAGAGTGTTAGCCAGGGTAATAGGCTTGATATGTTGGAAGTTGGCCTCCCTTTCTCACGGTCAGAGGTTGGCCAAACAGATAGTACCTTCCAAACCAAATACTGGAGATAAATCTCCTTCTCCTGGCTGGGGAACCAACTCAAAAAACCTCTGTGAAAAACCTCACCAGTCTAAAAACTCATGGCTTACAGGAAAAAAAAACTAGTAGTATCCCTGTTGAAGTACCATGTTCCTCAAAAGAATATAGTGGTGGAAAGATCCTTTGCAGTATTCACCCAACAAAAATGTGGTTAAAATGAAAGTAGGACTCTTAAAACTGGTTCTGGTTTGAAGACATCTCTTTATTTGAAAATAGTACTTTACAGGCAAATGAGTGCTGCTCAGATAATGTGTTACAGCTTGTAAAAACAAAAATTTCAGTTGTTCAGAGAGGGGCAAATTTGCTTTTCAGACACAGTTTGCTGCACCTATGTTTAAGATTTTTTGACTAGATTTATTATCTTTCATTAGATGCAATTGAAATGTAGCTAAGTCTTTTTAAAGACGTAAAACTTGTTTGGCAAGGCAGCTTTCTAGACCACGCCCCCCCCCCCCCCAGTGGTGACCATTCCACACCAAAGCCACTACGCCCGAGAGCGGACATATCTTGAAGAACACCCCCTCGTAAACTTATGAGACACCTAGATTCAGCTTTCCTTCCATGATGTGAATGACAGTTCACACCCTGACAACCAATACATCTTTTTCTGTTATAGGGCATGCTAATGTATTGCCATATGAAGGTATGAAATTATGCAGTTAGGAGGTAGGCAGGTCTTTCCTGGTATAACAGTAAGAGCTATACAGGAAAAAAAAAACAATGTTAAAGGAAATCTGATCAGGAACATGTAGACCAAACAGACTAAACTGTAATGAGTGCACATATATTTTTGATTCAGTTTTGAAAGTGAATAAGCCTTTCAAAATAACACAGAGAAGAAGACTGCAGACATTGACAAAAGTGGACAAAAAAGCCACATTCTTTGCATTGCCTCTTGTCCCAACCATTTTAATGGCTAGGTATGCATTGTCTCTGTTTCATAGTTGCCAGTCCTACTAGTTTCATATTTAAAGAAATAGTAAATACTGTGCTTAGCAGAATGCTTAACCAAACATGTAAACATCCTGCACGTTAAAAATGTATTTTATAGGATTCTTATAATTTTAAACAATGAGTATATTTGCTAAAACTTTTATCCCTGATAAATATGTAAGTTGAAAACAATCTTGCTGAGCAACAAGGTAAAGGAAGATGAAATAAAATTTGTATACTGGTTTTCATAAAATGTTTATATTTCCCTGAATCCATTTCTTGTTTGCACCTACATTAGTGTGTAAGAGCCAAAAATGTGCATCTGTGTTATTTTTTTCCAATGGCATCCAATAAGTACAGCTGGCAACCCCATTATTTTACCATTAAACAATATAAGGTTCAGATTTTGTAGAGTTTTGTGCTGCTGAGATAGAAAGATGAAGAAAATGGCAACACTTCATGCTTCATGCTTCCCAGATTTCCTTTAAGGCAAGCAAAAGACTAATCAGACAACATAATTTGAAATTTACAGGTCTAGATAAAACAGCATATAATTTGAGGAAATGCACTTCAAAAATATATAGGACTCAGAATAGCTCAAATACTTGATTAGTGATCACCAAAACCAAATGTATTGACTGAGACCTCAAATCACTTACTGCAAGAAGTATATCTACAGGTGGCAACTTTGCCTAGATGTCATTTCAAGCCATGCATAGGGTCTTTTTATTTTTATACTGCATTTAAAAGATATTTTGTAATACATAGTGAAATGTGATTACACCAGAAATCAGCAGCAAAATAACCTTATTATGAACCTGTGTGACATCAGAAAGATGCATAACAAGGCTGCTTTATAAAATGTTATGCTGTAGCAGAGACAACACTGAAAAGGAAATTGCAGCTGGGTGGAACTAATTGCTTTAAAAGGTGTAATAGTCCCATTATGATGAGATCCAGAAGTTAATTGGCACTTATCTTAACTCCTTTAACAGCTGTAGCAGTCCCTTCATGCTTCTACACAGATCTGCACTAGCACTCGACTAACAACTTTAAATTATCAACCTGCAATGTGCCACACAGTGGAAGTCAGGCACTGATTAACAGCATCAGAAATATTAACAGACTTGGAGCTGCCATAGAAATGGACAGCATTTGCCCCAGAACTGCACTAGCTGACAGCTTTAATAACTGTAATGTACATTGTGCTGTTGCTTTAATTACAGCTCTGTGTATTATAAAATAATATGAACAGATTGCTCTGATAATGAACCATTTTAGTATGTGTTCTCAAAATGGATGTCAAGATTCATGTGTAGAGTATCACTCTTTTCCAATAAACATCTTTATTAAATTATCACGTGACATAGGCAATGTTATATTTATATAAATGATAAACAACCATTGTTACCACTGTAGTTGCAAACATTATACTTCACAGACACCATTGATACAACTGTAGTTGCAAACATTATACATCACTTATAATCTATCCAGTCATTGTCAGTTAAGTATTGTATGGTTCATTCAAATCAAATCCTGCCTCTTAAACCTTGTTCCTTCTCTGTATATATTGTTCCCACAATTCCCACTTTTTCCTATGTAGTTTGCTCCTTCCTTTTCTAAAGATCCCAATTTCAGTTGTTTTATCTCTGTTACTATATTCACTACTTCTAATAAAGTTGGTCTAGACTTTGATTTCCATTTTCTAGTAATTGCTTTCTTGGCAGCCACCATAATTAAACTCAGCAAGGCTTTACCTTGTCTAGGCAATACTGATTCTGTATCATAGCTCAAAAAAATCATCTCCCCAGTCAATTCAATCCACTCACCCAGCATCTCTGGCAGAGCAGTCGGCAGGGAATTCCTAAAGTCTGCCAGCTCACTGCACTCCCAAGAAATGTGTTCCCAGCCATCTCTTTCTTGCCTGCCATACCTCCAAAATCTGCTATCCACCTGAGAAAAAATTCTTTGGAGTCTACTTGGGGTATAAAATACCTATGTAAACACTTCCAAGCAAAACTCCTAAATCTTCTAGACTCTGTTACATATTTGGGAGATACATATGTATCTCCCCATTGTCTCTTTATGAATTGCTTATCCAGTGTCTCTTCTCAATCCTTTCTAAGCTCCTCTGATTAATTCTTGTTATCATGCGATATTTTATATGCTCTACTAATTATTCCTTTTTTAATGGTGGCTTTTGTTCTAGATTCCATTAAAAACTCTTATCAGTGCGTGCTGGTCTTTTATTTAAAATCCCCCTATTTCTTTCTCTTTGCCTATACTCTGATATCAATCCTTGACAGGGAAGGCAATCTCTAACTTGCAGTCCAAATAAATTCTTGGCCTCTTCCCATTCTATTACATTTCCCTTGCTAGTTATTTGCTCCCAATACCTTTGTTTCTTTGCTAGTTTTCTCCAAAAAATTTGAGCCCCCTCTTGCCTATTATCTGTATCCCTAACTGCAGTCATCTCTGTCAGCAGAATCTCTTTTCTCCATTCTCGTGCTGGTTTAGTTCTTAGAATACTTCCTGCTATTTTATGAATATAATACTCTGTGTGATTTTTGTTGTTCTCTTAAGAGTCTGCTTCCAAAATTCCAATCTCTCCTTATTTCTTGAGCTTCCCCCATATCATTATCATTCCTCTCCACTTTGAATTATAGTTTTCTGCTTGTTCTATGCTTAAGAGTCTTAACTGTGTCGTTCTAAAATAACTATTCAAATTGGATAATCCTAATCCACCTTGTTCTAATGGAAGAATCAGATTATCCCACTTGGCCAATGCTGTCTTTCCTTCCCAGATAAAATCCTTCAACTCTTTTTTAATTGATATCCATAACTTCTCCTCTGGTTGATAAAAATATGCCTGGCCAGTGTATAAGACAAAAGGGACTAAAAACATTTTAATTGCTTGTATCTTAGCATCCATATCCATATAACAAAGCTTATAAATTATTGTATTATCTTCTGTTTAGTGTCTTCCCACATATTCTTAGCTGCCACAACAGAGTCATTTCTAATCCACGCTCCTAAATACTTCATTTTATCATGTCTACAAAAATATGGATATTGTTGCACCAATTCATGTGAATACATAATTTATCACTATTGCCTTTGTTTTAGCTTCATTAATTTTGTATCCCTAGAAGATTTGAAACTGTCTAAAATATTCCACAACAGTGTAATATCCCTTTATGGTTTTGTCATGTATAAAATAATATCATCTGTAAATAGAGCCAGCTTTTCCTGACTAACATACAAATTATATCCTTGAATTTCTGAGTCTCTTATTTTCTTTGTCAATAGTTCTAAATATAATGCAAACAACAAAGGGGAAAGTGGACAACCCTGCCTAATTCCTCTATTCAAGCATAAGTTATCAGAGAGGACCCGATCCACTTTCATTTTACCTCCGAACCCTCATATATATTCCTAATCAACCTTATCATTGTATCAGGGAAAGCAAATGCTTCCATTGCCCTGCTCATGAAGCCCCAGTCTACTTTGTCAAATGGATTCTCTGCATCAAGCCCCACTAATGACAGTAGTATTTTATTACATTCCGCTTCCCTCTGAATCATCATTGTTCTGTTAATATTGTCAAATGTTTGCCTCCCCTCCACAAAAACCACACTGATCCATATCTATCAATTTTGGTGTCACTTTTGCCATTCTTTTAGCCATTATAGACATAAACACTTTATAATCACTGTTTAGTATTGAAATGGGCCTGTATGAAGCTGGATCCCATGGATCTTTACCCTCTTTAGGTATTACTGTTACCACCACTTTCTTCCAGGATGCTGGAACTTCTCCTCCTCTTGAAATACTGTTAAACAAAACCTTACAGATCTTTATCAGATTTTCCCTCCTAGGTTTCAAACTTCTACAAGAATACCATGTACTCCTGGGGACTTTCCTGTAGATTGGTTATACATAGCCATTTTTATCTCATCTCTTCCTATCCTAACTGTTAGCAATTGAGCCTAATCTACCTCTAACCTTTGCATATTTAATTCTTCCATAAACATTTCTATTTGTTCCTTTTCTTGATTTCTGTATTTCTCTGCTTTATATAAACTTTCATAAAATTTCCAAAATATTTCTAATACTTCTACAGGATCTCTTGTTATCTTGTAAAACGATAGTCAATGACCACCAACTGAAACAATAATCCAACCAGCATAATAAAAAGCAGTTTATTTTGAAGATATCAAAACGATAAAAAACCAATAAGACAAAGCCCTGGTATATTCCAGGCTTTATCAAGTCGAGACATTGAACAGGTTACACCAGCATGTTTAAATAGTGTAGTTAATTGATTGTGAATTGGTGTTTGATGTCTAGTTAATTGTTAACCCTAGCCTACTTGTCACCAGTAAAAACATGCTAGTTTTTTAAAAGTTGACTGACTGATATTAAATCATGACAAGTCAGAATGGTTACATTATCTGACAGTTAAAAAGTTTAAACTGTCTTTTTTAAATTTCAATTATTTTAGTGAAATGTTTAAATTATGATGTTACCTTGTTTAAATGAACATATCTATTTTAAACACACAATAGAAATCAATATGCCATCTCAAAAGCAAATGACTATACTTTGTTTACATTATATTTCAGGTTTTTTGGTTAGGCTAGGGTTAACAATTAACTAGACATCAAACACCAATTCACAATCAATTAACTACACTATTTAAACATGCTGGTGTAACCTGTTCAATGTCTCGACTTGATAAAGCCTGGAATATACCAGGCGAAAGCGCTTGTCTTATTGTTTTTTTATCGTTTTGATATCTTCAAAATAAACTGCTTTTTATTACGCTGGTTGGATTATTGTTTCAGTTGGTGGTCATTGACTATCGTTTTACTGGATTTTATCTTTCTTCACATCTCTTGTTATCTTCCTTTTTATAGGCTCCCTAAGCTTAGTGACAGCCCTTTCCAATTTCTGTTGCCTAAGTTATTGTGCTCAAAGTTTTTGTGTTCTAGAATTATTATAAAAAAACAGTTGCTTAACAGCAATCTTTTTGAACTTGTGTATATTATTGAGGTAATCCCTTATTTTCTGTTAAGCATTTTGCAGATGCTCCTTTTCTTGTTCTGAGAAAGTCCCTCAATTTTGCAATACTTTAACATTTGTCAGTTCCTCTAAATAATTCTTGTTACTTCTTAACCATATCTCCCTTTCCTTTATTTCCACCCTAGTTTTAAACTCCACTTTAATTTTATCCCACTCCCTAGCAATATTTTCAAACAAATTTATATCTTCTCTAGTAGCTCCTGAATTAATTCCAAAACCCATTCCTTAAACTCCTCTCTTTTAGACCGATAGGTGGGAAAGCACCAGTGTCTCATTTAGATTTCATTACCTTGCATTTTTATTTTAGTGATTATCAGAGCGTGAGCTGAATAGTTGAAATAAATTGGGTGCATTTCAAGATCTTCAATTAAATGCACATGTTCCTGTGAGGTAGCCTAGCCCAGTTTTTGTATCTTGGAGAAGAATATGTAAATTGACTCCAAACTCCTAATACTGAATGCACATCTTTCAGGGTCTATATTACGTTATCGAAAAACGGGTTAAT
Organism: Protopterus annectens; assembly: GCF_019279795.1. Taxonomy (NCBI): domain Eukaryota; kingdom Metazoa; phylum Chordata; order Ceratodontiformes; family Protopteridae; genus Protopterus; species Protopterus annectens. The sequence continues at coordinate 608,926,375 of NC_056739.1, forward strand.
CGAACACATATTCACCGACCAATAAACAGCGGAAACACTAATCTCTGAATGGCCACTTCAGCAAATTTTTATTCCCAAGGGAAAAATTGCTTGGCCAAACAAAAACAAAAACTTTCAAACCCTACAAAGTGGGGGGCTTTGCCCTCCACACCCCCCTAACTAAATATACCAACTCTGAGATCACACTACAGTGGGGAAAAGGGCAAATCCCCAATGACAACCAGGCATTTTTCCCCTGGGAAAAAATTGCTGAAGTGGTTGTTCAGAGATTAGTGTTTTCGCTGCTTATTGGTCAACAAATACATGTTTGATGAGCACGTTTTTCGTTAAAGTAATATAGACCCCCATCTTCCATGCCAAACATTTTCATAAATTTCTTCAAAAATCTACCCTCCTTTGTTATATTTTCCCTTATAGGTCCCCCAGACACATCTTCACTGTTGCAAACTAAATTCCAGTCTCCACCTATAAATAATACTCCTTGCTGAAAGCTGATTATTTCTCATAGAATTTTCTTAAGCTCCATTATAGCAGTTTTAGGTGAAATGTAAATGCATGCCAGTGTAATCCTCCTCCCTTAACAGTAGCCCCTTAGTACTATATATATTCCATTATTATCTTGTTCCCCTCTTCTATCTCTATTGAAGCTCCCCTTGCAATTATATAAGTACTCCTCTTTTCCTTTGTCTTTGATATTCCACTGAATAACCATCCTGAAAACATTTCTTTATCAAATTCACATGTTCAGTTCTTTCCAGGTGTGTCTCCTGTAGCATAGGTATTTGCATTCTACATTTTTAATATAGTACACCACTCATTCTTTTTTATATTTATCTGTAAGACCATTCATATTCAATGGCATTACAGAAAGCATCATTTTCCTATATAGTTATTATTACCACCTTTTAAGTATAACTGCTTTTTTGTTAAATGTCTAGTTCCAACTTTTATGTTACATGCATATACTGTTCGGCAGGCTGGTCTTTTACACAGTTGTTTCTTATCATATCCATTTGAGCCTATGCCACATCTTATGTAACTTTTTGTTTTTGTAAAAGCCCTCAAACAGAACAAACAACTCCCCCTTAAAACCTATCACCTTAATAATAACACACAAAACTATGCACATCTTCAAATATTGAAGTTTTTGCTTCCTAATAACAACAAAAGTTCTAAGTTGATAGCCACACAGACAGGCTAGGGTTAACCACAAAGAAAGACTAGTCATGCTAAGCTGTATGGTACAGCCTGTGCTATTAGTAAGTGCTATTTGATTTTGTCTATCTTTATAGTTCTCCCAGCTAAAAAAAAACACTTGAATGAGTTCAGTAAACACTTTCTCCAAGCCATTTCGCTTTATCAAAGTATCTTCTAATAACATGCAAACCAGACACAAAACTGCTAAGGATATCTTGTTTACCAGAAAAAAGTCTTATAATATTCAATATTCTTTTTTATTTACATGCTTTGTAATAAACTTGTTACTGGATAATACCTAGGGTCTTAACCCAGTCACTTCCCTAGGCAAGCATGGGAAAAACATGCTTTGTAATAAACTTGTTACTGGATAATACCTAGGGTCTTAACCCAGTCACTTCCCTAGGCAAGCATGGGAAAAACACACTGATTTTTCTTTTGCCACACTCTCTTAACCAGACCCTTCCTCTCCCCCTTTCTCTTTTTTTTTGACAGTGCCTATATTTCATAACACTGAACAAAGGAAATGAGAGAAGGGAGAAAAAGAAAAAACAAAAGCACCTGTTTATATTAGTATCCCCATTGCATTTCAAAAAACTGAGAAAACTTTACTTCAAGTCAGATTGGTTTTGCCTTATCTTTAAAGCTCTTCCAGCTGGGAAAACCCCTAATTGCTTTCAGAGAACATTATGTCCTAGCCAAGTTCTCTTTTCTTTTTCCCTTAGCCAATCGCCTTCTGCCAGACTGTCTCCAGTTTCTCTTTATCAGACTACCTCAATAGAGACATGAGAACCAGACTGACAGAATGAAGATCTAGTACAGATGTGGATATGTCACAGTAGAAGGTAGGTTGGGAGATAAGGTGTGCACATTAGTTAACGTATATTTACACACACACACGCATATATATATATATATATATATATATATATATATGAATATTCACCTTGAAACATCACAACTGGAAATTGTATTCTAGCTTAAGGACTAGATTGTCAATGAGAATGGGTTATTAATATTAGTAGATGACTGGAATATGGTTTATGCCTAGGCTGACATGCACTTGGGACCTCATGTAAGTAAGTCACATGCATTAGAGAAATGTATATATATATATATATATATATATATATATATATATATATATATATATATATATATATATATATATATATATATATATATATGTATGTATATATATATATATATATATATATATATATATATATATATATATAGTCTAGAAATGACAAAATATTAGTAGCAAAGGAATATACTTATTTAACAGATAGAGTGGACACCTTCCGAACAGTGCTCTCAGATTATGCTTCGTTATTAATAAAAGTGCACCTACTTAGGTCCCAGTTAGACAGTCACCAGACAGTAAACTTATTTTTATCATGGACATCAGTTCAAGTTAATATCACAGTAGTCTTTGTTAAAGCCATAGGATCACTGATTAAATCCAGAAAACTGGGACACTGTTAAAACAGATTTAATAAAGTTCCTTAGAGAATTTAGTTTAGGAAAGCTAAAATTTATAGGTAGCAAGCTGTGACAATATTGAGTTACTCACTGTAAGATACAAACCTGCGAATAAGAGCAGGGAATTAATGATATATAGGATAGAACCGAAAAGTAATATGTGGCAGAAGAATGACAAACAAGCTGAAAAGTAAGGTGGACAAAGCAGTGATGTGACCAGTACTACTGTATTGTACAGAAACCTGGGCAGTGAAGGTAGAACAGCTGAGGAAGCTAGTGGTTGAAGTGCCTGAGATGGGTGGAACATAAAACATGAGTCAAGGAGACTAAAAACTTCAAATATACCAAGTTGTTGAGCAAGTTGGTTTTCAGTCACATGATTCATGAGTTTATATTAATTTATGTCACTGTGATGTAATTTTTGTTCTGAAAATGTCCTACAACTGTTTGTGTGGATGATGTTTCTTGGCATTTTACAAGGTGAGTGGTGAGTGGTGAGTATCTTTTTCTTACTAGTATTGTATCTGTAATTTCCTGAAGATCTTACTAAATTACAATAAATATACCAAAGGAGTGTGGAAGATGTGGTGTCCAAGATTTTATGATGAATATTATCACAGCAATGTTAAAACTTTTACAGGATTTGATAGCCAAAGACTATGAAGTTAGGTAGAAATCAGCTTTAATTTTAAAGCAAGGTGAGGAGAAAGGGTTTGATAGCTATGAATTGTATGTCTTTGAGGAACTAGGCGATGAAGAAGAATAATACAGGTGAACAGCTTAAAGAGTTTGTGCCTGTTGATTTGGCAAGTGGATGTGAACACAGACTGTGTAAGTCCTAAGAAATGTGAATAGATTTTCAATGTTGCTAATCTGGGAGTAGTTGTTAAAAGGCACTGCCCCCTTAATATGGGACCCATTTATGGCAATTATGCAGGGAAAAGAGATTCCTAAAGGAAGCTTTGATTTACCTTTGACTTCTTTGACAAAACACTCAAATTATGTGCTGTAAACAGAGGATTCATCATTTAATCTCCGTTGCTGGAGAAAGCAAGATCTCCGTTGCTTTTTACAAACTGTCTGCTATGTTAAAGGAGTTTAACATAGCGAGACAGCTTTAAAAAAAGCAACGGAGAATCTTCGTTGCTTTTTTTAAAGCTCTTGCTATGTTAAACTCATTTAACATAGCGAGACAGTGTGAAGCAACAGAGATCTTGCGTTCTCCATTGCTGTAAACAAAGAGTTATAGTAATGGAAAAAGTCCGGGCGACCGGACCTTTTTCCATTACTATAACTCTGATTTACAACGTGCATGCTGATCAATCAGCGTGCACATTTTTGAATATTAATGGGGGGTCGTTGTATAATAGAGGCTACATTCTACAGCTCAGACATTAATGAGTTAAGTAACACTCTACCAAATGGCAAGTTTATACAACCTCCGATACACTAAAGATTCCTTGACTTTGTAAATACCAATTTCCTGCTGCAAATTGTCCCCACCCCTAACAGGACTGTTAATCTCCTTGGTCTTGTCCTTATAAAGTGCTGCACCTCCCCATTCCACCCCAATTGTAGCTACCACCCTGGTAAAATTTTGATCACCTAAAGTTGCCTTCAACCTCAGTAGAGGTCTGCCCACCCAGTCATATCCCCACAGTATTTCAAGATTATTCTAAGTGCAACGTATTACTACAATAGATATCCTGAAAAAAGCACAACTGGTACATTCTACTGAACAGTTGTATTCATGATTCTTCCCTGCCTCAAAATATTCCAAAGAGTTCTATTCCATTTTGACTAGATCTATAGAAGAAGCCATTCCTGTCTGCCACAAGAACAGTTATAAATTCTGGACTAAATGGGATGCCAATATAAAAAAACACATGGATGTTTGTAAAACATTCCCTCATCTATACTACAAAACAACTTCAAAGCATTAAGCAAGACTCTCGTGTGTACAATTAGAGAGAGCAAAACCAGTTATGACCTTAGCACTGCTTTCAAAACTAATGGGAACCATGAGAATTACTTCAGCTACATTAGGAAACTCAAAAATGATCCCTAATAGTATACTCCACTCCAGTTCAGAGTCTATAGCTATATCTCTGCCAATAAATGTAGGTCCTACTTCATGCCTACCATACACCCCTTCCAGGAGTGGCCTTAGGTCAACTGGTGCCCTAGGCAAATGGGCTCCACAGCACCCCCCACCACACCACCCAGTGCCCCCATCCTGGTCTACCTACATTAAATAAATACTGAAAAAGCGTCCCTGCTAGAGCGGCGCCCTAGGCGACCGCCTAGTTGGCCTATGCCTAAGGCTGGCCATGACCCCTTCTACCCCACAATCCCCCACCCCCTGTTATCATTCATGATCAAGTGTTTTCTGCTTTAAAACCCTAAAATTAAAACTCTTAAATCCATTCGTCCCAACAAACTTCCAGGCAGTTCCTAAATCTAATTTATTTTAGTCAGTCCCTGGGCTCTGTACCTGAAACTCAAAGAAGCATCCCAGGTGTTCCTCTTCACAATGGTGGCCCCACAAGAGACCCCCAGTAATTATAGACCTATTAATTTCATTAGCATTATCTAGAAGACTATGGAATGCATTATCACTGAATTAATTAACAATAACATAGGTGGCCTTCAGACTCAACCAAAATCAGTTTGGATGTTTTAAGGGCAGGTCATGCCTACTAAACCTGGTCTATTTTTTGACAAGGCCACATAAGCCTTAAATGAGGGTCATACTGTCAATACTGCCTTCCTTGGCCTTTCTGAAGAATTGATATTATTCCCCTGTGGACACAATAAGAAAATTGACTAGTCTCAGTGTGAACTCTTACAATCTCTGCTGGATAGCTAATTACTAATTATTAATGGACCAAATTAAGGTTGTCCAAATAGGAGCAGTTCTTCTAGCAGTAGAAATGATACTAGCAGCATTCAAGAGGATTTAATTTTGGGTCATCTCCTGTTTGACATTTACTTCTCTGAATGACTGCATATTAGGTACTGTTGTCATCTCACCCCATAAAACCATAAATTTTAAAGACTAGATGAAATGTATACATGGTGTGTTAGTCATCAGCCCAATCCAAATGAGTAGAAGTAAAAATGACCTGTGGTAAAACCACCTGTCCCTTCCTCTTATCATACTGATATTATTCCTCCTAAAATAAGTCCCATTATTAGAGACATTGGTAGCAACACTGGCATTGAGCTCTCTTCAGATCTCATTTCTGGTCTGAAAGTCTTTCTGTCTTGCACAGCTCATCTGGTGTAACAGATGTCATTGTCCCCTTGTGCTCCTCCTTCATCAAATTCATTATCAAATACAACTCCTCCTTCCAAATGTAACTCTCAAAGTACCTTTTGGAACATGAAAGGTTCTGAAGACTCCTAACTAGAAATTATCTCTGGCTTAGGCCAATTAATCTACCCTGATTGGTAAAAATCTCTATCCCTCTACTCATTTTCTTACAGGCTTCTGAGAAACAATCGTTGCCTAGCATTTCATGCTATGTAAGTTTTCTCACTTTCAGCTTTGAAAGTGGTTCTGGGCAGCCACGGTGGTGCAGTGGTTAGCATTGTCGCCTCACAGCAAGAGGTTCTCCGGTTCGATCCTTGGCTGGGGTGCCTTCTGTGTGGAGTCTGCATGTCCTCCCTGTGGTCACGTGGGTTTCCTCCGGGTGCTCCGGTTTCCTCCCACATTCCAAAGACATGCAGTAGGTGGATTGGACACACTAAATTGGCCTTAGTTGTGAGTGCGTGTGTGTGTGTGTGTGTGTGTGTGTGTGTGTGTGTGTGCCTTCTGTGGAAGGTTGGGCACCGGGCTGGCAACTCAACACTGTAAAACTATACTGCCAATCATGAGCGGACAGGTGATCCGCTGTGGTGAGCCCTAACCGGGAAAAGCCAAAAGAAGAAGAAGCTTTGAAAGTGGTTCTAGACTATTGTAGCATCAGCTGCCCAAAACTGACTCAAGCTCCAAAACACAGTTGGCTACCTACTGTTTCATACTACAAACAGGCTCCGGCTCATGAAGATTTGCAGGACAATGCTGGTACGACACCATTCAAGCTCCCTTCCTAGCATACAGGGCCAAGTTCAAATTACTTCTGGTGGTTCCCAAATCCAACAGGAAGGCAATAAAGAAATCAATGAACTCCTACCTCTAATCACCTTTAAGCAATCTCTTTCAGAACTACATATTGTTATCGCCTCAGTACGATTCACTGAATTTAGAGAGACTCACTTCACAAAAAATCAGTTGTAACTGTCCTAATGAAAAAAGGAAAGCATAGCCTTGACTGCTTCTACTTGGCCACAAACACAGTTTAGCTTTATTATGAACTACAGATTTTTCCTCATGTATCCCTGAGTGTTCAAAATTATAATTCTGTGGTTTGAACCCAAGCCATAAAGCTTGCTGGTGTGTGTCTTGCCAAAGCTGAACAATTGCACTTTTGGTACATTATATGCAGTGAATTACTTTTGACTGTGTGAGTTCTGTTGCCATGTTTTTGTTTGCTTCCCTGCCTCTTCTGCAAAAGGAAAAACTATATCCTAGTGGGAACACTTGGTTACCAAAATTATAGAACTACAAAATAAAGGTGAACTGCAGTGACAGTGAATTCTTTTATCACTGTGCAGTGGGGAAGTCTTAGTGCTTGCATGTAAGGGAAAAAGGCAGAGAGAATGTGCACAAGTATTTGTGTTGCATAGTGTGAATGATCCAAAGACAAGACTGCATTCCATACAACTTGGAGCTGATTGGGTTACTATTTATAAGCAGAAAGTTGTTTAAGAACTGTAGTACAGAAATTGCCTTCATGAATGCTTGCATTAACCGCTAGAAATGTGCCATACTTATCTAAAGAAAGAAAGTTTCCATGTTTATAGCACCTCTGCTCATCAAAATTGTGCCGAGCCGATGTCTGAAAATATCACTGTGCATTATTCATGAAGGTCATTGTTGGCTGGAGCAATATAAATGACATTTCCCAGTATAGCTGTAAGCCTTTGTATCTCTGCTAAAATAAAACTTGTCTATTTGTTTGTGTCATTACTAGAAGCTGTCCGTGTCTCCCTGGTTTTCTATTTTATACTCTGAAATGTCATTTGGGCCAAGTTACAGCTTGAAACTGCAAAGTTTATGGAGTATAAACAGCTGATGAAATATCTTCATGTAAATAATTAGGCAGTTTATTTTATACATATCACTGCTAATCAATATTAATAGGCAGCTATCTTGCTGAAGACCATAACACAAACAGAGGCTTGACAGCTGTTTTTATATTTATTGTAGGATTGCTTATGAGATAGAAATCGTCTCTTCTCTGCAAACATGATTAAGTCTTTTATTTGCATAATATCCATATGGACTTTACCTTTTTTGCCACTTCTGCCATGAGTTATCAGCTGAAAAAAATTCCTAGTCTTATAGTAACTATGGCAAATAATATATTCATAAACACAATGAACAATAATAGACATACCAGATTCACTACAGAAAAAATGTATATGTGTTACAAACATAAGTGATGGCCAACAATTGCTTATATTTTGAAAATGCAATGAAAAGTATCAATAAATATGCCTACCAAAATGGTAGAGATGTGTTTAACCTTTCCATACCATCACCAACATTTTCATAGTTAATCAAATTGCTCTGGATAACCAGATTAAGATGTATATCTGGTCATTGCCATGACTTTAGTGAGTTTACATAATTAATAATTAAAGGGAGTATCCTACAGTTCATGTTGCAAAGTGAATCCAAAACATTTCAATCATTATGAGCTTACAAATGCATGAAATGCCAGGGTAAGGTGCCAAGTTGCCCATCATGATTGCCCATCTCTAGCAGCTGTTCTTCCACAAGTTGTTTTTCAGATTCTTATACCCCATTTTTCCCCTACCCATGACTGTCATACCTGCCAGACACTTCCCACTTCCATTTTAACTGCAACGCTGATGTTTTGCATGCTACTTCCTAGGAAAGTACACACCGCCCTACCTGTGGAGTAAAGTGTCCTCATTTGTAACTCAGATTTAAGCATGCCCTTCTCTCCTTCCTTTACAGTCCTTCCTCCTTCCCAAATATGAATTCTGAATGTTATACAGATGCCCCTGCATCCCATCCCTTCTCTGTTCCACATAATGCTTATCCTTCTAGTCTTTTCTCAAAGGCCATACTGTCCTACTATCTCACCAATTTGGTTGCCCTTCCTCCAGGAATCTTGCATCATTTTTTAGATGCAGCTGTAAAAAATGATGCAGTACTTCAGATTAGCCCTGACCAAGACTAAGCCATATGAAGGATCATCTTTGTCTTGTTGTCTTCCATAGCTCTCATTCTTCACTCAGAGCACCTGAAAGTGCACCTAAAAACTGGTTGACCTTAACCTTTTGCAGTGATTTATGTGATGCTGAGTAATGGTGGTTAGTGATAATGCCTCATAGTGCTTGGATCTCTAGTTTGGTTCTTCCTTAGCATACCTTTTATTCAGAGTTGAGTATAGTGACAGGGTTTTGAGTCGGTCCATGTAGGGCATGTTGTTTAGGCCTTGTATACTTTTCATCCTTTGATACATAAAGATTTTATAGTCACAGTGCAAGGTGATTGTTATTCTAAAATTAATATTTGCATTGCATTATGTAAGATCTGTGATACATTTTATGTGGGGAAATCTAACAAAAAATTGAAGTATAGAATTTGTGATCATATTTCAGAAATAAATAGGGGTATTCACATTAATGCTTTATGTGAACATATTCAAAAAAGGTCCAACCCACTCATTTGAATTTGCTGTTGTACAAAAAAAGTTAAAGTAGAGACTAGGGGAGGGGATATAGTAGCAAAAATGGAAAAACGAGAATTTAAATGGATAAATAGGTTTAGTGCTGATAAATATCCTGGTTAATATAAAACCTATTTTGAAACAGAAGTGTATGAGAAGTTAATCCCATGACTTTTGTTATGTGATTCTCTGATCTATAAAATGATATGTGTTGTTTGTTTTTTAACACCTGAAGAAAGCATGGCCGTGAAAGCTTGTTGAAGCTTATGTTTTATAAGTGTGTGTTTTAACATATTACTGAAGAATACCCATGTATCCTTGAGCAGTCATTTCTCTCTTTTTCTGCTACTTGATTTGTTGAGCTACTACATTGCTTTGTGGTTTTTGAATCTCCAGGACAATTTCCACATTTCATTTTTTTGTAAAACTAAACAGCTTTTAGTGTGCAGACAGGGATGATTTTGTCTGTGTTCTCTCTCTCTGTGCCACTCAGAAAAAATTGTGCATGGTGCTTTGTGATAGGTAGTGCAAATACACATTCATTTGGTAGATAGTCTAGTTGATAAAGTGACACAGGTAGGAATCAGCTCTATGACACATAAAATGGTGCAGGTAGAGAGCTGCTCTATGACATATAAAATGGTGCAGGTAGGCACAGGTGTGCAACATATAAAGTGGTACAAATAGGGAGCAGCTCTATTACACATAAAATAGTGCAGGTAGAGAGCTGTTCTATGACATAGAGAATGGTGCAGGTAGACACAGGTGTACAACATATAAAGTGGTACAGATAGGGAGCAGGCACCTCTATGACATATGAAGTGGTGAAGGCAGAGAACAGGTCTGTGACACATGAAATGGTGAATGAAGGGAGCAGCTCTATGGCATTTGAAGGGGTGCAGGTAGGCAGCTGCTCTATGACATTTGAAGAGGTTCAGGTAAAGAGCAGCACTATGACATCTGAAGTGGTGCAGGTAGGGAGATGGTCTATGACATTTGAAGAGGTTCAGGTAAAGAGCAGCACTATGACATCTGAAGTGGTGCAGGTAGGGAGATGGTCTATGACATTTGAAGAGGTTCAGGTAAAGAGCAGCACTATGACATCTGAAGTGGTGCAGGTAGGGAGATGGTCTATGACATTTGAAGAGGTTCAGGTAAAGAGCAGCACTATGACATCTGAAGTGGTGCAGGTAGGCAGCTGCTCTATGACATTTGAAGAGGTTCAGGTAGAGAGCAGCACTATGACATCTGAAGTGGTGCAGGTAGGGAGATGGTCTATGACATTTGAAGAGGTTCAGGTAAAGAGCAGCACTATGACATCTGAAGTGGTGCAGGTAGGGAGATGGTCTATGACATTTGAAGAGGTGCAGGTACGGAGCAGCTCTATGACATTTGAAGAGGTGCAGATAGGCAGCTGCTCTATGACATTTGAAGAGGTTCAGGTAGAGAACAGCTCTATGACATTTGAAGTGGTGCAAGTAGGGAGATGCTCTATGACATTTGAAGTGGTGTGGGTAGGGAGCAACTCTATGACATGTGAAGTGGTGTAGATATAGAACAGCTCTGTGACATAGACATGTTAGGTGGTGCAGTTATTAAACAGCTCTATGAAATGTGAAGTGGTGCAGTTATAAAACAGCAGTATAACATGTGGAGTGGTGTAGATATAAAACAGCTCTATGACATGTGAAGCAGTGTAGATATAGAACAGCTCTGTGACATAGACATGTGAAGTGGTGCAGGTATTAAACAGCTCTATGACATGTGAAATGGTGCACAGTGATGTCTATAAAGTACAAATTTAGTTTCACGCAGTTTGTTTCATCATTTTCTATCCCCTCATTAAGCAAATCATGAACCATGCTGGCCAGATGATGTCTCATCCCACTCTGTAACAACTGCAGTGATCATGTTTGTTTGATAGTGTGGTGTAATAATGGAAGGCCCAAAGGTAAGCTGGTACCAGGTACCATATCAATGGCTGAACTTTGTGCAATTTATTAAAAGTGGGATTTTTCAAAACTGTAAGTATTCTCTCATCTGCTGGAGCCCCAAGTTTAAATCCCGTGTTTTTGTCAGATTCATCATGAAAAATAAATTTCTGCAGTGTGATGTTGTGCCATTTAGCAACGCACACAGCTAGAACAATTTTTGTGGGTATGTTTGCTGCATTATGCAACAGCTGCTGTCCTTTAGCTGTCCTTAGAATTATGTAAAGTTTACATATTTTTTCATATTTAACGGGCCTGATTCCAGAAGACTTGCTCTCAGTATAAGTGAACACTAAGAACAGGCTGAGAGCAGGTCTATTGGAATTCTGGTCCCCAGTGTAAGCCTGTTTATTTACACTGAAATATTTTACTTACACTGCGAACAAGTCTTTTGAAATAAAGACAGATTTACACTGAGTGTAACTTTGCTGGAATCTGACCCAACATCTCACAGTACAAACTAACTAAGCTATACTTTGGGTTGTTGTGTCTTTCGGCTTTTCCCGGTTAGGGGTCACCACAGCAGAACTCCGGTCCGCTAATGATTGGTAGTTAATTTTTACGTGCCAAGTTACCAGCTCTGATGCACAACCTTCAACGAAGGTACGCCCATTAACGCATGTCTCCATGCAGAAGACGCTCTAGCTGAGAATCGAACCGGACAGCGTCTTACTGTGAGGTGACAATGCTACCACAGCACCACCACCGCAGGATAAAAATATACATGTTATACTTGTATGTATGTGTCTTTCGGCTTTTCCCGGTTAGGGGTCACCACAGCGGAACTCCGGTCCGCTAATGATTGGCAGTTGATTTTTACTTACCGGCTTGCCAGGCCTGACACACAACCTTCAACAAAGGTATGCCCATTCACGCATGTTTCCATGCAGAAGACACTCTAGCTGAGAATCGAACCGGACAGCGTCTTACTGTCAGGCGACAATGCTACCGCAGCACAACCACCGTAAGCTATACTTTGTGTATCACCTATATCTCCCTAGAGCACAGATACAATCACAATACAAAATGTAATCCCTTTCTCCAGACTATCCTGTATTAGAATCTGTCTCTGGATTCAATGTGTAGCAATCAAATAATCTGTGTAATAATGTAAATAAACATTTTACGTAGCACACTTCATCTAGCAGTATTGCATATATAGCTGCATATTTTGTATTCAGTAAGATAGAATTTTGATGAGTTTATCATTTTTTATACTTTCTGTAATTTCACAAGTATGCTACTAGATTAAATAATAATACATCCCAATTCACTCATCTATGCTAGCAGTTAACACGTTAGCACAGAGATTTAAGGCTTGGAGCTTCTACTCTGTAGTCCAGGGTTTGATTCTCTTAGCCCATTTTTTTGCCTATTATGTGACTGTAACTAATTGGCCTTCCCAGGCTGACTCTGGAACTGTTTGTGCAGATCAGCACTCTAAGCTGTTTAACCGTACTGATCTTTACTTAGTGCTGTCTACTGATTAATGACTATATAAAAAAAGCTCTTTAAAGAGAAACATATTCTCCCATTATAACTATAATGCTGATGCTTGCTTTACCGTTAAAACATTTCTCTATACAATCTGCACAGCAGTAGCATATTGTATACTGTTTCATTTTAAGGGGGGTGGCTTGCAGCTAAGACTTACGACTCACATGTACAAGGTCTGGATGTTTGAGTCTGACCTCTGTCATTATCTCCACAGCGTAGTATAGAAAAGGGTCAGATAAGACCTAGTTCACTTATCCAGTAAATAACAAATAAATATTTAGAATTAAGGCATATAAATAAAATTAAATCATAATATTGTAATATAAGTGCTAATGCAGAAATAAAGTCTGTACGCATCAAACGAATGCAAAATCTATACATCTATCTGTATTTGCATAGGCCTGGTTTGAGACTAAAAGAGGCTGATCAATCCACCAACCTAGTTAAGAGACGGAAATAAGTATAACAAATAAATAAATAAATAGGCAACACATAAGAACAGCAGAAATGTTTTCCTCTGCTACATAAAAAGTAATCAAAATACACTTTGTCAGACCAAGCTTGAGATGACATTTATTATAGGCAATTAAGTAGATCTACTCCACAACAAATAATTATTGTATGTCCTGTTGACGTTTGTTAACAGAAAATTGCAAGAGTTAAGTGAGTCAGTCACTGAATTAATCAATCAATTAATTAATCATTAATTAAAGGTTTTCAATGCAGTAATTTAAACTAACTAACCTGTCAACTTTCCAAAAAAACCTTTATATCTAACTTGTAGGAAAGCAATTAGTACTTCACAGAAAATGTAGACAGAAGCAGCTGTGTTCAGCCACTGTGTACCATGAGGAGAATATATTATATAAGATGTTAAGTGCCTTTGCAGGCTTTCCTTATCATTTACTGGTTTATATAAAACAGTCCAATGACTGTAGCTGCCCAGTGCTGGATAAAAAGTCTAACAAGTTATACTGAGCTGTGAGTCACACACAGGCTCTGCCTGGGTTATAATCTCCAGTGCTTCTGGTCCCAAATTCATGTTTTAACTGTTGTGTCTTATTACTGATTAACTCTCTATTACCTGAGCATTCTGAGTATCTACAAGCACAAAAATATACAGTATTTAATAATCATATTTTATCAATTTATACAATAAACAGCAAATAGCCCCTCAAAGAAAAATTTACAAAATCTAATATATTTACTTCTTATAGTCCATTGCAAATTCACATGCATCTATTGCAGGTACACTATTCAGGGCTGTAATCCTTTGTTTTAACATCCATCTGTCACTAATAACTATGATATTATAACATAGAAATACAGTAGCCCAAATAGTCACAGTAAGGAACAAGGCTTCTCTTTTAATGCAGAATAATTTTACCAAATAATAGAAAAAAATGCAATATTAATGTGTACTACAAGCCAAATTTACTGAAGTTTCCCTAAAAACACAATTCAGTCTTTGAAATCCTACTTTAAGCTCTTTAGGTTTTAAGGTATATTAAAGGTCACTATCTGCCATAGGCCCTCAAATTCACATTGCAACAAATCAATCAGCTTCAGCCCAAGCAGACGTATATAAGAAAATGCCTTTAGAACCATGTTTGGTATGGATAACCTTTCTGCCTTCCAAAATGAAATAAATGAAAGAAAAAGAATTTCCAAACCTTCAAGATTCTTTGTGAATAGGACTTGAAATAGTAACCAGATGAATAAAATAATAATAATGCCTTCTATCATTCCTTTACAACAGAAGAAGAAAACAGACTGGATGAGGGCAAGGGTTGGATACTCTCCACTGAAGTGCGGCATCTTTCCTCATAAAATGCGATCACTGCAGACCTGGTGTTCTTTATTTTACAATGCATGAAAAAATCAGCTGAACCACATGCTTCCAAAATCCAGAGGTGCCTAAATCAAGTCACTCTGAGATTTATGTACTTTAGTATGTATCTTTTGCTGTGGCTGGAAGCTCTTCACAAAGTCAGTGCGCGGTATCAGCCCAGAGGAATAATTTAAAAATGCTCAGTCTTGTTTCACATTGCTTTCAGTTTGCACTGAGCTGCAAGGCTACCCACTGTGCCAGCAGACAAGATGATCAGCCTTAATTAATGTCCGTTGCACACACATCAAAATTAAGGTCTTTGATAGGCCAGCACACTTTGTTTTACCTCTAAAATAAAGTGCCCCATTATTCGTATGCCATGTACGGATAGAGACATTCAAAACATATATCCAAACTGCATGTCTGCACTCATGCTGACCCATGTGATTTCTGACCATCACTGACCATGCCGGTCTTGGGTACACTTTCTTCACTAGTTCAGTAATATACTGATTTCCATGTATTAGAAGCTAGAATAAAGAAGAAGATAGAATGCATTTTATCTCTGAGAGCTCCCTTCAACAACAAAAAGAAAACTCACTTTCACCGAGATAATTCTTAATCCGACTTCCCCAAAGGCTGGCTATTAGGTGTTTTGCTTCTGCCCTGCTGTTTCCTGGCTGTAAGTTATTCAAAGCTCCTGTCAGAAATCATTTATGCAATGATGCCCCATGGTACTGCCATGGATTTATCTACTGTACTGTTAATAACCTTCGGAATGTTCTGCACTATCAGCCTTTCTCAGCCCCAGCCATTCCACTCTACATAGCCAGCTTCTGTTTGAAATCAGGATATCTTAATTAGCCATGCATGAAGTTGTTTTTACATTATGCAATAGCTATCTCACAGCTCTCTCATTTCAGCTTTGATTTGTCCTTGTACTGGTTACTTTCTAAACTGTTCTAATGCCAAATCTGTATCTGACAGATACTCTCAGGAGACCAGTCATGAAACATGCCAATGAGTTTTGCACTTGCTTAATGTAACTAAGTTCAAACAGCATTAGAAGTTAAATAATATTATGTTAAGAAAGGTAGGCTGTTTAGTGAGTTTTATGCAACATATTTCATGCTTCTTAGTCTAAAAATACTTAAAAACAGTGGAAAAGAGAGTTAAATGCATAATGACACAGATCATCAAGTTCTGCTGGAGATGAGACAGATGTAGTTCACCAAGTTCTAGATGTTTCTATTTTTAATCACTGATAACCTGAATTAGCCTATTATGCTGTTGATTCTTGCTGTATGCAGACACGTATATTTGTAAGTGAAAACATTTCATATTAATCCACAAGGTTACATCCCCTTCATACCAAAAAAAAGAAAAAAAAAAAAGTTTCTGAATAAACCTTTTTTCTGTGTAACAAAGCTGGTCCACAATAGACTTCTGAATATGTCTATTACTGGCTCATTGGGATGAGTTGAAAAGGGGTGCTCACCATATAAATAGCAGGCATTTTTTGACGGTTTGTAATTTGTGATGGGAAAAAATAAATTAATAAAAGGGAGAGAAGCAAGACATTAAATCAAAATATTTCAAAAGCTCCTAAAGAATTTCAAACATTAAATTTTGGGTAAGTTTTACTGAAGTATTGTAATCCAAGACAGCTATGACATTTCAATGGGAGAATAAAAAAAAAAAGTCCACTCCCGACTTGCTAACCTCAGGAGCAAGCCAGGTCCAGTTTCTGTGACCCTAAATTCCAAGCTGAGGAGCATTAAAAAGGTCATGATCTTTCTACTTTTAAAACTGTACCAAGCAGTTTGCTGCAACTTATACTACATGCAAAGCACTAAAGCACTTCAGTTCTGCAATTCTAACCATAAAAGCAGTATTCATTTCTGTTCCAGCATTTAGAGTTGCTAGTACAGAAATGAAGAGTAGCACTTCACTACTGAGCGAGCAGCACCTCCTGACAGGTTCATAGGTTTATAGCTGCTTATTAGGCTAATGACTAAAAGGGCCTTTTTAAGCCTAGCCATGCATCCCAAATCTCTGACAAGTTCGGATACTCTTCATAAGTGTAAAAAGGGGCTTGGAAGATGAAACATTTACAAGCAGGGGCCTGGGAGATAAACCACTTACAGGTTGCCTGTGTCCATTAGAGACATAGGTGCCAAACCAGGGATGAATTTCCTGTTCCCCATCCAATTGTTCAAGTTGCACTTGAATTGGGTTAGGGAGGAACTCTGCTTCACACAGATGGGGAGCCTGTTCCAGAGACAGGGTAGTCTCTGGGATACATACCTATCTCTCCAGCAGGTCCTATTTATGTCACAGGCAAGGTTTAAGTCTTTAGAATCAGAATCAGAATTACATTTATTGGCTAAGTATGCGTGCATGCAAGGAATTGACTCCGGTTTCAATGACTCTCTAAGTATGAATTACATACAAGACATACATATAACTATTAAGGACAAGACAAACGGCATACATGCAACTATTTATATACATATACATGTAAGGTGCAAAGTGCAACGGGTTCCTATCAGTTTGTCAAAACTTCAGCAGTTCGAACACCATATATTCGAGCTGTGAAGTTCGAAAACTGATTATCGCGAAGCCACAGAACACCAAATTCTTTCCCAGGGAAAGAATTTGGTTGGCCATTTCTGTGGCTTTGCGATTTTCAGCACTGTTGTGGAAAGTTACGGGTCAGGTTCAGGTAAGTGTGTGATTGCGCGGACATTAGGGTTAGGGCGCGAGTTAGGGTTAGGGCACGGAAGAGGTGGGTGTGCGATAGTGACAGACTTTAGGGTTAGGGCGGGATAGGTGAATTAGGGTTAGGGTGCGGGTCAGGTGAGTGTGCGATAGTGATGGACCTTAGGGTTAGGGTTAGGGTTTGGGTTAAGGTAAGTGGATAGATAGTAGTGTATGTACAGTTTAGTGTAGGGTTAGATGTAGGATTTTAAGTGTATGTCTGGGGATTGCTGTTTTTTTGGTGTGCTTGTGTTGTGTGTGTGTTCCTTGGAACAGCAATTTTTTTCCCTGGGGAAAAAAAAAATCACTGTTCTAAGCCTTCGATGGTTTTGCACTTCGAGGTTAGAAGTTCGAACATATGGTGTTCGAACTTCTGTCGTTTTGTCGAAGTGATATAGACCCAAGTGCAACTCAGTGCAAGAAATACTGAATGGGTAATTCTGGTGCTGTTTGTTTTGTGGATATGCAGGAGGTCCATCAGAGTGGGGTCTGACAATGCCCTGTATGCCAGGCATAGATCTCCCCTCAAAAGCCTGTAGGAGACAGAATAAAAGGATACGGCCTTGAGGCAGTCTGCATAGGGCATTTTACTTATGTACTATATTCTTTTAGTGATAAACCTCTGTAGATGTTCCAGTTGTTGGATATGCCTGGTTAGGTACATACCAAAGGGGCATTGAACTCAGTGATAAGTCTAATGAATGCTGAATACATTGGAGCAATGACTTCCCTGGACTTAGATGCCATACCTTTGTTTATAATCTGCACAACATAGAATGGTTTCCTCACTACTGTAGACACGTGATGGTCAATGGCTAGATTACAGTCTATGTGTGTCCCTAAGTCCCTGACTATAACGGGTGTGTTGTCAATATGAAATTTACCAGGGCTGGATGACTTCCTGAAGGATATTATTATGCATTTCTTGGCATTTAGTTTTAGTCAGTGACTCTGACACCAGTTGTTTGTCTGTCAGTCCTTTCACGAGAACATTTATGCCAGTGTGGGATTCAATGACAGCTTCTAATTTGCAATAATCTGCAAATTTAGTCAGCCAGAGACCATTGACATTGGCCTTGACTTCAGAGGAAGTAAATGCCCAAAAGGAGCGGTCCAAGGACTGATCCCTGAGGGACTCCACGTGTGAATGGCCTCCTTGTAGAGGTGGACTCCCCAGCTCTAACTTCCTGGGACCTGTCTGTGAGACATTTGGCTATCCACCGAGTGACATACAGGTTTGTACATAACCTCATGAGTTTTTCAACAATGCCTTAGTGGACTAGTGTGTCAAATACTTTGGCCAGGTTAGGGTAGGCAGTGTGAAGCATTTTGCCCTCATCCATTGCTTTGGTGACCTTTTCAAAGAAGTCCACCAGGTTGAGTAGGCATGACCTGTCCTTGACAAAACCAAACTAGGTTGTGTCCAGTGTCTGGAGGTTTACCATATCATTATTGATCATTTCCATGATAATTCTTTCCATGGATTTCCATATAAGACTAGTGAGACTTATGGGTATGTAGTTTCCAGGGTCAGTAGATGGCCTACCTTTGTGCAGAGGGATGACTGTTGCTGTTCTCCCTTCATGAGGTATGAAACCTGTTTTGAGGCTACAGTTAAATAGCAATTCCTGAGGACCTGATAGGTCATGTTTCATGATATTTAGAAGGCATCCAGGGATATTGTCTGGACCCATTGATGGAGGGTTCTTGGCCTTAGAGAGAGCATTAAGGACCTGTTTCTAGTGATAGCAGGGGAGAGTTATATTTTATGGTATTACCTGAGGGAAGGTTGAGGGGGAGAGAGGGGTACAGTTGGAGCTGAATTTATTGGCAAGTAGGTTTGCTATATCTTCTGGCTCAGTAAAGGTGACTCCATTTACAATGTGTTCTGCACACAACTGTGTATTGCCTTTGAGGCTGGGGACATAACTAAAGAATGCCTTGTGGGTGTCCTTGGCCTGGGAGGCCAAATTTACCTCAAATTTGACTTTGGTAGACTTTATTTGTTCTCTCAGTTGTTTGTTTAGTTTGATGAGAGTGCCTTTATCCTACTGAGGGCTGCACCTCCTAATTTGTACTGTGATTTTCTTCCTTCTGTTATACAGCCTGTGACACCCCTTCTGTGCCAGTACTCAAGGAGCTTCAATCCTCACACTGACACCAGTGAGGGACTTTCACTTGGAACAAAAATAGATACACATAGTATTTCTAGAAGCAGCTCTCTGCACCAAGCACAATTTCCCTTAAGAGCACACAGAGAACACATTCAGTCAGGTGGCTGTGTTTCCCTCTCTCCAGACCCCTGGTAATACTCCCCACTGGCACAGCTGTAGAGTTGAGTCCTCAGCTGAGTTTTCCAAGCCAAGTCTTCCACCACCCTTTCTGTGAAACCTGCCATACCTCCCAACCTCATAGCGCAAGAAATCTGGACAAAGCTTGACAAAATGGGGGAGCAAAGGCCCAAAAATAGGGACAGATTTTAAATATTGCTCTTAGAAAGTTTCTAAAGTAAAAGGGTTTCTTTTAACATACATTTTCTGAAAGACGAAGTCTGAAACTCAAATGTATGTCATTATTTAGTGATTTCTATCTTCAGATCATCCAAGTGATTTGCCAGAAAAAACACAAATTTTATGAGGAATAGACCAAAAATATGAGGCAACAGCCTGGACATTCTGTGAAAATCTGGACAGTTGAGAGGTATGAAACCAATGATCTGTGTCCCTGCTGCAAGTAGCTGACACACACACTCTTTGATATTTGATTTTCTCTCTCTCTCTCTCTCTCTCACACACACACACACACACACACACACACACACACACACACACACACACACACACACACACACACACACACTCACACACACACACCTGACACACACACACACACACACACACACACACACACACACACACACACACACACACACACACACACACACACACACACACACACACACACCTGAGAAAGGCTGGCACAGATTTACTTACTCTGCTACTCTTTGCCCATACTATAAGGTAGTTACAATGCCACCAGCCAACTGCTCTAAGGCTCTCACAAGGGTAACCAATTGGGTCTACTTTAAAGCATCAAATTACCACTTCATTGAATCCCACATCATCGAGACGACATCGCCAAAACTGCAGAACATTGAACACCCAGAACATCAAAAACTAACCCTGGGAAAACAACCACTAGCCCAACATAACAAACAAAAACCCTGAAGCAAATCAAACCACCGATGTGGGGGTCCCCTATACCCCCCCTAACTAAATATACCAACTCCGAGATTGCACTACAGTGGAGAATGGACAAAGTTCACCATGGTGGCCAAGTGGTTCTTTTCCCATGGAAAGTTTTCGATGTTTGATGTTCTGCAATTTCGACGATGTTGTCTCAATAATGTGGGATTTGATTAAGTGGTAATTTGATATATTGAAGTAGACCCACCCAATTATACTGAGTGAAATTAATATTAATACAAATGGTAGCGTTTGATCAATGCAACAAAACTCTCAGGAGTGGCCACAGTGTCACCGTGTAAATATAAGTACTCTCAAAAGTTAAAATATTCTCTAAAAGACTAACCACAATGAAAAGATTAAATATATTTAATAATAAATAATAAAAGAACATGAAAATACTAAATATCTATCTACAATAAAACCAGACTTCCAATTGTAGGAAATATTAAAAATAACCCAGATGGATAGATTAACACAGATACAGAAAAATGGTACTTAACTAACCTCACTATATTTTCCTGATTGAGCTAAAGAATTAGAATTCCCTAGTTACTTACTAAAGCAAGGCAAGATGATGTGGATGAGGGGTCCTTCTTTGTCAGGTTTCACAAACAGACTGCTCTGAGACTTTGTCTCATACAATATTAAAACACCATTTCAGTCCTGGATTACAGAATGACATCACATACATCTGATACATTATGGTCATCTGACTTCTAGTTCCTAGATTACCCCCTTTACTAGACAATGAGGTAGAATCCCACACATATATGTTACCATACACACACAAAGTTTTGTTAAGATGTGTTATAGCATCTACAAGCTATAAAACCATTTCAAAACTTCCACCCTTCCAGGGTAGCAGTTAGTTCATCGCTAAGGACAATACAGTAGGATTCCTAATCCTGGTTTTCACAAACATTTCATCTCTGGTTGCAATCAGAACTGTAAGATACAATCTTTATGGCCTAAACCAGGTAATTTAATTTCAGACTATTTCTCATGGTTAGCGGGACTGATATTAACCTCTTTTCTTCCAATATCCTCTGTTACAATATATTCTTTTCAATAGTTACAATAAAATCTGACATACAGCTGTATTTCTTGTCTGTCCAGCAGAACCCACTGTTAGTACATTTTTAACACAAGCAGCTTTACAAATACATTTTCAACACAAGCACCTGTACCAATCAGTTTGTTAGACAAATGTCATATAATTCTTTACAAAACTCCAGCTATCAATACTGGCATATGTTACACATCCACTGCCCTACTTCTGGCACAGCTGGCAATACCTCACATCATCACACAGCCTGTTGATTTTGTGATTCCACCAAGGTGACTTGTTTTTTGAGTTAGTTATGTACTTCTTCCTGGTGGGTACAGCTACCTCTATGCAGCTATTAACATGCTTGTACAGGTTTTCTGTGAACAGTTCTGCATAGGCAGAAGTGTTCTCAGGGTTAATTGGGGCTTGACATTTTGCCAGGTTATCACTTAATAGCAGGAAGTTAGCCTTAGAGCAGTTCCTGAATATTCCAGGTTTAGCTGGGGGGTCCAGGTTTTATTTGTACTTCAAAGGAGACCATTTTGTGGTCTGATCTTACCAGGGAAGATATTACATTAGGGTGTGTGCAGCACTCTCCCATATTAGTGAGGACCAGATCCAGTATGTTTGCAGCCCTGGTTTATTGGCAATCTGGTAAAGGGCGTTCATGTTTACAAACTCCAGGAATCTCTGTGCCTATACGTTTGGTGTTGTAAAGGCTTCTCATTTAATAGTGGGGTAATTAAAGTTACCCATGAATATGGTATTGGGTTGGATGGTGAGTGTTTTTGATACATTTAAATACATAGTATGGGTTTCCTGGGTCATAGAGGAGGACATATAATTTGCAAGGAAGTGGTATTGGATTTTGCCTATGGTGATCCAAACATGGACCAGCTCAAGTGCATTGTGCTGTTTGACCAGCCTTGAGGTATATTTATTTTTGATGTAAACTGAGACACCTCCACCTTTAGTCCCTGTCTGTGTGTAGTAGCTGGTCTAAATGTGTGGAAGGCATTATAATCTTGCACTGCTGGTGTGCTGTCCATGGCTTTACACCATGTCTTAGCGACCGCACAGATGTCAGCATTCTCTAGGGTGAAGACAGCTTCTAGGGAGTGGAGTTATTTGTTCAGACTCCTAGCATTGAGTAGTAATACCTTTAGATTTTCTTGGTTTTGATTTGCTATGTCAGAAGTAGTTTCAGTTTGGCATTGCCTAAAAAAGGCACTATGGGGGAAGACAATGTTTTAGCTAAAATTCAAAAGCCTAGAGGGGAGAGGTATTGACAATCCCTGACAAAGCAGTGTGGTCTGTTAATAATCTCCTTCCATGCTGACAAATATTTCACCCCCGCAGAATGATATCAGAAACTAAGTCAATGATTAAAGTCAGTCATCTTTTGTCCATAATGTGGCATCATCCTTGGAGAAGGTAAAATACTGCTCAATGCTGGGCTCATACCAGCCTGAGACACATATTCTGAGAGCTCGACGATGTCTCTCTTAATACAGTCTAGAGAGGTATGTCTCAGGTCATTTACTCCCACGTGGAGTATGACTGAGTCATATTGGTACTTTGTGGTCCAGTGACCTGAGTACATGTGTAATGTGGCAGATCCTAGCCCCTGACAAGCAACTGACCATGACTTTCTCCTTACTCAGCCTGGTGAGAGGGACATCAGTGTGTCTCCCAATGGAGTCTCCAATGACCAGAGTGTTGGATTGTGTGGTGGCTTGCCTTACTGGATTAGTAGTAGAGGCTCCATGAGATGTGGCTCTATGTGTTGATATGGATGTTGTTTTGAAAGAGTGCATTTGGGGCTTCTGACCGTATTTTTATGTGTACTTTGTCTAGGAGGCATTTGGGGTTTAGGAAGGCTACATTTAAGTGTGTCAGCATATGTGGGTCTATGAGTCTGCTTTAAATTGTGCATGATGGGTGATGCATATGTACTACTGACAGCCTTATTGACATTAGGAGTAGTTTTATGTGAGAAATTTGCTTCCAGTGACATTCTGTAGATTTATCTCTCACATACCATATCAGTTTGAGAATTAACTGACTGTCAGTAAACATGAAACAATTTCTACATTGCATCAGGATGCCCACATACACCAAACTGGTAACAGAGATAGTGGGAAAGTTCATATCCATAGCAAATGACCCTTTTCTATTGATTAGACAGTTGGAGTGACAATATGCAACTTCAGGGGCAGTGCTTGTCATTGCAAACTAGTTGTCTTGTGTGCGGCTAGGTACTGGTGAAATTTCAATTGTGCTTTTACAGGAAAAATGTTTCTCAAGGTGTCTATGTCTGTACAGGGCATTGCCAAACTCTTGATGGTTGGGAAACTGATATGTAGACACTCAAAATTTAAGGATGACGTATTTAGGCAGATACTCTGAAACTAGAAACAAATCAAGCAGTACTTAATGAAAACAAACAATTAGCTTGTCAAGAATGATGAAAAGAGGGGAGTCATGTGAATGGCTACTGCCTGGCTACTACTAGTGCTGGTCTCACCACAACTTCACTCTTTTGGGATACAATGCTCCTTTGCTTCTTCTCTCACCAAAAGCAAAACATTAGCACCAATACCAAGATGAGAAGCAGACCAAGCCTGTTTGGTGATCCACAGTCTTGTCCAAGAAGATACAAGGGTCTGAAGTCTTGTTGTACCTTTTTCCTGATAGATATCTTGAATAGCAACCAGACCAATCAGAAATGTCAAGCATGGATACTCACTGCCCAACCAGAAAGTCAGGAATCAATACACTCTGCTCCTGCTGTCACCAGGAGTAGAATATAAGCAAAAATTCCAAACTGTCACCTATGAAGCCATTATCAGGCTTTATGGTGATCAGCAGTCTCCAGGAAATAATGTTGCTTTGCTCTTTCTCTCATAAGAAAAAAAAAAACAGAAGCACTAATCCCAAGATGACTACTGAAAGACGGAATGTGGGCTGTCCAATAATTGGTGGTATTGCAATAGATGTTTAAAGGTAAGATGAAAAAAGGTTAGTATCCTAAACAGTGCAGTGTGCACTAAGCAGATAGGTATGTAAAAGGGGGTAACTTAAGCTTCAACTGTCTACATGGAGAGTCACCAATTTTAAAAGAACAAGATAAATTGAAAGGGGGTGAGCACTTTTGTATTCTTGTTCTATGGAATACAGTGAAATGGCCAATAAATTTAAATAGTTGAAGGGGAGTGATTTCACAAAATGATAATTTTGTGCTTACTCACAACAGCTAGTGAAAGGAGAGAGGGAAGGAGATATGTGGTCAAATTAACATAAGGGGCAGACAACTAGAAAGACAGTTGTGTTTAAAAAGACAACAGCAACAGAGTGTTGGGAGAGAATTTAAAAAAAGTTCTGTGTGACTCACAAGATACACAACTGTGGTCCCTTTCCCAAGTTTTACTATGCAATTAAAAGCAGAATACAAGTAAAACACAGTGTAAAGAAAACAAATCACAGTATACAAAATAGAAGAAGGCAATAAAGTATTATAAAATGCAAAAAAAGCAAAAGCAAACTAACCTTTCCTTCACAGCAAGTTGTGGCTGAGTCTGGGTGAGCTTTTCCAGCACCGTCTAACACCTTGCATTTTAATAGACTTAGTTCTGTACACAAGTTATTGTTTGATTTGACTACCCATTTATTGCCAGATCTCTTTATTCAATCAAATTATTGTCCTTTGACACCCCCCAGCTATGCCTCCGATGCACATACATAGCAGTGATCTGTCAGAGGAAACAGGTAAAGTGATAGAACAGAGGGCCAGGGAAGTGGCAGAGAGATGTCAAGGATGGGTGTGGGGGGGGGGAGTTTGGATGAAACATTAGCAGAAGTGCCCTTTCAACTCAGATGGAAGAGAGAAGGGGTGATACAGAAGGGATACATACTCAGGTTGTAGATAGGGAAGAAAAAAGAGAAACATGATAGTAAGGAAAACAATAAGGGAACTCAGCAAATGATTGGGTAGTGTTACTAGACAATACAAGGAACATGAAAAGCAAGATGAGGGAGCTTCAAACAGTGAAACAGGAAGACAGAATAAATATTGCTGTTGCCCCAAAACCACAGGCCGAAAATATGAAGGATCAGGATATCTTAGTGCTAAAGTATGGACTGTATAGGGAAAAGAGAGATGGAGGGATTGGGCATGGTGTGGCAAGTTAATTAAGAGGACACTGAGATTAGGGAGGATAAGCACCACCCCATAAATGGACTAAGGACAAGGTTACGATCAGAAGTTAGGTAAGTGGCCATGCTACTTATGGTAGGTCAAGAAAAAGAACATTGTCAAGCAAAGCACCACACTTTGATTTAGCACATTCATCCACTTAATTGTATGACTTCATCAAAATATGTTGTCCACATAAATGACCATCTATTTTATGCAGTAATATTTTATTTTGTACATAGTTTTTAAAATGGTCAGCTGATCAGATTGTATCATATGACAGGGTTGATATATTTAAATGGACTTAACTTTGTAAACAACTTATTGTTTGATTTGACTACCCATGACTTTCTTATTTACTGCCAGACCTCTTTATTTAATTAAGTTATTGGCAAATTTTATTTATAACTAGTTCTCACTTCATGTAATTTATTTTTATTAATGAATCAAGTAACTGAAGAATCAGTCTGATAACTTTAGTTCAGATATCAGTGTTGCACATTGTTGACATTTAGGTATTTGGGATGTCCTAAGTTAAATAACCCCAAACAAACTCCAAAGTAAAATACTGCAATCATAACCAGCACATTTTGATTTGTTAAAGAACCTGTAGTTTAATCATCTAATTCAATTGCATGGTTTTATTCCATTAAATAAAATGGAACTTCTTCAGTTTTATTTCGTGGAATGCAAGAACTCAATTAAATTGTATAATTAAAGTGTGACTTCCTCCATAGATCAACATTTAGTGATTGTGATGTCCTAAGTCAGGCATTTTAAGTATCACCTACTTAACATTGCCACAGATTATCTGAATACCCTGTTTAATGAAACACATGGGTATTTCACAACTTTATTACACAAAATATATAGACTTGTTTTACCTACTTTCTCTTCTGTTCACATTCTTTTGTCATGTAAGACCATGACCTTGGACTCTTTTTGTGCGGCCTAAAATTGTACACTGCAGTTTCCTCCA
This sequence comes from Protopterus annectens, assembly GCF_019279795.1. NCBI lineage: Eukaryota > Metazoa > Chordata > Ceratodontiformes > Protopteridae > Protopterus > Protopterus annectens. The sequence continues at coordinate 608,953,415 of NC_056739.1, forward strand.
AACATGTTTTAACTTTTCATTCGGTGCAAGTGGAATATGACAAATAGTTCCTTAACTATTCGTTTTAATTTTTTCCTTTAGGATAGGAACGCTTGTTTCTGTTCCACGTGTGTGCTCTTCCTTTCATAAATAATACTGCAACACCACCTCTGTCCTGCTGATGTAACAAACAGATATACTATGCATCAGTGAGAATAAATACTTAATACTTATTTGGTAAGTAGGGTTGGCTCCATATCATGTTATATATATATATATATATATATATATATATATATATATATATATATACATATATATATATATATATATATATATATATATATATATATATATATATATATATATATATATATATATATATATATATATATATATATATATATATATATATATATATATATATATATATATATATATATATATACATACAGTATATATTTATATATATATATATATATATATATATATATATATATATATATATATATATACAGTATACATATATATTTGTGTCTTTTGGCTATTCCCAGTTAGGGGTCACCACAGCGGAACTCCAGTCCGCTAATGATTGGCAGTTGATTTTTATGTACCGGCTTGCCAGGCCTGATGCACAACCTTCATTCATATATATATATATATATATATATATATATATATATATATATATATATATATATATATATATATATACTATGTTTATCCATTCTATCTATACATGTTCAGTCTTCAAAATCATCTGAGGTAACAAAATAAAACCCAAACATAAAGGTACTGCTATTCAATGATAGCAGCCTCAGCAAAATAAAAAAAAAACACTCCCTACAGGCACTGCTTACCCTGGAATGTATTGATATATATATTGTCATGGAAACCTGGTTCAAGGCCATTGACAGTGCCCCATCTGTGCCAGGTTTCAACACCTACCACATGTTGAGGCTTACTGCACTAGATGAAAGCACTAAAGCTGGCAGTGTCTCCATATTTGTAACATAAAATATCACCTACAGACTCATTAGACAGGATGACTACCTGGAACTCCTCCACATCCAACTTGCCATTAACAAAATCCTTTATCACATCATATGTATCTACAGGGCCCCTCTCTATGTACCCCTTGGCCCATACCTCCTACCTGACAAATATGGAGTCTCTATGAATAAGGCCAAACACCATCCTCCTAGGAGACTTCAACTACCCCTCCATCAGCTGGGACATGTACGCATCCCTTGACATGTATTTCAAAGATTTCTGAACTTTATATATACAAACACTGTGGACCAGTTAGTCTGCACTCCGTCTAGGCAGGATAAAATTATGTACTTGGTCCTCAATATAGAACAGTTATTTTTTTCCACCAGCTGTAACTTCCTCCCTCATCAATTCGGACCATAAATCAGTGACATTCACCATAAGAATGAACCTGGTAGCATCCTCAAATAACCCCAATATTCACATATTATGTGAAGGTGATCTACAAAAACTAACTGATGACCTGGTTAAATTCAACATCCCCCTCCAACCTGATAATTCCTTTGCGTATGCAGATTCCTTTACCCCCAAATTTTATGCAGATGTGAATAGCTGCACAGATGCATCTGTCCCCCTCCAAAACAAATATGATTCCAAATTTAAAAATAAACAGGTTCTAAAATAAAATAATAAAAAACATTGCATGTAGTAATAAATGTAACTATCAAGATGTCAAAAATGCTCCTGATAAACTTAACAAGAAACTCCAATCCCTAATCAAAGCAAACAAAGTTAGACATGAGGTGAAATAGCCACTCAGGAAAAAGACAACCATAAAGCCTTCTTTACATATGTTAGAAACCTCATAAAAATGCTGAGCACTGCATAGAGCTAATAGAAAATGATATCACATACACAGACCCTAAGAACATAGCCAGTGTACTAGTGTATAAATCTAGCTCTAATTTCACACACACACACACACACACACACACACACACACACACACACACACACACACACACACACACACACACACACACATGCACATCCTGTAATCTACAACCCCTTCAAAGTACTGTCTCAAGGCCAAGAACACTGCTTCTATGGGGCTGGAATAACATACCAGTCTGCCTACTGACCAGCCTGAAACAGTGCCTGTAACCCCCCATGGTCGATATTCAATATCAGTGTCCAAAGAGTCTTTGGGCCAGGTGAATTGAGGGCAGCAACAGTATTCCCCTGCACAAGGATGGGGCATTAAAAAACCCAGGTAATTAGAGACCCATAAAACTGACCAGCTTCATCTGTAAGGCTATGGAGAGGCTCATTATGAAATTAATAAATAAGGAAATAGGTAACATACAAGCTCTTGACCTAAGCCAGTTCGATTGTGTCAAGGGAAAATCCTGCCTGCTTAACCTGGTTGACTTCTTTGAGAAGGTTACTAAAGTAATGGATGAGAAAAAGTCCATTCACACCACATATCTAGAGCTTGCAAAGGTGTTCAACAACATTCCATACTCGGGCATTGCTGATAAAATCTCCCAGCTAATGTTAAACCCTATGAAACTCATCGGATATCAAAGTGTTTTACAAATAGAACCCAGGAAATTAAATAGGCAACTCTACCTCCTCTAAAAGACCTGTCAGTTGTGGGGTACCCCCAGGGTTCAGTCCTTGGGCCACTCCTTTTTAGTATTTACTTCTCGGAGGTCAAAGCTAGTTTTAAAGGTTTCTTGTTGACCAAGTTTCCTGCTGACAGCAAACTCAGTGCTATCAACTCTCCAGAGAACACCAAGGTCTTCCCAGAGGGGCTTTTATAAACATGGACTAAAACTAAATACAAAAAATGTATAATAGTCTGCTTGGGGAAGCAAAGTGTTCCCTGTAGCTATTACACTGACAACATAGCCCTGAAAACTGATTATATTGTGAGCTACCAGGTATCCTATGTGGACAACAAACTGTCCTTTGATCACCATGTATCCACTAGTATAAGAAAAACTTTTTCTTTGTACAGCTTATTAAGAAGGGTATGACATCCAGGTCCAGAGGTGTGATCATTCCACTGCAGTTGGCAATTATTAGGCTGATTATGGAGTATTAATGCCTCCATCAGTATATATTCTGTAAGTAGAACTAACATAACTCGAACGACTACCCCACTTTCTCATCAGGAAAATCAAATGCCTATATCATAAAAATGACTCTGACCAAGTGACCATCTCAGGGTCTTATCCCTTTTCTTTATTATCATTTATTATCATCCAGGCCACTGAGGAGCAATCTCTGCCTCCTGTATAGAACCTCAACAGTCCCTCTTCTTTCTGAAATACTGCCAATTCACAAGTCTAAAGGTGGAATAAACACCCACTCCAGATTTTAATTTCTTATGCATCACAAATATAAAATGTTGGAGGGATAGATATGTATCACACAGAGGATCATCTTCATATGATCAAGATTCCAGAACACTGAACCTCTGATCATTGCAGACCAGAGGATCAAATTTCCAAAATATCGAACCTTGTGAATGGAGATTGTCATACAGTGTGGAACAGGAGCTTTACCATTCTCTTCAATGTAGTGCAATCTTGGAGTTAGTATATTTAAGTAGCAAGGGGGGTGAGGGTGCAGAGGGGCTTGCCCCCCTACAAAAACATGAAATCAGAAGTTTTCATGTTTTACATATTTTTTTTTTTTTGCAGGTTCAGTATTCCAGAACTTCGATCCTCTGGTCTTCGATGATCAGAAGTTCTATGTTTCAGAATCTCGATCATATGAAGTAGACCCTACAGAGACTACCATTTCTTTGGAATCATCTCCCAATGCACATACCCACAACCTCTTAGTACAAGAAATCTGGACAAAGCCTGCTTAAACTCTGAGCTTTGGCTGGATAAGACCTATCTGCAATCAACTGGACGTATAAGTGAATTTAAGTAAATCTTTATCTGCAGTTTTTTCAAATAATACAGCATTAAAATTTATTTATTTGTGTTGCATTGAATACTGTGTAGCTGGGCATTGCGGCTCTGCTTTTTTTCAGTTAATGCTTGTTAGAATTTAGTGCTAGTTAGAATTCCTGCATAGCCAGTGATAAGTGGGGGAAGTTTCACTTCATTGATATTCAATTTCTGTCTTATATAAGTGGTACATTTTGGATTATTTTCTGCTTAAACTCAGAGCTTTGGCCATCTAAGACCTACCTGCAATCAACTGGATGTAAAAGTGAATTTAAGTAAATCTTTATCTGCACTTTTTTCAAATAATACAGCATTTAAATTGATTTATTTGTGTTGCATTGAATACTAACTGGAAGTTGTGGCTCTGCTTTATCAGTCAATGCTTGTTAGAATTTAGTGCTAGTTAAAATTCCTGCATAGCCAGTGATAAGTGGGGGAAGTTTCACTTCATTGATATTCAGTTTCTGCCTTATATAAGTGGTACATTTTAGATTATTTTCTGCTTAAACTCTGAGCTTTCCCGGCTAAGACCTACCTGCAATCAACTGGATGTATAAGTGAATTTAAGTAAATCTTTATCTGCACTTTTTTCAAATAATACAGCATTTAAATTGATTTATTTGTGTTGCATTGGATACTATCTAACTGGAAGTTGTGGCTCTGTTTTTTTCAGTTAATGCTTATTAGAATTTAGTGCTAGTTAGAATTCCTGCATAGCCAGTGATAAGTGGGGGAAGTTCCACTTCATTGATATTCGGTTTCTGCTGTATATACGTGGTACATTTTGGAATATTTTCTGCATAAACTCTGAGCTTTGGCCTGCTAAGACCTAACTGCAATCAACTTGATGCATTAGTGAATTTAAGTAAATCTTTATCTGCACCTTTTTCAAATAATACAGCATTTAAATTGATTTATTTGTGTTGCACTGGCCGGCTAAGACCTACCTACAATCAAATTTACGTATAAGTGAATTTAAGTAAATCCTTATCTGCACTTTTTTCAAATAATACAGCATTTACATTGATTTATTTGTATTGCATTGAATACTATCTAGCTGGAAGTTGTGGCTCTGTTTTTTCAGTTAATGCTTGTTAGAATTTAGTGCGAGTTTGAATTCCAGCATAGCCAGTGATAAGTGGGGGAAGTTTCACTTCATTGATATTCAGTTTCTGCCTTATATAAGTGGTACATTTTGGATTATTTTCTGCTTAAACTCTGAGCTTTGGCCGGTCAAGACGTACCTGCAATCAACTTGGTGTATAAGTGAATTTAAGTAAATCGTTATCTGCAATTTTTTCAAATAATACAGCATTTAAATTGATTTGTCTGTATTGCATTGAATACTATACAGCTGGAAGTTGTGGCTCTGCTTTTACAGGTAATGCTTGTTAGAATTTAGTGCTAGTTAGAATTCCTGCATAAGTGGGGAAAGTTTCACTTCATTTATATTCAGTTACTGCCTTATATAAGTCGTACATTTTGGATTATTTTCTTCTTAAACTCTGAGCATTGGCCAGTCAAGAAGTACCTGCAATCAACTTGGTGTATAAGTGAATTTAAGTAAATCTTTATCTGCAGTTTTTTCAAATAATACAGCATTTAAATTGATTTATTTGTGTTGCATTGAATACTATGCAGCTGGAAGTTGTGGCTCTGCTTTTACAGGTAATGCTTGTTAGAATTTAGTGCTAGTTAGAATTCCTGCATAGCCAGTGATAAATGGGGGAAGTTTTACTTCATTTATATTCTGTTTCTGTCTTATATAAGTGGTACATTTTGGATCATTTTCTGCTTAAACTCTGAGCTTTGGGCAGCTAAAACCTTCCTGCAATCAACTGGATGTATAAGTGAATTTAAGTAAATCTTTATCTGCACTTTTTTCAAATAATACAGCATTTAAATTGATTTATTTGTGTTCCATTGAATACCATCTAGCTGGAAGTTGTGGCTCTGTTTTTACAGTTAATGCTTGTTAGAATTTAGTGCTAATTAGAATTCCTGCATAGCCAGTGATAAGGGGGGGAAGTTTCCCTTCACTGATATTCGGTTTCTGCCTTATATAAGTGGTACATTTTTGATTCTTTTCTGCTTAAACCTTGAGCTTTGGCCGGCTAAGACCTACCTACAATCAAGTGGACGTATAAGTGAATTTAAATAAATCCTTATCTGCACTGTTTTCAAATAATACAGCATTTACATTGATTTATTTGTATTGCATTGAATACTACCTAGCTGGAAGTTGTGGCTCTGTTTTTTCAGTTAATGCTTGTTAGAATTTAGTGCTAGTTAGAATTCCTGCATAAGTGGGGAAAGTTTCACTTCATTTATATTCAGTTTCTGCCTTATATAAGTGGTACATTTTGGATTTTCTCCTTAAACTCTGAGCTTTGGCAGGCCAACACCTACTTGCAATCAACTTGGTGTATGAGTGAATTTAAGTAAATTTTTATCTGCAGTTTTTTCAAATAATGCAGCATTTAAATTGATTTATTTGTGTTGCACTGAATACTATTCAGCTGGATGTTGTGGTTCTGCTTTTACAGGTAATGCTTGTTAGAATTTAGTGCTAGTTAGAATTCCCGCACAGCCAGTGATAAGTGGGGGAAGTTTTACTTCATTTATATTCTGTTTCCGCCTTATATAAGTGGTACATTTTGGATTATTTTCTGCTTAAACTTTGGGCTTTGGCTGGCTAAGACCTACCTGCAATCAACTGGACGTATAAGTGAATTTAAATATATCTTTGTCTGCACTTTTTTCAAATAAAACAGCATTTACATTGATTTGATTGTGTTGCATTGAATACTATCTAGCTGGAAGTTGTGGCTCTTTTTTTTTCAATTAATGATTGTTAGAATTTAGTGCTAGTTAGAATTCCTGCATAGCCAGTGATAAGTGATGGGAAGTTTCACTTCATTGATATTCGGATTCTGCCTTATATAAGTGTTACATTTTGGATTACTTTCTGCTTAAACTCTGAGCTTTGGCAGGCTAAAACTTACCTGCAATAAACTGGACGTATAATTGAATTTAAGTAAATCTTTATCTGCACTTTTTTCAAATGCAGTATTTAAATTGATTTATTTGTGTTGCACTGAATACTATCTAGCTGGAAGTTCTGGCTCTGTTTTTTCAGTTAATGCTTGTTAGAATATAGTGCTAGTTAGAATTCCTGCATAGCCAGTGATAAGTGGGGGAAGCTTCACTTCATTGATATTCAGTTTCTGCTTTATATAAGTGGTACATTTTGGATTATTTTCTGCTTAAACTTTGAGCTTTCCCGGCTAAGGCCTACCTGCAATCAACTGGACGTATAGGTGAATTTAAGTAAATCTTTATCTGCACTTTTTTCAAATAATACAGCATTTACATTGATTTATTTATGTTGCATTGAATACTATCTAGCTGGAAGCCGTGGCTCTGTTTTTTCAGTTAATGCTTGTTAGAATTTAGTGCTAGTTAGAATTCCTGCATAGCCAGTGATAAGTAGGGGTAGGTTCACTTCATTGATATTCAGTTTCTGCCTTATATAAGTGGCACATTTTAGATTATTTCCTGCTTAAACTCTGAGCTTTGGCTGGCTAAGACCTACATGCAATCAACTGGATGTATAAGTGAATTTAAGTAAATCTTTATCTGCACTTTTTTCAAATAATACAGCATTTAAATTGCTTTATTTGTGTTGCAGTGAATACTATCTAGCTGGAAGTGGGGGCTCTGTTTTTTCAGTTAATGCTTGTTAGAAGTTAGTGCTAGTTAGAATTCCTACATAGCCAGTGATAAGTGGAGGAAGTTTCACTTCAATGATGTTCGGTTTCTGCCTTATATAAGTGGTACATTTTGGATTATTTTCTGCTTAAACTCTGAACTTTGGCCAGCTAAGACCTACCTGCAATCAACTGGATGTATAAGTGAATTTAAGTAAATCTTTATCTGCACTTGATTCAAATAATACAGCATTTAAATTGATTTATTTGTGTTGCATTGAATACCATCTAGCTGGAAGTTGTGGCTCTGTTTTTTCAGTTAATGCTTGTTAGAATTTAGTACTAGTTAGAATTCCTGCATAAGTGGGGAAAGTTTCACTTCAGTTATATTCAGTTTATGCCTTATATAAGTCGTACATTTTGGATTATTTTCTTTTTAAACTCTGAGCTTTGGCCGGTCAAGACCTACCTGCAATCAACGTGGTGTATAAGTGAATTTAAGTAAATCTTTATCTGCAGTTTTTTTCAAATAATACAGTATTTAAATTGAATTATTTGTGTTGCATTGAATACTATGCAGCTGGAAGTTGTGGCTCTGCTTTTACAGGTAATGCTTGTTAGAATTTAGTGCTAGTTAGAATTCCTGCATAGCCAGTGATAAGTGGGGGAAGTTTTACTTCATTTATATTCTGTTTCTGCCTTATATAAGTGGTACATTTTGGATTATTTTCTGATTAAACTCTGAGCTTTGGCCGGCTAAGACCTACCTGCAATCAACTGGACGTATAAGTGAATTTAAATAAATGTTTATCTGCACTTGTTTCCAATAATACAGCATTTAAATTGATTTATTTGTGTTGCATTGAATACTATCTAGCTGGAAGTTGTGGCTCTGTTTTTTCAGTTAATGCTTGTTAGAATTTAGTGCTAGTTAGAATTCCTGCATTGCCAGTGATAAGTGGGAGAAGTTTCACTTCATTGATATTTGGTTTCTGCCTTATATAAGTGGTACATTTTGGATTATTTTTTGCTTAAACTCTGAGCTTTGGCCAACTAAGACCTACTTGCAATCATCTGGATGTACAAGTGAATTTAAGTAAATCTTCATCTGCACTTTTTTCAAATAATACAGCATTTAAATTGCTTTATTTGTGTTGCATTGAATACTATCTAGCTGGAAGTTGTGGCTCTATTTTTTCAGTTAATGGTTTCTAGAATTTAGTGCTAGTTAGAATTCCTGCATAGCCAGTGATAAGTGTGGGAAGTTTCACTTCATTGATATTTGGTTTCTGCTTTATATAAGTTGTACATTTTGGATTATTAAACTCTGGTTTGGCCGGCTAAGACCTACCTTCAATCAACTGGATGTATAAGTAAATTTAAGTAAATCTTTATCTGCACTTTTTTCAAATAATACAACATTTAAATTGATTTATTTGTGTTCCATTGAAAACAATCTAGCTGGAAGTTGTGGCTCTGTTTTTACAGTTAATGCTTGTTAGAATTTAGTGCTAATTACAATTCCTGCATAGCCAGTGATAAGTGGGGGGAAGTTTCCCTTCATTGATATTCGGTTTCTGCCTTATATAAGTGGTACATTTTGGATTCTTTTCTGCTTAAACCTTGAGCTTTGGCCGGCTAAGTCCTACCTATAAGTATAAGTGAATTTAAGTAAATCCTTATCTGCACTGTTTTCAAATCATACCGCATTTACATTGATTTATTTGTATTGCATTGAATACTATCTAGCTGGAAGTTGTGGCTCTGTTTTTTCAGTTAATGCTTGTTAGAATTTAGTGCTAGTTAGAATTCCAGCATAGCCAATGATAAGTGGGGAAAGTTTCACTTCATTGATATTTGGTTTCTGCCTTATATAAGTGTTACATTTTGGATTATTTTCTGCTTAAACTCTGAGCTTTGGCCAGCTAAGACCTACCTGCAATCAACTGGATGTATAAGTGAATTTAAGCAAATATTTATCTGCACTTTTTTCAAATAATACAGCATTTAAATTGATTTATTTGTGTTCCATTGAATACTATCTAGCTGGAAGTTGTGGCTCGGTTTTTAAGTTAATGCTTGTTAGAATTTAGTGCTAATTAGAATTCCTGCATAGCCAGTGTTAAGTGGGGGGAAGTTTCCCTTCATTGACATTCTGTTTCTGCCTTATATAAGTGGTACATGTTGGATTCTTTTCTGCTTAAACCTTGAGCTTTGGCCGGCTAAGACCTACCTACAATCAAATTTACGTATAAGTGAATTTAAGTAAATCCTTATCTGCACTTTTTTCAAATAATACAGCATTTACATTGATTTATTTGTATTGCATTGAATACTATCTAGCTGGAAGTTGTGGCTCTGTTTTTTCAGTTAATGCTTGTTAGAATTTAGTGCTAGTTTGAATTCCAGCATAGCCAGTGATAAGTGGGGGAAGTTTCACTTCATTGATATTCAGTTTCTGCCTTATATAAGTGGTACATTTTGGATTATTTTCTGCTTAAACTCTGAGCTTTGGCCGGTCAAGACGTACCTGCAATCAACTTGGTGTATAAGTGAATTTAAGTAAATCTTTACCTGCAGTTTTTTCAAATAATACAGCATTTAAATTGATTTGTCTGTGTTGCATTGAATACTATGCAGCTGGAAGTTGTGGTTCTGCTTTTACAGGTAATGCTTATTAGAATTTAGTGCTAGTTAGAATTCCTGCATAAGTGGGGAAAGTTTCACATTTATATTCAGTTTCTGCCTTATATAAGTCGTACATTTTGGATTATTTTCTTCTTAAACACTGAGAATTGGCCGGTCAAGAAGTACCTGCAATCAACTTAGTGTATAAGTGAATTTAAGTAAATCTTTATCTGCAGTTTTTTCAAATAATACAGCATTTAAATTGATTTATTTGTGTTGCATTGGATACTATGCAGCTGGAAGTTGTGGCTCTGCTTTTACAGGTAATGCTTGTTAGTATTTAGTGCTATTTAGAATTCCTGCATAGCCAGTGATAAATGGGGGAAGTTTTACTTCATTTATATTCTGTTTCTGTCTTATATAAGTGGTACATTTTGGATTATTTTCTGCTTAAACACTGAGCATTGGGCAGCTAAGACCTTCCTGCAATCAACTGGATGTATAAGTGAATTTAAGTAAATCTTTATCTGCACTTTTTTCAAATAATACAGCATTTAAATTGATTTATTTGTGTTCCATTGAATACCATCTAGCTGGAAGTTGTGGCTCTGTTTTTACAGTTAATGCTTGTTAGAATTTAGTGATAATTAGAATTCCTGCATAGCCAGTGATAAGGGGGGGAAGTTTCCCTTCATTGATATTTGGTTTCTGCCTTATATAAGTGGTACATTTTTGATTCTTTTCTGCTTAAACCTTGAGCTTTGGCCGGCTAAGACCTACCTACAATCAAATGGACGTATAAGTGAATTTAAGTAAATCCTTATCTGCACTGTTTTCAAATAATACAGCATTTACATTGATTTATTTGTATTGCATTGAATACTATCTAGCTGGAAGTTGTGGCTCTGTTTTTTCAGTTAATGCTTGTTAGAATTTAGTGCTAATTAGAATTCCTGCATAAGTGGGGAAAGTTTCACTTCATTTATATTCAGTTTCTGCCTTATATAAGTGGTACATTTTGGATTTTCTCCTTAAACTCTGAGCTTTGGCAGGCCAACACCTACTTGCAATCAACTTGGGGTATGAGTGAATTTAAGTAAATTTTTATCTGCAGTTTTTTCAAATAATGCAGCATTTAAATTGATTTATTTGTGTTGCACTGAATACTATGCAGCTGGAAGTTGTGGCTCTGCTTTTACAGGTAATGCTTGTTAGAATTTAGTGCTAGTTAGAATTCCCGCATAGCCAGTGATAAGTGGGGGAAGTTTTACTTCATTTATATTCTGTTCGCCTTATATAAGTGGTACATTTTGGATTATTTTCTGCTTAAACATTGGGCTTTGTCCGGCTAAGATCTACCTGCAATCAACTGGACGTATAAGTGAATTTAAGTATATCTTTGTCTGCACTTTTTTCAAATAAAACAGCATTTACATTGATTTGATTGTGTTGCATTGAATACTATCTAGCTGGAAGTTGTGGCTCTTTTTTTTCAATTAATGATTGTTAGAATTTAGTGCTAGTTAGAATTCGTGCATAGCTAGTGATAAGTGATGGGAAGTTTCACTTCATTGATATTCGGATTCTGCCTTATATAAGTGTTACATTTTGGATTACTTTCTGCTTAAACTCTGAGCTTTGGCAGGCTAAAACCTACCTGCAATAAACTGGACGTATAATTGAATTTAAGTAAATCTTTATCTGCACTTTTTTCAAATGCAGCATTTAAATTGATTTATTTGTGTTGCACTGAATACTATCTAGCTGGAAGTTCTGGCTCTGTTTTTTCAGTTAATGCTTGTTAGAATTTAGTGCTAGTTAGAATTCCTGCATAGCCAGTGATAAGTGGGAGAAGTTTCACTTCATTGATATTCAGTTTCTGCCTTATATAAGTGGTACATTTTGGATTATTTTCTGCTTAAACTTTGAGCTTTCCCAGCTAAGGCCTATCTGCAATCAACTGGACGTATAGGTGAATTTAAGTAAATCTTTATCTGCACTTTTTTCAAATAATACAGCATTTACATTGATTTATTTATGTTGCATTGAATACTATCTAGCTGGAAGCCGTGGCTCTGTTTTTTCAGTTAATGCTTGTTTGAATTTAGTGCTAGTTAGAATTCCTACATAGCCAGTGATAAGTAGGGGTAGTTTCACTTCATTGATATTCAGTTTCTGCCTTATATAAGTGGCACTTTTTAGATTATTTCCTGCTTAAACTCTGAGCTTTGGCCGGCTAAGACCTACCTGCAATCAACTGGATGTATAAGTGAATTTAAGTAAATCTTTATCTGCACTTTTTTCAAATAATACAGCATTTAAATTGCTTTACTTGTGTTGCAGTGAATACTATCTAGCTGGAAGTGGGGGCTCTGTTTTTTCAGTTAATGCTTGTTAGAAGTTAGTGCTAGTTAGAATTCCTGCATAGCCAGTGATAAGTGGAGGAAGTTTCACTTCAATGATGTTCGGTTTCTGCCTTATATAAGTGGTACATTTTGGATTATTTTCTTCTTAAACTCTGAACTTTGGCCAGCTAAGACCTACCTGCAATCAACTGGATGTATAAGTGAATTTAAGTAAATCTTTATCTGCACTTGATTCAAATAATACAGCATTTAAATTGATTTATTTGTGTTGCATTGAATACCATCTAGCTGGAAGTTGTGGCTCTGTTTTTTCAGATAATGCTTGTTAGAATTTAGTACTTGTTAGAATTCCTGCATAAGTGGGGAAAGTTTCACTTCAGTTATATTCAGTTTCTGCCTTACATAAATCGTACATTTTGGATTATTTTCTACTTAAACTCTGAGCTTTGGCCGGTCAAGACCTACCTGCAATCAACGTGGTGTATAAGTGAATTTAAGTAAATCTTTATCTGCAGTTTTTTTCAAATAATACAGCATTTAAATTGAATTATTTGTGTTGCATTGAATACTATGCAGCTGGAAGTTGTGGCTCTGCTTTTACAGGTAATGCTTGTTAGAATTTAGTGCTAGTTAGAATTCCTGCATAGCCAGTGATAAGTGGGGGAAGTTTTACTTCATTTATATTCTGTTTCTGCCAAGTGGTACATTTTGGATTATTTTCTGATTAAACTCTGAGCTTTGGCCGGCTAAGACCTACTTGCAATCATCTGGATGCACAAGTGAATTTAAGTAAATCTTCATCTGCACTTTTTTCAAATAATACAGCATTTAAATTGCTTTATTTGTGTTGCATTGAATACTATCTAGCTGGAAGTTGTGGCTCTGTTTTTTCAGTTAATGGTTTCTAGAATTTAGTGCTAGTTAGAATTCCTGCATAGCCAGTGATAAGTGGGGGAAGTTTCACTTCATTGATATTTGGTTTCTGCTTTATATAAGTTGTACATTTTGGATTATATTCTGCTTAAACTCTGAGTTTGGCCGGCTAAGACCTACCTGCAATCAACTGGATGTATAAGTACATTTAAGTAAATCTTTATCTGCACTTTTTTCAAATAATACAACATTTAAATTGATTTATTTGTGTTCCATTGAATACCATCTAGCTGAAAGTTGTGGCTCTGTTTTTACAGTTAATGCTTGTTAGAATTTAGTGCTAATTACAATTCCTGCATAGCCAGTGATAAGTGGGGGGAAGTTTCCCTTCATAGATATTCGGTTTCTGCCTTATATAAGTGGTACATTTTGGATTCTTTTCTGCTTAAACCTTGAGCTTTGGCCGGCTAAGTCCTATCTACAATCAAATGGACGTATAAGTGAATTTAAGTAAATCCTTATCTGCACTGTTTTCAAATAATACATCATTTAAATTGATTTATTTGTACTGCATTGAATACTGTCTAGCTGGAAGTTGTGGCTCTTTGTTTTCAGTTAATGCTTGTTGGAATTTAGTGCTAGTTAGAATTCCAGCATAGCCAGTGAAAAGTGGGGGAAGTTTCACTTCATTGATGTTCGGTGTCTGCCTTATGTAAGTGGTACATTTTGGATTATTTTCTGCTTAAACTATGAGCTTTGGCAGGCTAAGACCTACCTGCAATCAACTGGATGTATAAGTGAATTTAAGTAAATCTTTATCTGCACTTTTTTCAAATACAGCATTTAAATTGATTTATTTGTGTTGCATTGAATACCATCTAGCTGGAAGTTCTGGCTCTGTTTTTTCAGTTAATGCTTGTTAGAATTTAGTGCTAGTTAGAATTCCTGCATAAGTGGGGAAAGTTTCACTTCATTGATATTCAGTTTCTGCCTTATATACGTGGTACATTTTAGATTATTTTCTGCTTAAACTCTGAGCTTTGGCCGGCTAAGACCTACCTGCAATCAACTGGATGTATAAGTGAATTTAAGTAAATCTTTATCTGCACTTTTTTCAAATAATACAGCATTTAAATTGCTTTATTTGTGTTGCAGTGAATACTATCTAGCTGGAAGTTGTGGCTCTGTTTTTTTAGTTAATGCTTGTTAGAATTTAGTGCTAGTTAGAATTCCTGCATAGCCAGTAATAAATGGAGGAAGTTTCACTTCATTGATGTTCGGTTTCTGCCTTATATAAGTAGTACATTTTGGATTATTTTCTGCTTAAACTCTGAACTTTGGCCAGCTAAGACCTACCTGCAATCAACTGGACGTATAAGTGAATTTAAGTAAATCTTTATCTGCACTTGATTCAAATAATACAGCATTTAAATTGATTTATTTGTGTTGCATTGAATATTATCTAGCTGGAAGTTGTGGCTCTGTTTTTACAGTTAATGCTTGCTACAATTTAGTGCTAGTTAGAATTCCTGCATAAGTGGGGAAAGTTTCACTTCATTTATATTAAGTTTCTGCCTTATATAAGTCGTACATTTTGAATTATTTTCTTCTTAAACTCTGAGCTTTGGCTGGTCAAGACCTACCTGCAATCAACTTGGTGTATAAGTGAATTTAAGTAAATCTTTATCTGCAGTTTTTTCAAATAATACAGCATTTAAATTGATTTATTTGTGTTGCATTGAATACTATGCAGCTGGAAGTTGTGGCTCTGCTTTTAGAAGTAATGCTTGTTAGAATTTAGTGCTAGTTAGAATTCCTGCATAGCCAGTGATAAGTGGGGAAGTTTTACTTCATTTATATTCTGTTTCTGCCTTATATAAGTGGTACATTTTCGATTATGTTCTGATTAAACTCTGAGCTTTGGCCGGCTAAGAGCTACCGGCAATCAACTGGACGTATAAGTGAATTTAAGTAAATCTTTAGCTGCACTTTTTTCAAATACAGCATTTAAATTTATTTATTTGTGTTGCATTGAATACCATTTAGATGGAAGTTCTGGCTCTGTTTTTTCAGTTAATGCTTGTTAGAATTTAGTGCTAGTTAGAATTCCTGCATAAGTGGGGAAAGTTTCACTTCATTTATATTCAGTTTCTGCCTTATATAAGTGGTACATTTTGGATTTTTTCCTTAATCTCTAAGCTTTGGCAGGCCAACACCTACCTGCAATCAACTTGGTGTATAAGTGAATTTAAGTAAATTTTTATCTGCAGTTTTTTCAAATAATACAGCATTTAAATTGATTTATTTGTGTTGCATTGAATACTATGCAGCTGGAAGTTGTGGCTCTGCTTTTACAGGTAATGCTTGTTAGAATTTAGTGCTAGTTAGAATTGCTGCATAGCCTGTGATAAGTGGGGGAAGTTTTACTTCATTTATATTCTGTTTCTGCCTTATATAAGTGGTACATTTTGGATTATGTTCTGATTAAACTCTGAGCTTTGGCCGGCTAAGAGCTGACTGCAATCAACTGGATGTATAAGTGAATTTAAGTAAATCTTTATCTGCACTTTTTTCAAATACAGCATTTAAATTGATTTATTTGTGTTACATTGAATACCATCTAGATGGAAGTTCTGGCTCTGTTTTTTCAGTTAATGCTTGTTAGAATTTAGTGCTAGTTAGAATTCCTGCATAGCCAGTGATAAGTGGGAGAAGTTTCACTTCATTGATATTCAGTTTCTGCCTTATATAAGTGGTACATTTTGGATTATTTTCTGCTTAAACTCTGAGCTTTCCAGGCTAAGGCCTACCTGCAATCAACTGGATGTATAAGTGAATTTAAGTAAATCTTTATCTGCACTTTTTTCAAATAATACAGCATTTACATTGATTTATTTATGCTGCATTGAATGCTATCTAGCTGAAAGCCGTGGCTCTGTTTTTTCAGTTAATGCTTGTTAGAATTTAGTGCTAGTTAGAATTCCTGCATAGCCAGTGATAAGTAGGGGAAGTTTCACTTCATTGATATTCAGTTTCTGCCTTATATAAGTGGTACATTTTAGATTATTTTCTGCTTAAACTGTGAGCTTTGGCCGGCTAAGACCTACCTGCAATCAACTGGATGTATAAGTGAATTTAAGTAAATCTTTATCTGCACTTTTTTCAAATAGTACAGCATTTAAATTGATTTATTTGTGCTGCATTGAATATTATGCAGCTGGAAGTTGTGGCTCTGTTTTTTCAGTTAATGCTTGTTAGAATTTAGTGCTAGTTAGAATTCCTGCATAGCCAGTGATAAGTGGGGGAAGTTTTACTTCATTTATATTCTGTTTCTGCCTTATATAAGTGGTTCATTTTGGATTATTTTCTGATTAAACTCTGAGCTTTGGCCGGCTAAGACCTACCTGCAATCAACTGGACGTATAAGTGAATTTAAGTAAATCTTTATCTGCACTTGTTTCAAATAATACAGCATTGAAATTGATTTATTTGTGTTGCATTGAATACTATCTAGCTGGAAGTTGTGGCCCTGTTTTTTCAGTTAATGCTTGTTAGAATTTAGTGCTAGTTAGAATTCCTGCATAGCCAGTGATAAGTGGGAGAAGTTTCACTTCATTGATATTCGGTTTCTGCTTTATATAAGTGGTACATTTTGGATTATTTTCTGCTTAAACTCTAAGCTTTGGAAAACTAAGTCCTACTTGCAATCAACTGGACATACAAGTGAATTTAAGTAAATTTTCATCTGCACTTTTTTCAAATAATACAGCATTTAAATTGCTTTATTTGTGTTGCATTGAATTCTATCTAGCTGGAAGTTGTGGCTCTGTTTTTTCAGTTAATGCTTTCTAGAATTTAGTGCTAGTTAGAATTCCTGCATAGCCAGTGATAAGTGGGGAAGTTTCACTTCATTGATATTCGGTTTCTGCCTTATATGAGTGGTACATTTTGGATTATTTTATGCTTAAACTCTGAGCTTTGGCTGGCTAAGACCTACCTGCAATCAACTGGATGTATAAGTGAATTTAAGTAAATCTTTATCTGCACTTTTTTCAAATAATACAGCATTTAAATTGATTTATTTGTGCTGCATTGAATACTATCTAGCTGAAAGTTGTGGCTCTGTTTTTTCAGTTAATGCTTGTTAGAATTTAGTGCTAGTTATAATTCCTGCATAGCCAGTGATAAGTGGGGGAAGTTTCACTTCATTAATGTTCAGTTTCTGCCTTATATAAGTGGTACATTTTGTATTATTTTCTGCTTAAACTCTGAGCTTTGGCTGGCTAGGTCTTACCTGCAATCAACTGGACGTATAAGTGAATTTAAGTAAATCTTTATCTGCTCTTGTTTCAAATAATACAGCATTTAAATTGATTTATTTGTGTTGCATCGAATACTATCTAGCTGGATGTTGTGGCTCTGTTTTTTCAGTTAATGCTTGTTAGAATTTAATGCTAGTTAGAATTCCTGCATAGCCTGTGATAAGTGGGGAAAATTTAACTTCATTGATATTCGGTTTATGCATTTTATACGTGGTATATTTTGGATTATTTTCTTCTTAAACACTGAGCTTTGGCCACATAAGACCTACCTGCAATCAACTGGACCTATAAGTGAATTTATGTAAATCTTCATCTGAGCTTTTTTCAAATAATACAGCATTTAATTTGATTTATTTGTGTTGCATTGAATACTATCTAGCTGGAAATTGTGGCTCTATTTTTTCAGTTAATGCTTGTTTGAATTTAGTGCAAGTTAGAATTCCTGCATTGCCAATGATAAGTGGGGGAAATTTCACTTCAATGATGTTCGGTTTCTGCCTTATATAAGTGGTATATTTTGGATTATTTTCTGCTTAAACTCTGAGCTTTGGCCGGCTAAGACCTACCTGCAATGAACTGGATGTATAAGTGAATTTAAAGTAAATCTTTATCTGCACTTTTTTCAAATAATACAGCATTAAATTGATTTATTTGTGTTGCATTGAATACTATCTAGCTGGAAGTTGTGGCTCTGTTTTTTCAGTTAATCTTCTTCTTCTCCTTCTTTTGGCTGTTCCCGTTAGGGGTCATCACAGCGGATCAACTGTTTCCATTTCGTCCTGTCTTCTGCATGTTGCTCTGTCACACCAACCACCTGCATGTCCTCTCTCACCACATCCATAAACCTTATCTTAGGCCTTCCTCTTTTCCTGTTACCTGGCAGCTTCATTCTTTGCATCTTTTTCCCAATATACTCTGCATCCCTCCTCAGCACATGTCCAAACCAACGTAATCTTGCCTCTCTGGCTTTGTCTCCAAACCTTCCAACCTGGGCTGACCCTCTAATATACTTATTCCTAATCCTGTCCATCCTCGTCACACCTAGTGCAAATCTTAACATCTTCACCTCTGCCACGTCAAGCTCTGACTCCTTCCTTTTTGTCATTGCCACTGTCTCCAACCCATATAACATAGCTGGTCTCACTACCCTCTTGTAGACCTTCCCTTTCACTCTTACTGGCACCTGTCTGTCACAAATCACTCCTAACAGTCTTCTCCTCCCACTCCATCCTGCCTGTATGCTCTTCTTTACCTCTCTTCCACACACACCATTACTCTGAACTGTTGATCCCAAGTATTTAAACTCATCCACATTCGCCACCTCTACTCCCTCCATCCTCACCATTCCTCTATCCTCCCTCTCATTCACACATACATGTTCTGTCTTAGTCCTGCTGACCTTCATTCCTCTTCTCTCTAGAGCATATCTCCACCTCTCCAGGGTCTCCTCCACCTGTGCCCTACTCTCACTACAGATCACAATGCCATCTGCAAACATCATATTTCACGGAGACTCCTGTCTGATATCATCTGTCAACCTATCCATCACCATTGCAAATAAAAAAGGGCTCAGAGCTGATCTTTGATGTAAACCTACCTCCGCCTTAAACACATCCGTCACTCCCACCGCAAACCTCACCACTGTCACACTACTGTCGTACATATCCTGTACCACTCTTACATACTTCTGTGACACTCCTGACTTCCTCATACAATACCACAACTCCTCTCTAGGCACCCTGTCATATGCTTTCTCTAAGTTCACAAAGACAATGCAACTCCTTCTGACCTTCCCTGTACTTCTCCATCAACACTCTCAGAGCAAACATCGCATCTGTAGTGCTCTTATCTGGCATGAAACCATACTGCTGATCACTAATCATCACTTCCCTTCGAAACCTAGCTTCCACTCCTCTTTCCCATAACTTCATGCTGTGACTGATCATTTTAATCCCTCTATAATTACTACAGCTCTGCACATCACCCTTATTCTTAAAAATTGGTACCAAAACACTTTTTCTCCATTCCTCAGGCATCCTCTCACTTTCCAAGATTTCATTAAAGAATCTAATTAAAAACTCCACTGCCATTTCACCTAAACACCTCCATGCTTCCAAAGGTATGTCATCTGGACCAACAGCCTTTCCATTCTTCATCCTCTTCATAGCTATCCTTACTTCCTCCTTGATAATCCACTGCATTTCATGATTCACTTTCCGCACATCATCCAACCTTCCCTCCCTCTCATTCTCTTCATTCATCAGCCCGTCAAAGTACTCTTTCTATCTGCTCAACACACTCTCCTCACTTGTGAGTATGTTTCCCTCATTATCCTTTATCACCCTTACCTGTTGCACATCTTTACTAGCTCGGTCCATCTGTCCAGCCATTCGGTACAAGTCCTTTTCTCCCTCCTTAGTGTCCAACCTTTCATACAACTCTTCATACGCCTTATCCTTAGCCTTCGCGTCCTCTTTCTTTGCCATGCTTATACTCTTGTCTACTTTCTTCATCTCTCTGACAATCCCACTTCTTCACCAACCTCTTTCTCTGTATACTCTCCTGCACTTCTTTATTCCACCACCAGGTCTCCTTGTCTTCCTTTTCCAGATGTCACACCAAGCAACTTTCTAGCCATCTCTCTTACTAGCTCTGCTGTAGTTACCCAGCTATTCGGTAACTCTTCACTGCCACCCAGTGTGCCTGTCTTAACTCTTCCCTGAACTCCACCTCACAATTATCCTTTTTCAATTTCCACCATTTGATCCTTGGTGCTGCCCTCACACTCATCCTCCTCTTCTTGATCACCAATATCATCCTACAAACCACCATCCTATGCTGCATAACTACACTTTCCCCTGCTACCACTTTACAGTCTCCAATCTCCTTCAGATTGGCCCTTCTACATAAGATATAATCCACCTGTGTGCATCTTCCTCCACTCTTATATGTCACCCTATGCTCCTCCCTCTTGTTAAAATACGTATTCACCACAGCCATGTCCATCCTTTTCGCAAAATCCACTACCATCTGACCTTCTGCATTCCTTTGCTTAACACCATACCTACCCATCACTTCTTCAGCTCCTCTGTTCCCTTCACCAACATGCCCATTGAAATCTGCTTCAATCACCAGTCTCTCACCCTTGGGTACAGTCATTACCACTTCATCCAACTCACTCCAAAATGTTTCTTTTTACTCCATCACACACCCAACTTGTGGAGCATATGCACTAACAACATTCATCATTACACCATCAATTTCCAGCTTCATAAACATCACTCTATCCAACACTCTTTTCACCATCAAAACACTCTTAGCATACTGTTCCTTCAGGATAACCCCTATGCCATTTCTCCTCCCATCCACACCATAATAAAACAATTTGAACCCACTTCCGATACACCTAGCCTTGCTCCCCTTCCATCTGGTCTCTTGCACACACAATATACCAACCTTCCATCGGTCCATCATATCAGCTAGCTCTCTCCCTATACCAGTCATACTGCCAACATTCAAAGTTCTGACCCTCACTATCACAGTCCTATCCTTTACCTGCCTTCATGCATGCCTTCCCCCTCTTCTCCTCCTTTGGCCAACAGTTAATGCTTGTTAGAATTTAGTGCTAGTTAGAATTCCTGCATAGCCAGTGATAAGTGGGGGAAGTTTCACTTTATTGATATTCAGTTTCTGCCTTATATAAGTGGTACATTTTGGATTATTTCCTGCTTAAACTCTGTGCTTTGGCCAGCTAAGACCTTCCTGCAATCAACTGGACGAATAAGTGAATTTAAGTAAATCTTTATCTGCACTTTTTTCAAATAATACAGCATTTAAATTGATTTATTTGTGTTGCATTGAATACTATCTAGCTGGAAGTTGTGGCTCTGTTTTTTCAGTTTGTTCACCGCCCTCCCTCCCTGCTTTTGTTTTAGTGTTAATCTTGGTGGCTTTGAAACTGCCTGCCCCTCTTGTAAATTTGCATTTGGATACTCCTCCTGGGCCCATCTCATTTGCTGACTTAAAGAAAAAAAACATTGCACTTTATTCATCTTCTTTCACCGTGTTTGTGTTTCTTCCTACTTTATTGCTTTATTTTGCTTTTGTGTCATCTTAAAAGTACTCAATTGTATTTATTACTGATTGGTGTAACTATCATTCTAAGCCTTTTGGTTTAAGCACTTGGGCTTCAGACCAGTTGTTTTACATTAAGAAGATTTGTGGTCTGCACTGTTGTGGCAGGATAGGTAGTTTACATCCTTCCAAGTTGGGAACTGCTGATTGAGGGCTCAGTGACTGTTATTCTATAAGTTTATTAGTTCTGGTTTAAGCACTTGGGCTTCAGGCCAGTTATTTTACATTAAGAAGGTTTGTGGTCTGCACTCTTGTGGGAGGAGAGGCTGGACTCTGCCCTTCTAAGCTGGGAATTTCTGGTTAAAGGCTTATAGTACCTGCATATTTGAACTGTTTCTTACTGAAATTGGTGCACCATGTTTGCTATAGCATAGACTAGATCCAGGCCTGCTGAATCTAGCTTTGTTTGTATAACTTGAGCACTAATCCAGGCCTTCTTAAAAGTATTCAGTTGTATTTATTACTGCTTGGTAGTAACCTGATTAAAGTGTAGCTATCATTCTAAGCCTTTTGGTTTAAGCACGTGGGCTTCAGACCAGTTGTTTTACATTAAGAAGGTTTGTGGTCTGCACTGTTGTGGCAGGACAGGTAGCTTACATCCTTCTAAGTTGGGAACTGCTGATTGAAGGCTCACTGTCTGTTATTCTAAAAGTGTATTAGTTCTGGTTTAAGTACTTGGGCTTCAGGCCAGTCATTTTACATTAAGAAGATTTGTGGTCTGCACTCTTGTGGGATGAGAGTCTGGACTCTGCCCTTCTGAGCTGGGAATTTCTGGTTAGAGGCTTATAGTGCCTGCATATTTTAACTGTTTCTTACTGAAATTGGTGTGCCTTGTTTGCTGTTGCATAAACTAGATTCAGGCCTGCTGAATCTAGCTTTGTTTGTATAACTTGAGCACTAACCCAGGCCTTCTTTTTTGGAGAAGGTTCCCCTGTACCCACTGGCAGGAGCATGCAGTTAAAACTTGTCTGATTGAAGACTACAGGAACAGGGCTCAGTTTTGAGATTTTTTTACTGGTTAATTGGGTAATTTGTTTAAAAGCCTTTTCTAATTGTTTGTAGTCATCTAAAGCTGTTTTAAGTGTATGTTTTACTGTTTGTAGTCATTTAAAGCTGTTTTAAGTGTATTTTTAATGTTTTTGCCTTATCTTTTCAAAAACAATTTACCTTGTTTCCCACCTTTCTAAGCTAGTATAGTCCAGTTTTCAGACTAGTGCTGAATTCAGGGCTGTGTTACAAGTTTCTGAGTTGCCCATACCTTACTTGGATAGAAGAAGGTTTCTCTGTTCACCTGTGAGAGACGGAGTTTTGAGCAGCCATCTGTCCCTGGAGGAGTGGTTCCAGCCCAGAAGTTAGTAGTTTACAGGCCATTTTGGGCTAATTTCTATCTCTTTCATTTCCCTGCTGTAAAAACCACATTTGCATGATTTTGCACGTCCGGGCAGCACCGGTTAGCTAGGGTTAAATTATTCCCGGATCCACCAAGTCTCCTCTTCAGTTTTTCCCTTGAAAGTAGTCGAACTCTCAACCTAAGCACTTAAAAAGCATCCTACAGTCCAGCACTTGTTCAGACCTAATAGCAAGCACTAATATACCCCAACACTTGATTGCCCAGCAGGGCAAGGCTCATTATTCATCCCTCACCAACCAAGCAACTAAGTAGCTCACCCTACTATTTAGGCATGACCAAAGGGCAATTCAGGTATACTCTCCAGTCCAGCTGGTGAACCTGGGTATCCTGAGGCAATGTTACAACTGCCTCATGTACACAGACAACTCTCTCCTCCTACCACAAAATACTAACATATGCGAGAGATGCAATTATATAGCTAAATTGGAGGCTATGCTCCCTCCACCCAAAACTGGAACAGGCAGTCACGAGGAGAAGGTTAACACTTGCACCACACCTCCAGCCTCACACAGACATATTAAACCAGCACTGGCAAAAAATACACAAAAATACACAAAATCATACTTAGAGGCTCTAAATAAAAACCTGTAAAAGCATCACAGACCTCCAAAGCAGACACCCAAAAAACCTGCACCTCCCGTCACAAACCAGACAAAACATAAAACACAAAATCAGTGTGCCGCACAATCACAGCCCTTAAGGCGAAATAACATGCCTAACACACTAGTAATAGGCGACTCTATAGTCAGGCACACTGACGTTCCACTCACTAATCTGGACAAGGAGAAGGTTACTGTTAGCTGCCTGTCGGGAGCCAGAATCCACCACATCACACAAGCACTCAGGTCACTCCAGAACGAGTACAAATATGACTTTGTCATTGTTCATGTTGGTGTGAATGACCTGACACATACCTCCCTGGACTACATGAAAGGAGACATGGAAGAGCTCTCTGATCATGTAGCCCAGGTGGGTATGACCCTGACCCTGAGTAGCATCCTGCCCTCACCAAGAATGATACCACAGTATAAAGAAAAAAGATCAATTTCAACAATTGGCTAAGCTTCTGGTGTCATTCAAAGGGGATCCGGTGTCTGTCTGCCTGGGACGACATGCTCTTAAGGCCTTGTTGCTTTGCAAGAGACGGCTTACACCTGTCACCCCTAGGCTTTCGAATACTGGCCAAGGCTCTTGCTGCCCCCATAGTGCCTTTTTTAGGCAAGGCTCAAAAGTCAAATCCACCTCCATAAATAGCACAAATAAAAAATGAGGGTTATGCTACTCAATGCCAGGAGTTTAAATCTCAAAATGCATGCACTCGAAGCACTCCTCAGTATGGAGAACATCGACATCTGTGCAGTAACTGAAACCTGGTTCAAGGCTCCACAGAGCATCCCAGCACTACTGGGCTACAACTCATACCACACATTTCGGCCACAGAATATGGACCGAAACACAAAAGGAGGGGGTGTATCCATATTCATCAAGGATACCTACACCTCCAGGTTAGTGGTGCAGCATGATACCTCTGAGATCATCCATGTGCAGCTAACATCGGGCAAATCTACAATGCAAATTATGGCCTGCTACAGATCACCCTCCATGACCCAGGACCACCACTCCACCTTTCTGGAGACAATGGAAAACATGAAGGTCCTACCGAGCACCCTGATATTGGGTGATTTCAATTACCCTACTGTTAACTGGGAAAACTACTCAAGTACAAACTCCCAGGTCCAGCGCTTCCTGGAATTTATCAACTCAAATGCCCTGGATCATCTGGTAAACTCCCCTACCAGAGGTGAAAACATATTGGACCTGGTCATCACCAACATGGGCGACAGGTGTTCTGCACTGGAGGTAAACCCTTCACTGGTTAGATCAGACCATAAATGAATCACTCTGGATATCCACACCACACCACCACTCCCAACCAAGGAAACCACAGTGAAAAACATTTCTATAGCAAACTTCACCATACTTAAGACAGAGGTGGTACGTTTCACAGCCCCCCACGCTAAAGGATAATGCTGCCCAAGATGCAGGAACCTTTACAAATGCATTCTATGACACCTACAAGGATGCATGGATCGTGCCATCCCTAGCAAAACCAAGACTCACTCCCCTAAAAGAAGAAAACCAGTTTGGTGGACCCCTGCCATAAACAGGCTATACAATAGAAGGAGGAAACAAGTTCAGAAAAAAAGCAAATCACAAGAAGGAAAGACATCCCTGATCAGTATCAGTAAGAAACTAGGTCCCTCGTAAAATCATCCAAGGCTAACTTCGAAAGAAAAATAGCCTATGATTTGAAAGATAACCACAAAGCCTTCTTTAGCTATGTCAAGAATCTAAGGGGCAACTCACAGATATACACTGAGCTAGTGCAAAATAGCACAAAATATACTGAACCTACTGATATTGCCAACATCCTGGCAGATAGATTCAGTGCAAACTTGACCCCCTATCACCCCCGAAAGGGCCCACAACAATACCAGAAAAGTGTAGTGTCCCAGAAATCACAGACGCACAGGTGAAAATAGCCCTTTCAAAAGCCAAAAGCACAGTGTCAGTGGGGCCAGATGGTGTCCCAGGCTGTGTCTTGGATGAACTACAGAACAAACTAACCTCCCACCTAAACACACTGTTCAACCTCAGCCTCTCCACAGGCTATGTGCCCATAGAATGGCACACAGCAATGGTTATTCCAGTCCACAAAGGAGGGGCCACAACTGACCCTGGTAACTATCGCCCCATAAGCCTGACTAGCCTGGTCTACAAGGCTATGGATCGCATCATCATGGAACTCATTAACAAAGACATTGGGAACCTCCAAACACTTGACCCGACTCAGTTCGGCTTTGTTAAGGGCAGATCATGCCTACTAAACCTGGTTGACTTCTTCGAGACAGTCACCAAGGCCATAGATGAGGGGAAGGTGGTTCACACAGCCTACCTTGACCTCACCAAGGCTTTTGACACCATTCCCCACTCGGGAATTATAGAAAAACTCACCAGCCTGAACATAAACCCCTACGTCATGACATGGGTTGCCAACTGGCTTACAGACAGAACTCACACGGTAAGAATAGCGGGCTCCAGGTCCGACTCTAAACCAGTCACAAGTGGTGTCCCATAAGGCTCGGTCCTGGGACCCCTACTGTTCAGCATATACTTCTCAGAAGTACAGGCAAACACAGAAGGACTATGGCTAACCAAGTGCGCCGATGACTGCAAACTGGGAGCCATAATTGGTTCTCTGGCTGACACGGACATTCTCTAAAAGGGCCTTACTGAGACGGACACCTGGTGTCAAAGTCATGGTCTCAAGCTAAATGCCAAAAAATGCATAGTTATCCCGTTTGGGAAAAACAAAACACCCATGTATTACCACATAGGTGGCAGCCCCCTTAATACAGAAGAGGTAATAAGAGATCTGGGGACCCAGGTAGATAGTAATCTCTCCTTTGACAATCATATTACCAAAGTAGTTAGGAAATCCTTCTATGTAGCCCATCTAATTACTAAAGGGTTCGCATCTATAAATAAAGAGGTTATAGTGCCCCCCTACTCGTCACTCATCAGACCCATCATAGAATACAATGCCCCATTTGGGATGTACCTCACAAGACACTTCCAACAGCTGGAAAGACCACAAAAGTACCTCACCAAGAGGATTACTGGCCTCAAACATATGTCCTATGCAGCCCGACTGGAAAAACTCCGGCTTTACTCAGGGGCATATCGCTTACTCAGAGGTGATCTCTGCCTGACTTACAAAGCCATGTCCAACTCAGAATTGATGGGCATGCTCCACCTAAAGAAATCCAAGTCACTGTGAGCCACTCGCTCTAGTGAGCTAAATCTCGCCACAACAATGAATAGAACATGCTGGAGGGATAGATTCCTGTCACAGAGACTCCCCATGCTTTGGAACAAAATTCCTAACTACATTAGGCAAAGCCCCTCACTAACACTCTTCAAGAGAAACCTTGACAAGTGGAGGGGTAACAGAAAATACACCCCTGGGATCACTTCATTGGCTCTTCTTGACAGAGGCTCAGTTAATTAATTTATAGGGAGGCGAATGCTGACACAATCTGGCTACGCTTATAAATGCTCTCGGGCAGATAGCCTAGTACCTACTTATGAACCTATGAACCTATAATGGGGGACAAAGGCCCAAAAATATGGACAGATTTTAAATATTGCTCTTACAAACTTAGAAAGTTGTTATAAAAACAGGATTTGTGTTAGGAAGCATTTAATGAAGGATTTGAAGTCTGAAACTCAAATGTATGTGATTATTTAGTGACTTAAGTCCTTGGATCATCCCAGTGATGTGCCAGAAAACAACAGATTTTATGAAGAACAGACCAAAATATGAGGCAAAATCTGGACATTCTGTGAAAATCTGAACAGTGGAGAAGTATGCCTCTATTCAAATATAATCATGATGAATAGATGCAAATTCATCCTGATTTTAGCACATTTTTGGTAAAGAGTAACATGTAAATGCTTTGGTCTGCTTCCATTATTCATACTTAAATTACAAGGGCTAAAAACTTAATGGGAATGCAGAGCTAGGCTTCTAAAGTTCCAAACAGATCAATAGCTACTAAGTACCTATGAACCTATATATATCTATATTTGGCTTCACTTCAGAATCTTGAAATACTATAACCTCGAATTTCAGTATCTCGTGATCATGAAGCCGAAATCCATAAAGCTGAAACCCTAGAAACTTGAAATTTAAAATCACAACTTCTATACAAAACATACCGCACACACAGACACAAACATACACCTCCCTACACATACACAAATACAAACACCTATCCAACATACAAGCAGGGGGGGCAAGCCCGCCTGCACCCCCCACACCCCCTACTTAAATATACTAACTCCGAGGTCGCACTACACAAACAAACACACAAAAGCACCACTGCACAAGCTACATTCCCCTCGCACACACACATCACACTAACAAAACACACGGACACACACTAAAGCCCCTACCCAAAACTTTCTTGGGTGGCGCAAGCCAGGGAACCTTGTTGGTTAGGGTTACTTAGGCCCTTGGACCAATAGCCTAGTACCTACCTATGTACCTATAAAACCTGTAAAATACAAATACTTACCTACATCTCCAACCATCCACTCACACACTGCAACACCAGAACCACTAATTCAAAATCCCTGAACTTCGAGGTTTTGAATTTCGCACTTCTGGGGTTTCGGTATTATGCACTTTTGCCTTTATCGTCTCAGGCTACTGAAATTCCGGATTTCAGTAGTACGAGATTCTGAAGGGAACCCATATATTTATATATAATTTAATCTCGCTCTTGTAGGCCTGGTCATGGCTGAAAATAGTCCAATGATCAACTGACTTACTTGGCTAATAAGTGATAAATAAGTAAATTAATAAATAAATAAACACATACATCAGCAAGCAAGCAAGCTGCAAAATAGTGACAACTGTGTCTGGAACTATCAAAATGATAGGCTAGCCAAGTCTCTTTGTAACCACCTGTGACTGTGTATTAGCAAAGGCAAGTGAGTTCTGAAAGCTTTTGTTTCCTTTGTGTAGGGCTAACAATGCTAGCAATTCCCCTGGTCTTCTGATTAACAAAGTAAATAAATCAATGCACAATAACAAAAAGTAGCAATGCATACTCTGAAAACAAAAGCTGCTTACTAGGCTTCTGAAAACACAGGGAAATAATAAATTGAAAGCTACGTATGAGTCATCAGACACTACATATAACTTTTGCAACAAAACAGGAATGCAACAATTATTATGGCATAGTCACTTTATTTGTCTATTTACTTAATTATTTCACCACAGATTTTGTTTTCACCTAAACTGTCAGTTTAAAAGTATAAGATGTATTAGTGTTATAGCATTTGTTTCTGAACATGAACAAAAGTGAATTGTGTGGGGCAGCAAAATTTTCCACCACTACAATTACATTAGGGCTATGAAAACATAATACCATTGTAAACTTAATTCACAATTTGTAAAAAGAAGTTGAAAGTTGTTTTCATAAACAAAGAAGATAGTAGTCTGTAAGTCAAATATTTGGTGACCATCATCAAAATCACTGGGGCTGAAACTACATAAAGGAAAGTGTTAAGATATAAAGGAAATCAGGTGAGGCAAGATGAAAATTACTAAAGGATTATCAGAGGTGTGCTTATTAAATTAAAAGTGAGTCTGCTGCTTCATTTACTCCCATCTAGAACTTGTTATGCAAAACATTTACCAAGAAATTGTCTTTTAGAATGTTCACAGCATACACCAGATTAGTTCACATAAATGGTCTAAATTTAATCAGTACTTAGCACATACAGTGAATGTCACAGAAAATGGCAGACGTATGTGCTCACTGCCAGGTCAGGTCCTTCACTTAGCACTCTAATCTGTAGTGCATAGAAGTAACTCTCTACTAAGGTCATAGAGTAACCCTGAGAATAGTTCTCAGGAAACAAATATTCAGCAACTTGTCCAAAACTCACCAGTGATATTAAGATAGGGCATCAGACAGAGATAATGGGGTACCAGCATTCATGAGTTTCACAGCAGTTACTGTAGAGGCCTAAACGAGAATATAATACAAGTGGTAACTGGGAGCTACATATGAATTTATGAAGATATGGAGAATAAATGTATTAAAATAGTCACAGAACAGATGAAAATATGAAGGAGAATGAATTATTTCCAGACTCTGAAGTCTGGTTAGTCTTTGTCTAAATGTTTAAACAGAATACATGTTATGGCAATGAATCTTACCGCGGGTTCACTGTTCATGTGACTTATTGTTCTGGAGTTCAAACTCAGTATCTATACATTTAACATGGTTGATGATAGGAGAGATTTCCATATGTATGTAGGCTGCCCCCTTCAACATCAGTGTGATGCTGTCTGCTTGAATGCCAATTCATAATTAATGTTTTCCATGCAATCATACCAGTCTGGAAAGTCACTCTGAAACCATTTGAACTCCATTTCACAGCAGTAAAATACTTTGGTGTTTTAAAATAAACTGATTTTAGCTTTAGGAGCATTATCCTTTCTTCTGATTAAATTTTTTTTGCATAATATGCAAGTCACGGAGATTCAAACACAGGCACTGATATTAACACTCCATATCAGTGTACTAAAACGCAAACCCTTAGCCTTAGTTAAAGTAAAAAAGTCTCCACACACCTGTTTCTATATAATTTTGTTACAGATGAAAATACAAATTGATATAAGTAATTCTGAACAGATGAGAAACAGTCCATGCAAATATTTCATATTGACTTTTACACATTAATTTAATACTGTTTGAAAATATACCAATTTGCTTTTTATTTGTGAAACCACACATAAATCAAAAACTGAGCTTAATATTTTGCCATATAAGAAAAGGCATTTAAAAAAGCAAAATTATTTATTTTGCATATCACATTCTTACATGGAAGTTTTAAACTATTTTCCAACTGTTCCTCCACTGCCATTACAATCTTTTTCTGTGGGTAACAAATTAATATGTTAAAAGAGAATACTATACTTCAAAAAAATTAAAATGCATTCTTACTTACTGGACCCTGCACAGGACTTCAGCTGCAAATATTCCAAATTAATTGTGTTTCTGCAGGGTGATTACTTTCAAAAGCTATTTAATTTTAGATGGATACATCCAACACACACAGGCTTACTTTTTCAGCAAAAGTACTTTTTTCTCTTTGCCTTTTCAAAAGGGGCAGAGAGAAACTGTAGCTCTCAAAGCCTTTCTTTCTTTAGATGTATGGATCGCCTCTTCACAGGATTACATTTGGCAAGAATGTTTTACAGCTTTGCTAACCTGAGCTACCAAATCACCCCCCTCCCCCACACACGTAGGTGTAAGGGACAAAGCAGTTTTTATAGTCGGATGACATATGATCTGGTCAAAAGCAGAGTCGATGACCACTGCATAAAGTCTGAACAACACATAGTAACTATAGCCAGTAATTATAACCCTTTCATGTTCACTCATGAGACAAGGACCTGACCTAAATAAAAAGAGATTATTGGATCATTTCACTAATATTTCTCATAACTCTCTTACATCATTTAGAACACAATTTTTATATAAATATAATTACAAGAATACCTTTAAAGTGCCTTCAAAGATTTAAAATATATTTTAACTTGGCTATATACTGCCAAATATAACTATAATGACATAATTGTGCAGGTCCGCATGACTTTCATTCACTTTAATTCTTCAAAATACTACATATTAAAATGTTTTAAAGGAATTAGGAAGGCACGTAACACTATCATTACAGTGAAGAAAACACATAAGACAGCTACAACAGGCATTTCATCACACTGTAGTAAATCTTCCTGTTAAGAGTCACCTTGATTAAGGATATTTTAGGGCCCATAACATCTAAGAAAAGATTCCATTTAAATTTGTAAAAGGTGATACATGTTTCCTGTGTCATAGATAATAAAGATCTCAAAAGATGTTTTACAAAATGCAGTGTACTTGAATTTAATTAAGATGTGCATCTAATGGCTGCCTTCATTTGCAGCCAAAAGTTAGTTTAAAGGGCAATGGAATGTATACTGTTTAGGTATGTGGCTGTAATATATATATATTTCTATACATATATATGACTGTATCATGAAATATTGCCCTCTCAAAAGAGCAAACGTAAAAAGAATGATCTTTTTGGAGGAAATCCAAATTGATCAAAAACATGAGAAACTAACATTATTTTTTGCAAGCCCCCCCTGCACCCCCACATGCCTTGTTAATTGCATATACCAATTCCAACATTGCTCAACAATAGGATAAAGGCAAAGTCCCTTACCCAGTGGCAATGCAAAAGGCTGTCAGCAAAACCACCATGCTCTCTCTTTTTGCATCAGTAAAAAGCATTGACTCATATGAGTGTTCACGCATGCAAATTGTAACCTTATTTGCTATTTTTCTAGTTGGAATTCATGAGTGATATAGATATATATATATATATATATATATATATATATATATATATATATATATATGTATACATACACACACACACACACACACACACACACACACACACACACACACACACACACACACACACACACACACACACATGCACGCACATGTGTGTATGTGTTGGGGGTAAATTCTACATCCTTTTTCAGTCAAGAATATGTTTGTTTGAACAGTGTAAAGAGGGGACATTTTGCTGAACATTCAGATTAATGAATGCGTATATTATTACAAAAAGTCAAACACAAATGTTTTGGTATTTTATTATAGAAAATCCATCCAAAATGACCACAACCCAGCAATAAAAAGCAGATCACAGTTTCTAGCAGTTGCACTGAAGAGGCTGATATTTGCAAAGGAATCACTGTTTACTTTTTATTGTTAAATCAGACCATTTGATCGACATTCATTTGGTCGACAGCTCATTTGGTCGAAAACCAATATTCAAGGCACATAACAGGGATTTGCCCGCCTCCCCAATGTTGTGCGACCCTGGAGTTGGTATATATAGTTGGGGTGGGTGGTGAGGGGCACAGCCCTCCACATTGGAGGGTGTGGGGGAAAGACCCCCATCTATTTTAATTTAAAATGTGTAGTTTTTGTTGTATTTCCATGTTTTTAAATGGTAATAGGTGGGGGCTTTGCTCCCACATCCCCCAATGTGGGGGGCTGTGCCCCCCACCCCCCCAACTATATATACCAACTCCAGGGTCGCACAACACTGGGGAAGGGGGCAAATCCCTGTTATGTGCCTTGAATACTGGTTTTCGACCAAATGAGCTGTCGACCAAATGGTCTGTCGATCTTCTAAGGTAGTCCCATATATATATATATATATATATATATATATATATATATATATATATATATATATATATATATCTAGCAATGTCTTCCAGCTTTTCCTGGTTAGAGGTCACTACAGCAGATCACCGGGCTGCAGATTGACTGGCAGTGGAGTTTTTACAGTGTCGAGTTGCCAGCCCAGCACCCAACCTTCACTGAAAGCACAGACACACACACACACACACACACACACACACACACACACACACACACACACACACACATATATATATGCCTTTTACAAACCCGAACTGGGTGGGGTCCTGAGTTTGGAGATTACCAATGTCATTGTTTATAAGTTCCATGAGGATACGTTCCATAGCCTTGCAGACCAGGCTTGTTTGGCTAATGGGGCGGTAGTTTCCAGGGTCTGTGGTGGCTCCCCCTTTGTGGAGTGGGATAACTGTTGCTGTGCACCATTCAGTGGGAAAATAGCCTGAGGTGAGGCTATGATTGAACATGGTACTTAGGTGGGGTGCCAGTTCGTTCTGTAGTTCATGTAGAACACAGCCTGGGATGTCATCAGGTCCCATGGATGCTGTGTTCCTGGCTTTGGATAAGTGTGTTTTTTACCTGTGCAGCCATGATTACAGGAACTTTGCATTCTTCTGGTATAGAGATGGGCCCTTTAGGGGATGACAGGGGGGTAAAGTTAGCACTGAACCTATCTGCCAGGATGTTGGCAATATCAGTTGGTTCTGTATATTTATAGTGCCATTGTGCTGTATATTTAGTGCCATTGTGCTGTAACTCAGAGCAGATCTGAGTGTTGCCATTGAGATTCTTGACATAGCTATAGAATGCTTTGTGGTTTTCTTTAGAGTCAGTGGCGATTTTGTTTTCATAACTAGCTTTGGAGGATTTTATGAGGGATCTCAGCTTCTTACTGAGGCTGACCAGGGAGTTTCTCCAATCATGGGATTTTTCTCTTTTTTGCAACAGTTTCTTTCTTCTGTTGCAGAGTTTGTTTATGGCAGGGGACCAACAGACTGGCTTCCTTTTTTTGGAGGATAGCATCTTGATTCTGTTAGGGATTGCACGATCCATGCACTCGTGTAAGTGCTTATAAAGTGCATTTGTGTGGGATTCAGCAGTGATACCTCTATTGTCCGTCAGCATGGGTGTCGTGAAGTTTTCCACTTCTGTCTTAAGAAGCGTGAAGTTGGCTTTGGAGAAATTTTTTACTGTGGTTTCCCTAATGGGGG
Source organism: Protopterus annectens (assembly GCF_019279795.1). Lineage (NCBI taxonomy): Eukaryota > Metazoa > Chordata > Ceratodontiformes > Protopteridae > Protopterus > Protopterus annectens. Next base: position 608,987,880 of record NC_056739.1, read on the forward strand.
GTGGGGGAGGCATGTGGATGTCTAGGGTGATTAGCTTGTGGTCAGATCTGACCAACGAGGAATTGACCTCTGGTGTGGAGCACCGGTTGCCCATGCTGGTAATAACCAGGTCTAGGATATTGCTGCCCCTGGTGGGGGTGTGGATAAGTTGATCCATGGCATTGGAATTTATGAATTCTAGAAAACGTTGAGCACAAGAGTTGGTACATGAGTATTTTTCCCAGTTAATGGTGGGGTCGTTGAAATCACCCATTATTAGGGTGTTAGGTTGTACGCTAATATTTTCCAGTGTATTAAGAAATGAGGAGTGGGAATCCTGGGGCATGGTGGAGGATCTGTAGCAAGCTACAATTTGGATTGCAGTCTTGCCCAGAGTTAGTTGCACTTGCATAATCTCGGAAGCATTATGCTGAGCAACTAGCCTGGAGGTGTGGATATCCTTAATGAATATGGACACGCCTCCGCCTTTAGTGATTCGGTCCAGGTTAGGTGGCCGAAAAGTGTGGTATGAATTACAGCCTGGTAATGCAGAGGTACTCTCTGGAGCCTTGAACCAGGTCTCTGTCACTGCACAGATGTCGATGTTCTCCATTTTAAGGAGTGCCTCGAGTGAGTGCATTTTGAGGTTTAGACTTCTAGCATTGAGTAGCAATACCCTCAGATTCTTCTTGCCTGTACCTGTTAGGGTGGTGAATTTGTCATTTGAACCTTGCCTAAAAAAGACACTATAAGGGTGGCTAGAGCCTTAACCATTACCCAGAATCCCAGGGGCGACAGGTGCAGGCCATCTCTGGCAAAGCATCGTGGTTTGTCGATCATGTCATCCCAGGCAGACAGATACTGGATCCCCTTAGAATGACACCAGAAGCTTAGCCAATTGTTGAAGTCAATCATTTTGTCCTTGTACTGTGGTATCATTCTGGGTGATGGCAGGATGCTACTCGGGGCTAGGGTCATACCTGCCTGGGCTACAAGAACGGACAGTTCCTCCATGTCCCTTTTCATGTAGTCCAAGGAGGTACATCTCAGGTCATTCACACCAACATGGACAATGACAGAGTCATATTTGTACTTGTTGTGGAGTGACCTGAGTGCATGCATTATGTGGCGGATCTTGGCACCCGACAGACAGCTGACAGTAACTTTCTCCTTGTTTAGCCTGGTGACTGGAACATCAGTGTGCCTGATTATAGAGTCACCTATGACTAGAGTGTTGGGTATGTTGTTATGCCTTATGGGCTGTGGTTGAGTGGCACACTGAGTTTGTGGGCTATGTGTCATTTGTGTTGTGTTGAGGGGGTAGGTTGCCTGTGTTTCTGCTTTGGAGGTCCCTGTTGCTTGGGCAGGTTTTTACTGAGTGCCTCCACAAATATAGGTGTGTGTTTTGTGTTTCTATGTGTGTGTTTTGGTGGTGTAGGTTTTGAGGGACTATGTGCTGAGTGTGGTGTGGTGCAAGTGTTTACCTTCTCCTCTTGACTGTCTAGTCCAGTCTTGGGTGAAGAGAGCTTTGCTTCCAGTTTGGCTATATAAGTGCATCTCTCACAGGTTGTAGTGTTGGGCGGTAGGAGGAGAGGGTTGTCTGTGTACATGAGGCAGTTGATGCATTGCCCCAAGATGCCCAGATTCATCAGGTAGACAGGAGAAAACACCGGGAGCTGACCCTTAGACATGCCTGGATAGGTGCTTATTTGTTAAGTACTAGAAACTGTTTTCTTCTAGACAGTGAGGAAAGTTGAGTGCTATAGTAATTTGTAGCTTATTTAGTGCTTACAATAAGTTCTGAACAAGTGCTGAGCTGAAAGAAGCAGACTTGAGTGCTGAAACAAAAAAACTGGCTAGTTCTAAGAAACAAAATTAAGCTAAAATGTTGTAGTTTGTGGAAACTTATGCAAATCCTTAGCTGCTATTCTGCTGACAAAAGTAGGTCCCAGTGAAAAGCTAAACTCCAACCACCCTATTTCATTGTTTTCCACCTATCGAAAAATATTTGAAATAATAGTTACAGTGCAACCAAATCAGTATCTGGACCATCATCTTAATTTCTGTTTATACGCAACCAGTACCATTCTGGAAGAAGCACAGCATCACCATTGCAGTTTTGTCTCTGACAAATTATATTTTAAAGTCTTGCATAGGTTCATAGGTAGGTACTAGGCTATCTGCCCGAAGGCATTTATAAGCCTAGCCAGAATGTGTTGGCTTTCGCTGGCCCTTAGATTAGTTCCCTGTGCCTCTGTCCAGCAGAGCCACTGAAGTATCCCCAGGGTAAACTTTCTGTTTCCCATCCACTCATCAAGGTTTCTTTTGAAGAGTGTTGGCGAGGAGCTCTGCCTAATGTAGACTGGAATCTTGTTCCAAAGCATGGGAAATCTCTGGGACAGGAATCTATCCCACCAGCACATCCTATTTATTGTTATGGTGAGGTTTAGATCCCTAGAGCGTGTGGCTCGAGGGGATAAGGTTTTCTTTAGGTGGAGCATGTCCATCAATTCTGGGTTGGACATGGCCTTGTATATCGGGCAGAGATCACCTCTGAGTAGGCGGTATGCAACTGAGTACAGCTGGAGTTTCTTCAGTTGAGCTGCATAGGGCATCTGTTTGAGGCCAGTGATCCTCTTGGTGAGGTACTTCTGTGGTCTTTCCAGCTGTTGCAGGTGTCTTGTAAGGTACATCCCAAATGGGGCATTGTACTCTATGATGGGTCTGATGAGTGATGCGTAGAGGGACACAATGACCTCTTCTGATCTGGATGCGAACCCTCTTGTGATTAGGTGGGCCACATAGAAGGATTTTCTAACCACTTTGGCAATGTGATTATCAAAGGAGAGATTACTATCTACTTGGGTCCCCAGATCCCTTATTATGTCTTCCGAATTTAGGGGACTACCACCTATGTGGTAGTTTGTGGGTACTTTGTTTTTTTCCAAAGGGGATGACTATGCACTTTTTGGCATTTAGCTTGAGGCCATAATTTTGACACCAGGTATCTGTCTCAGTGAGACCCTTTTGGAGGAAGTCTGTGTCAGCCAGGGAGTCAAGTTATAGTCCCTAGTTTGCAGTCATCTGCGAACTTGGTCAGCCATAGTCCTCCTGTGCTTACCTGTACCTCTGAGAAGTATATGCTGAACAGGAGGGGTCCTAGGACTGAGCCCTGGGGAATGCCACTTGTTACCGGTTTAGAGTCGGACTTAGCTCCCGCAACTTTTACCATGTGGGTTCTGTCCATGAGCCAGTTGGCAACCCATCTTATAACATAGGGGTTTATGTTCAGGCTGGTGAGCTTGTCTATAATACCAAAATGGGGAAGTTGTCAAAGGCCTTTGTGAGGTCTAAGTATGCTGTGTGTTCTACCTTTCCCTCATCTATAGCCTTGGTAACTGTCTCAAAGAAGCCCACCAGGTTTAGGAAGCATGATATGCCCTTAACAAAGCTGAACTGGGTAGGGTCCAGTGTTTGGAGGTTCCCAATGTCTCTGTTAATGAGTTCCATGATGATGCGCTTCATAGCCTTGCAGACCAAGCTAGTCAGGCTTATAGGGCGATAGTTCCTGGGGTCTGTTGGGTTCCACCTTTGTGGAGCAGAATAACCATTGCAGTGTGCCACTCTATGTGTAGGTAGCCTGTGTAGAGGCTGAGTTTGAACAGTGTGTTTAGGTGAGGGGTTAGTTCGTCTTTGAGCTTGTGTAGGACGCAGCCTGGAACACCACCCAGTCCCATTGATGCTGTGTTTTTGCCTTTGGAGAGGGCTGTTTTAACCTGAGTGTCTGTGATTTCCGGGGCTGGACATTCTTCTGGTATGGTTATGGGCCCTTTTGGGAGAGAAGTTTGCACTGAACCTGGCAAAATAGCCATTTTACTGGTATATTATTTGCTGATGTCCAACAATGTGTCTGAGTTCTTTACCAATATCATTAGGTAATATATTATATTTTGTCAAATATTTCACTGCAGTGTTTTGCATTCATTTTAGCAAAAGAACTGTAATGGTTCAGATTGCTACCTCCCTACAGTATCAGCAAAACAGCTCCACAAGGGTCATTTTCTAGTGCGCTGTTCTTTATTTTTATCAGTGTCATTGGTGTTCTTTTCCATTTCATGTTGCTGTTTCTTTATCAGATGCTCTTTCAGAAATTGCAAGTTTTTTTAGTCATGGCTTCACGGTCAATCACAAGAAAACAACTGCAATGGTATTTTGTGTGTCTAAATGCCTTGAACATGTTCTGAACTTCTGACAAATTGATGCAGCCCTACTCCTAACAAAACAGGGAACAAATCATTTCATGTATTTTAATATTTGGGAGTATGGCTTGATCACTTGATTGACTTCCTCTGACCACAGTAAAAAGCTATCAGTAAAGTCAGAACACTTTAAAAAGTAGAATAACATAAATCTCCAAGGCTTTTTTTTTTTTGTGATTACAAGCCAGTACTGTTAAACTGATTGTTTATTGCAGTAGTTATGAATATTAGTAGTATCTACATGAATGTCATGAAAACAATTTGAGGTACATAATACTACACTGTGCCTTCCGTGAGCAAAAATGAAGATGAACAAAGTTGTAATGGTACCAAGGGCAGCTCATGGTACTGTATTGTTGGGCTACAGCACCCCAGCTAAAAAGAGAAAAAAAAAAGAAATGTGCTAACTCAGAGACTCAACTATTATTTAAAATTAAAGATAATAGTTGACTTTCTGTTGTGTTTTGGGTCCTTGGAACTTCAAGTATGCAAAGAGTTCCGAAGCAATCCTAAGCAAAAAAGAGAAAAATTAGATTCTTAAAATTACTGGGCTGTTTTGAAAACAGCCCTGTATTAGGCTTCCCAGTTATTGATCAGGTTTCATAGGCAGTATTCAGCAAGTCGGTCAATGAACGATTCATCGGAATGCTGCATGATGCAGCAAAGAGCCCTTCTATTGGTTCAGGCTGCATCATGTGACTGAGGCAACCTGAGCCAAGAAGAAGGAAGTAGTTAACATAGAAGAGAAAGCAAAAGCACTGGAAAAGATTTTATTTATTTTAAAATATAAGTGTGTGTGTGTGTGTGTGTGTTTGTCACCTTCATTTGCCCGAAAGTTCATTTGAATGAAACTCATTTGCCTGACACTCATTTGTCTGACAAGTAGTACTTGTAGGCAAATAAAAGGGATATATCCCTTTCCCCACCGTAGTGCGACCCTGTAATTAGTATATATAGTTGAGGGGTGTGGGGGGCATATCCCCCCACCTAGTTTGGTTTTACTGAACAATATACAAGAAAAAGCAGAGAATTTCAATCAAACTAGGTGGGGGGCTCCACCCCCAACCCTCCCCAGTGTGAGGGCTGTGCCCCCTCACACCCCCTAATTATATATACTAACTCCAGGGTCACACTACAGTGGGGAAAGGGATATATCCCTTTTATTTGCCTGCAAGTACTACTTGTCAGACAAATGAGTTTCAGTCAAATGAACTTTCGGGCAAATGAAGGTGACCCATATATATATATATATATATATATTTATATATATATATATATATTTATATATATATTTATATATATATATATATATATATATATACATATATATATATATATTTTTTTTTGCCACAATGTGTGCTACTGCTGGGATGTGAGAAGAAGGTAAGCACTTAGAGAGTGTGTGTTTGTGTGTGTGTGTGTGTGTGTGTGTGTGTGTGTGTGTGTGTGTGTGTGTGTGTGTGTGTGTGCGTGTGTGCGTGTGTGCGTGTGTGTGTGTATGTGTATGTATCAGAAAGAACGAGTACATACATGGACAATCTACTGAAGGGTTCACTGGGGGAAATTATTGATTTTAATGTCAGTGCACTGCTTGTGCAGACATGGATAAAGTACTGAAGGGATCGTTGAGGAAAATGTTTGATTTTGATGTCACTGAAGTGCTTGAGCATACATGGATATACTACTAAAGAGGTAGCTGGGTAAAGTTTCATCCGGTGTCAGTGAAGTGTTTGTGCATACCTGGAGAAACTGCTAAGAGGATTGCTGGGGGAAATGTTTCATTTTTGTATCAGTGAAGTATCTATGCATACACAGACAAACTACTGAAAGGATCGTTGGATGAAATGTTTCATTTTGGTGTCAGTGAACTGTTTGTGCATACATGGAGAAACTAGTGAAGGGATTGATGGGCAAATGGTGTCATTTACTTCTTGTACATACATAGTTAAACTACTGAAGGGATCCATGTGCAAATAACTGACAATCACATCTATGTATGGGGGGTTAAAATAAATCACTTTATCCAGTCGTTTCTGTTTGTATTTTATTACATCTGATATCTAAGATATAGTCAGTCAATAAACTTGTCTTTTAATTGTTGGATGCAGGTGTTGTCTGTGGATATAAGTGACTGACTGTTGTCATTTATTTAAAATAAGCATTTGTTATTCTGGCTTTGGAGAACTAGTGTGTATATTTTTTTTTTCACTTTTGGTAACAGTCCGTGCAAGGCTGATACTTGAGTTAGTTATCAACCTTGCACTCAATAAGTAACTGTGTGGTGGTTGGGGGAAGGATGTGTCTGATCATTGTCAGAGTGTTGCACTGAGTAGTGTTGCCATATTAGCACTTGGTTCCCCTGTTGAACTTTTGACTGCTCAGTCCTTCTATGTGAAGTACTTTTCTCTTTGTGCATTTTATCCAAGTGCTTTGTTTTCTTCTCCCAGACCCTCAGCAGTATAATACATGCTTCTGGCCATTTGTTGTTTTACTTTTCATCCCAATCTAACACCAGAGTGGTACACAGAAGATATCTATTTTTTCAGAGGGGTAGGAAGGCAGGCATTATTCCCAGAAAAATTGAATACATTTCCTTACTCGTGATTTTGTTCAAGCCATCATCAAGTCAAAATCTGAGATGCACCTCAACACATCTAAAATTCTGTGACTTCTGGAGGTCCTTCAGTTGCTTCCTCCAGCCTTGAAATTACACTGGAGTCTTGGCTAGTTACCGAGTGTTAAAAGCATGGGGAGGTGTGGTAAAAGCAAGATAAAGTATGAAAAAGTAAGAAAGAAGAAATCTGTCTGTATGATGTGGGGCTAGGATGAGGGGAAAACAGAGGAGGGCACTGAAGAAGTGCAGGGGATCTGAGTAGGAAACAGAGGAACCCATGGAGTGTTGATTGTTGCTAGACATCTACGGTATATATAGTCAGTAAATTGACTATAATGAGTGGGTGTCTGAATGAAAGTGAATGACCACATCTGTTTCATCTTAGGTAATGGTTATTAACCTGCTGTAATACAACCCTGCCCCACTGTAAATGACTCTACCCATACAGTGGCTTCCTGCAGCCCCCACTTGATTTGAAGTCATCAGCTACCAATGGCATGTATATGTTTTATATATATATATATATATATATATATGGTTTACTATGAGAATATCGGGGCTATGCCCCCTGCATCCCCTCACCCTCATCACACCCCCACCCTGCAAATAATATATTCCAACTCTGAGATGGAACTACAGTGGGGAAAAGGGTAATTTTTCTGATTCCCACTGTACCGCAATCTGTAGTCATAACTCTGATGACATATGTGCAAATGCACAGTGGCATTTGCTAAACTGCACACTTGCAATACTGCTGGTCGGCAAAAGCGGGAATCAACCAACTGCGGTTCAACATTCCTGTTTTCGTCGACCCTGTACACGTAATTTTCAAAATAAACCTATGTGTGTATATACATATATATATATATATATATATATATATATATATATATATATATATCTATATGGGTCTACTTCTTTTGACCTAACTCCCATTTGCCTGACACCCATTTGCCTGAGACCAAATGACTGAAATTTCATTTGCCTGACACTTCATTTGCCCGACACTTCATTTGACTGACAAGTATTATTAGCAAGAAAATGGAATATGCCCCCTTCCCCACTGTAGTGTGACCCTGGAGTTAGAATATAGTTGGGGGTGTGGCACAGCCCCCACAACGGGGGGTGTGGGGGGCGAAGTCCCCCACTTACTTTTCTTTTACTAAGCAATATTACATCAAAAGTTAACAATATCATATGAAATGAAGAGGGGGGCTTCACCTCCCACACCCCCCATTGTGGGGGGCTGTGCCCCCCCAACTATATATTCTAACTCCAGGGTCGCACTACAGTGGGGAAGGGGGCATATTCCATTTTCTTGCTAATAATACTTGTCAGTCAAATGAAGTGTTGGGCAAATGAAGTGTCAGGCAAATGAAATTTCAATCAAATGGGGTCAGGCAAATGAGTGTCAGTCAAATGAAAGTTAGGTCAAAAGAAGTAGACCCATATATATATATATATATATATATATATATATATATATATATATATATATATATATTTATATATGTATGCATGTATATATTTGTGTGTGTGTGTATGTCTGAGTGTAGGTATGTGTGTATATATGTTTCAAAACTATCTACTAAGACAGAATAAAACTTACATAAAAATAAAAAAAACTCTATTCACAAACTGGTGAACTTAGAAACTTGCTAACTCCTTCAGTTAGTTGACTAAAAATGCAGCAGAACATTAATCTGGTTTTCAATTAGTTTTTGTATATTAATGGCATAGAAGGCTTATGCTTTAGAGAGTACATAACTTCACATGGGACCTTTATATAAGATGCGCACTAAAAGGAAGGAAGTGATGCAAGCAATCCCTAGCTTCACACACCCACCTATTCATAGGTTCATAGGTTCATAGGTAGGTACTAGGCTATTTGCCCGAAGGCATTTATAAGCCTAGCCAGAATGTGTTGGCTTTCTCCGCCCCCTTAGATTAGTTTCCTGTTTCTCTGTCCACTTGTCAAGGTTTCTCTTGAAGAGTGTTAGCGAGGAGCTCTGCCTAATGTAGATTGGAATCTTGTTCCAAAGCATGGTAAGTCTCCGGGACAGGAATCTATCCCACCAGCACATCCTATTTATCATTGTGGTAAGGTTTAGATCTCTAGAGCATGTGGTTCGAGGGGATATGGCTTTCTTTAGGTGGAGCATGTTCATCAGTTCTGGGTTGGACATGACCTTGTATGTCAGGCAGAGATCACCTCTGAGTAGGTGGTATGCAACCGAGTACAGCTGGAGTTTCTTCAGTCGAGCTGCATAGGGCATCTGTTTGAGGCCAGTGATCCTCTTGGTGAGGTACTTCTGTGGTCTTTCCAGCTGTTGCAGGTGTCTTATAAGGTACATCCCAAATGGGGCGTTGTAGTCTATGGTGGGTCTGATGAGTGATGAGTAGAGGGCACAATGACCTCTTTTGATCTGGATGCGAACCCTTTTGTGATTAGGTGGGCTACATAGAAGGATTTTCTAACCACTTTGGCAATGTGATTATCAAAGGAGAGATTACTATCTACTTGGGTCCCCAGATCCCTTATTACATCTTCCGTAGTTAGGGGACTACCACCTATTTGGTAGTTTGTGGATACTTTGTTTTTTCCAAATTGGATGACTATGCACTTTTTGGCATTTAGCTTGAGGCCATGATTTTGACACCAGGTATCCGTCTCATGAGACCCATTTGGATAATGTCTGCATCAGCCGGAGAGTCAATTATAGCCCCTAGTTTGCAGTCATCTGCGAACTTGGTCAGCCGTAGTCCTCCTGTGCTTGCATGTACCTCTAAGAAGTATATACCGAACAGGAGGGGTCCTAGGACTGAGCCCTGGGGAACACCACTTGTAACCGGTTTAGACTCCACCTAGCTCCTGCAACTCTCACCATGTGGGTTCTGTCCATGAGCCAGTTGGTAACCCATCTTGTGACATAGGGGTTTATGTTCAGGCTGGTGAGTTTGTCTATAATACCAGAATGGGGAATGGTGTTGAAGGTCTTTGCGAGGTCTAGGTAGGCTGTGTGTACCACCTTTCCCTCGTCTATAGCCTTGGTAACTGTCTCAAAGAAGTCCACCAGGTTTAGGAGGCATGATCTGCCCTTAACAAAGCTGAACTGGGTAGAGTCCAGTGTTTGGAGGTTCCCAATGTCTCTGTTAATGAGTTCCATGATGATGCACTCCATAGCCTTGCAGACCAAGCTAGTCAGGCTTATAGGGCGATAGTTCCCAGGGTCTGTTGTGGTTCCACCTTTGTGGAGCAGAATAACCTTTGCTGTGTGCCACTCTGTGGGTACATAGCCTGTGGAGAGGCTGAGTTTGAACAGTGTGTTTAGGTGAGGGGTTAGTTCATCTTTGAGCTCGTGTAGGACGCAGCCTGGGACACCGTCCGGTCCCATTGATGCTGTGTTTTTGGCTTTGGAGAGGGCTGTTTTAACCTGAGTGTCTGTGATTTCAGAGGCTCTACATTCTTCTGGTATGGTTATGGGTCCTTTTGGGGGTGGGGGGGTGAAGTTTGCACTGAACCTGTCTGCCAGGATGTTGGCAATATTGGTCAGTTCAGTGTATTTTTTGCCATTCTGCACTAACTCTGAGTAGATCTGAGAATTTCCACTTAGATTCTTGACATAGCTAAAGAATGCCTTGTGGTTATCTTTGGAGTCCTTGGCAATTTTTCTTTCGAAGCTCGCCTTGGATGATTTTATGAGGGATCGTAGTTTCTTGCTGATACTGATCAGGGATGTCTTCCCTTCTTGGGATTTTACTCTTTTCTGTACTAGTTTCCTCCTTCTATTGTATAGCTTGTTTATGGCAGGGGTCCACCAGACTGGTTTCCTTTTCTTGTAGGAGTGAGTCTTGGTTTTGCTTGGGATAGCATGATCCATGCATTCTTGTAGGTGCCTGTAGAATGCATTAGTAAAGGATTTTGCAGCTTGGACAGTGTTATCCTTTAGCATGGGGGCTTTGAAAGTAACATGAAGTTTGCTTTTGACAAGTTTTTCATGGTGGTTTCCTTGTCCGGGGGTGGGGGTGGAATATGGATATCCAAAGTGATTTGTTTATGGTCATATCTAACCAGCGAGGGGTTGACCTCCCGTGTGGAACACCGGTCGCCCATGTTGGTGATAACCAGGTCCAATATGTTGTCACCTCTAGTGGGATTGTTGACCAGTTGATCCAGAGGGTTTGAGTTTCTAAATTCTAGGAAATGTTGGGCAAGGGAGTTAGTACTTGAGTAGTTCTCCCAGTTAATGTTTGGGTAATTGAAATCACCCAATATTAGGGTGTTTGGTAGGACCTTTATGTTTCCTAGTGTTTCCAGAAATGCAGAATGGGGGTCTTGGGACATGGTGGGTGATGTGTAGCAAGCTACAATTTGAATTGCAGTTTTGCCTGTTGTTAGTTGCATGTGGATGATCTCTGAAGCATCGTGCTGTGCCACTAACCTGGAGTTGTGGGTATCCTTGATGAATATGGATACGCCCCCACCTTTTGTATTTCGGTCCGGGTTCTGTGGCCAAAATGTATGGCATGAGTTGTAGCCTGGTAGTGCTGGGGTGCTCTCTGGAGCCTTAAACCAGGTTTCTGTTACTGCACATATATCAATTTTCTCCATACTGAGGAGTGCCTTGAGTGCGTGCATTTTGAGGTTTAGACTTCTGGCATTGAGTAGCATTACCCTCAGTTTTTGGTTACTTGTGCTATTTATGGTGGTAGGTTTGTCTTTTGAGCCTTGCCTAAAAAAGGCATTATGGAGGTGGCAAGAGCCTTGGCCAATATTCGAAAGCCTAAGGGTGACAGGTGCAAGCTGTCTCTAGCAAAGCAGTGTGGCTTGTCACGCATGTCTTCCTAGGCAGACAGACACTGGATCCCCTTTGAATGACACCAGAAACTTAGCCAATTGTTGAAATTGATAATTTTTTTTTATACCATGATATCATTCTTGATGAGGGCAGGATTCTACTCAGGTCAGGGTCATACCAGCCAGGGCTTCATGATCAGAGAGCTCTTCCATGTCTCTTTTCATGTAGCCCAGGGAGGTATGGCTCAAGTCATTCACACCAACATGGACAATGACAGAGTCGTATTTGTACTTGTTGTGGAGTGACCTGAGTGCTTGTGTTATGTGGCGGATCCTGGCACCCGACAGGCAGCTAACAGTAACCTTCTCCTTATTCATCCTAGTGAGTGGGACGTCAGTGTGCCTGACTATAGATAACAAAACGTAATCCAACTAAATAACAGCAGCCCAGAAGTGAAGTCAGCAGCACGCATCCACCAGGGCTCGGACACCAAAAAATATATCTTCTTAAATTTGTTGAACACGAAACACAACCAGTACACCAAGATATAATAACAGCAGTCAGAAGGTTAAGCGCTTTCGTCTGAAATAAATCAGACTTCCTCAGAACCATGTTTAGGACCACAACAGTCCTATTTACAGAAGTTTTGGCGCCAATGTTCACAAAGCATCTAATTACATTTTAAAGAGCAATGCTCCTGGTCAAATAAACTGCTTTTGTACACACTTTTACGTATTTCTATACAACAAAAAGTTGACCATGCCTTTGTACACACAACATCACAATGTTTCCAATAAAAATCTACTAACCACCCGAAGGCTAAATGTTCTGAACACAAAGTATGAAACCAACAATGTACAAGAATGCCTGAAAATACACTCTTAAATCCTCTACTAAAAGACTACTAAATCTATGCCCTAATAAATGACATAAATATATATATATTAAATGAATACAAATGTATAGGTGTATAAAAATATATAAATATATATGTATATATACATATGTATAAATATATGAATAATAAATATATGTGTATAAATATGTATAAATATGTATAAATAAAAAATAAAAAATATTAAATATGTATGTAAATATATAAATGTAAAAATCTAAAAATGTTTGTATCATTGTATACATATAAATATGTAATTATATGATTGTGTAAATGTCTAAAATTACTTTCTACACAAAGGTATGGGTAAAATTCTACCATCAAGTAAAATAAAATAAAATTGTACAAGGTGAGAAAAAATATAGTAGTAAAGACATACAAAAACCTGCTAAGTATAAACTAGTGTGAAGATCTATGCTCATAAAAGGAAGTAGTATAAGGTATGTAGAGAATGGTCAAATATAAAAACTAAAAATATATATAGATGTACAAACCCAAAAGATTTTGTGTGCAAACAATCTAAGACATGTTAAATCACCATGCTGGTCAGGCTAACTCTCAAGAATCCAACTGCAAAAAGGGTTTTATACTTATAAAGTCATTTAACCCAGGACTAGATGTTGCGTCACATAGTATCTGCCATCTACTTTCTAATGCTGATAACCTTACTTTCCAATTACCTCCACTGTTCCCCATTTCTATTTGATCTATAATGGCAAACCAGAAGCTGAGAGTGGATCCTTTGTCATAAATATGTCTACTCAGTGTGTTGTTTTTATCTTGCCTTTTAATGTTGTATAAATGCTCGTATATCCTGGTTTTAAACTTCCTTTCGGTTTTACCTATATAGTAAGCCGAACAGGATATACAGGTGGCAAGATAGACTACTCTCTGTGAGTTGCAATTCCCAATAGAACACTTGATGTGTGTTTTAGTAACATTGTTTAATCTAATAATCTTATTAGTGTTTATATAGTTACATTGGTTACATAAACCACATCTAGAAGTGCCTCTAATGGGTGTTTTGTTTGCCCTTCCTTGTTCAAATAAGTGCTTCAAATTGTGTGATGTTTTATACACTATTTTTGGGCGATTGTCCACACATCTACCCTCATTCTCTGTTAACATAAGTATGTCCCAATACTTGTTTAAAATTTCCTTAACTAAATTAGAGTAAGGGTTAAACCTAATCACACACACATGCTTGTCACATGACCCTTCCATTCTATTTGTCTTAATAAAAGGAACACCTAATAGGGGCAGATATTTCTTGCCCCACTCTCCTTTGACATACTCAGTGATGTTGTCTAGCATGTCCATCGGATAACCTCGGTTCACAAACATTTCATAAATCTCCACCAGTTCTTTTTCCATAACTTCCCTTTTTGAAGACATACGGGCAGCACGAATGCACTGCCCTTTGAATACATTCCTAAAAATGTGAGGTGGATGATTACTTTTATAATTTAGATAATCATTGGAAAAAGTACTCTTTCTGTATATTTTTGACATAAAATTTGTTCCATTGTTACAAATATAAGTATCCAAATAGGGAATACCCACTTTATCAATACAGTGTGTAAATTTTAAAAATTCGGTAGTATTGTTCATATAATCCATAAATTTAGTAATCTCCTCTATTGAGCCATTCCACAATATAAACAGATCATCTAAAAATCTAGTGTACAACACAATTTTATTAAAAAATTCACTTTTGAAAATAAACTCTGTTTCCCATTCCAGCATAACCATGTTAGCATAGATCGGGGCACATGATGCGCCCATGGCTACGCCCTTAGTTTGCCTAAACAGTTTGCCTTGAAATTGCAAGTAATTATGGTCAAGGACTAACCCCATCATGTCAACAATTAAATTAACCCTATCACTACTTAATGTAGAAAATTTGCATAAGCTATTGTAAAAATATTCAAGACCTATATCTCTAGGAATACTGGAGAAAAGGTCTGTTACGTCGATAGTGAGGAAAATTAAATCCTTTCTCCATATATCAGGGGTAAGTTTCCCCAGAAAATCCCAGGAGTCCTTAGTTAAGTGGTTAACCTTCTGGTAAACATGTTTAGTCCACTCGTCTGTGGTTACCCCTATCTTAAAAGTCTTAGATTGAGAACCCGAAATTATCGGTCTAAAGGGAGGCTGTTCTAGGTTTTTGTGAATTTTAGGTATGCCTACGATCTTAGCCATTTTGGGAAATTCAACTCTAATGAATTGATAAATTTCATTTGATATTCTATTGTCCAAAAGATATTCTTCAATGGCCAAATCAATTCTTTTATGGCCAATATTAACTTGGTTAATTGAAATGGCTTCATAATTACCAGAAGAATATAAAATGTTAAAAATTTCACTGTTGTAATCAAGGGTGTTGTACAATACCTTTGTGTAGAAAGTAATTTTAGACATTTACACAACTATATAATTACATAATCACATGTATACAATGATATAAACATTTTTAGACTTTTACATTTATATATTTACATACATATTTAATATTTTTTATTTTTTATTTATACATATTTATACATATTTATATACATATATTTATTTTTCATACATTTATACATATGTATATATATACACATATTCATATAATTTTTATATATATTTTTATATACCTATACATTTGCATTTATTTAATATATATATATTATGTCATTTATTAGGGGCATAGATTCAGTAGTCTTTTAGTAGATGATGTAAGAGTGTATTTTCAGGCATTCTTGTACATTGTTGGTTTCATACTTTGTGTTCAGAACATTTAGCCTTCGGGTGGTTAGTAGATTTTTATTGGAAACATTGTGATGTTGTGTGTACAAAGGCATGGTCAACTTTTTGTTGCATAGAAATACGTAAAAGTGTGTACATAAGCAGTTTATTTGACCAGGAGCATTGCTCTTTAAAATGTAATTAGATGCTTTGTGAACATTGGCGCCGAAACTTCTTTAAATAGGACTGTTGTGGTCCTAAACATGGTTCTGAGGAAGTCTGATTTATTTCAGACGAAAGCACTTAACCTTCTGACTGCTGTTATTATATCTTGGTGTACTGGTTGTGTTTCGTGTTCAATAAATTTAAGAAGATATATTTTTTGGTGTCCGAGCCCTGGTGGATGCGTGCTGCTGACTTCATTTCTGGGCTGCTGTTATTTGCCTGACTATAGAGTCACCTATTACTAGTATGTTGGGTATGTTATTTTGCCTTAAGGGCTGTGATTGCATGGCACACTGGTTTTGTGAAGTATGTGTTTCATGGTTTATGCTGGGGGGTGGAGGTTACCTGGATGTCTGCTTTGGATGTCTCTATTGCTTTTGCAGATTTTTATTTAGAGCCTCCGAGTATGTTTTCATGTATTTATGTGTGTTTTTTGCCGGTGCTGGTTTAATGGGTCGATGTTAGACTGGTGGTGTGATGCAAGTATTTCCCTTCTCCTTTTGACTGTCTGATACAGTCTCGGGTTGGGAGAGCTTAGCCTCCAGTTTTGCTGTATAATTGCATCTCTCGCATGTATTAGTGTTTGGTGGTAGGAGGAGAGGGTTGTCTGTGTACATGAGGCAGTTGTAACATTGCCTCAAAATTCCCAGATTCACCAGTTGGACTGGAGAGTACACCTGAAACTGCCCTTTGGACATGCCTGGATAGGTACAGTGAACTGTTTTACTGATTGGCTGGTAAGGTCGAACAGTATAGGGGGGTCTATTGCTAGGGTTTATAAGTGTTTGCTATGAGTTTTGAGCAAGTGTCGGGCTGAGAAATGAATGGCTTGAGTGCTTAAGTTGAAGGTCTGTCTATTTCCAAGGGAAAAATTGAAAAATTGCTCTAAAAAAACTCTATATTCTCACAACTTGAGTCACATTTCTGAAGAAATTCAACCTGTAACCATGAAGTGAATGAAAGAGCTCAAATGTTGATGTAATATTTTTTAATATTATCTTGAACATACATGTAATCTCCGAAGCATAAGGCTTCTTTGTCATTAATATATAAAGACTAATTGAAAACCAAATTACTGGTCTGTTGCATTTTTAGTCGACTAGCTGAAGTAGTTAGCAAATTTCTAAGTTTGCCAGTTTGCAAATAGAGGTTTTTTTTATTTTTATATGTATATATGTGCATGTGTATATATCTTTATATATATATATATATATATATATATATATATATATATATAGTTTTTTTCCCATTAATAAGCATATCTGCATATATCACTTGCACTGCATTTCATTGCCATTACATAAATGTTTGGTCACAAAAATAACACAAGTTTTACTGATCAGTACCTTTGCTATACAAAAATCACTTTATATTACTTTAATTCCTCCGTCATAAAACTCATTCAACCACTCTTTCTAGATTCACATCTGTTATGCTGCTTCATCTTCCTTTCTTTCTCTTGCCACGTCTGCAATCAATAGTTTGGAAATTATTTATGAATACATGGACCACACTCATCACCATTACCAAGTCTTTGCTAACCTTGGAATACTGAGTAAATTGTAACACTTACTATATTGACCCGGATGGTTAGCTGGTGCTGTCATTTACTTGCTTTATGAAGCTCCTAGAGACATGCATGCACATATGCCCATTTGTCACAGTGAGTAAATGAGTCACAGTAAGTATGTTTGGCTGACCAACTGCAAAACATACAAAACACTCTCCATACAACCCCTCCAGCAATTAAAAGCATATATCAAACAGGAAACATTGCCATAAAGATCAAAATGACAGCACATACTACAAAATACAAATACAAATAGCTAGATACATAAATAAAGTATTTTGGCTTTTCCCGGTTAGGGGTCGCCACAGCGGAACTCCCATCCGCTAATGATTGGCATTGGATTTTTACGGTGCCGAGTTGCCAAGCCCGATGCCTAACCTTCAAAGAAGGCACGCCCATTCACGCACACACCTACCTACATGTCTTTAATGTCACTCAACCATGGGGAGGACATGCAGACTCCACACAGAAGGCACTCCAGCTGAGAATCGAATGGGAGAACCTCTTGCTGTGAGGCGACAATGCTAACCGCTGCACCACCGCGGCCTATAGCTAGATACATAAATACAAAGATATATATATATATATATATATATATATATATATATATATATATATATATATATATATACTACCTGCAACCCAAACCCTAGGCCTAACCCAATCCTAGCTCCAACTAATTACATACAAACACAGGACTGATAACAGCAACATAAAATATAAACAAACTAACTGACTGACTTCTGCACATACATGCATACATACATGCTTACACCTCTGTGGCTCACTACAAAATGTCAGTCTTGTTTACATGTTTATATACACATGCTAGCTCTTCTTAAAGGTACATACACACTCTGATCTGCGCAGCTAACTCTAACTGTATCCTTAACCCTAACCCTAACTCTAGTCACATATGCACAGGCACACACCCTGGAATATCAAAATTTGATACTTCCCCAGACATCTGAACATTCTAACACACTCAGAATTTGTAACCGAGATGTTCTGGATTCCACATTCAGAAACTGATAATTTCCACTTCATCTTTATTTATATATGAATCCAAATCAATAATAATAATCATGATAATCTGTAATACAATATGAAAACATCTGAAGGAAATGCATGCAGCAAGCAGTCACCCAAATAATTTAAAAAATGCATCCCAAAACAATGGTATGTAACTAATAAATTGAAAGCGACACTTAACACAGCTTCTCTAAATACTCCCAATGAAAATAACCCCCCCTCCATGACTTGCAGAATAAACACAGGCAAAAAATTAACTGCATGCACATGACCCACATGTGAATACCATTTCCCTTATAAAATAAATGAACTGCATGCACATGACCCACATGTGAATACCATTTCCCTTATAAAATAAATGAACTGCATGCACATGACCCACATGTGAATACCATTTCCCTTATAAAATAAATGAACTGCATGCACATGACCCACATGTGAATACCATTTCCTTATAAAATAAATGAACTGCATGCACATGACCCACATGTGAATACCATTTCCTTATAAAATAAATGAACTGCATGCACATGACCCACATGTGAATACCATTTCCTTATAAAATAAATGAACTGCATGCACATGACCCACATGTGAATACCATTTCCTTATAAAATAAATGAACTGCATGCACATGACCCACATGTGAATACCATTTCCTTATAAAATAAATGAACTGCATGCACATGACCCACATGTGAATACCATTTCTTATAAAATAAATGAACTGCATGCACATGACCCACATGTGAATACCATTTCCTTATAAAATAAATGAACTGCATGCACATGACCCACATGTGAATACCATTTCCCTTATAAAATAAATGAACTGCATGCACATGACCCACATGTGAATACCATTTCCCTTATAAAATAAATGAACTGCATGCACATGACCCACATGTGAATACCATTTCCCTTATAAAATAAGAAAATGAAGTTGCAGAAAAACCCTCATACTTCTGATTGATCCACCATGAAAATGCATGTCTAAAAACAATGCTCCTAAGCCAATGGCACTGGGCCAAAATGTCCCATAGGCTAATCATATAGGCACACAGCCTAAGTGATTTATTACCTAACTTAATCCCACTTGGAGTCAGTGCAAAGGTACATAAAAATAAAATAAGTCTACCTAAATAAATAAAAAGATCAGTTAACTGAAATACAATAATCTTGCTTTACTAGAGTCCTCAAACTTGCCAACTATGAGACTAAGACTGAAGGAAAATAAAAAAGCCTAAATGAAACTGTAATGACTTCCACTACAGCCCATCAGGAAAGATGTGCAGCTACTGATCCACACCTGCCCAACCCTCTAGCTGCAGATTTCCACCTTGATAAACCTGCACTGCACCTCAGTGGGATTCCGTAAATCCAGTACAACCCAAAGTGACTCTGGCCAGAGGAAATCAATGTAGAGGCTTACCTACTGGTTTTTAAATGGTATGTGGAAAGAGAGCTAGCCCCATGCTGAATGGGCCAAAATTCTGTCAACCCATCTAACTGGAGATGTGCTGAAAGCTTATACGGATTTTGAAGATGCTGAAGAATTACCAGAAACAGAAACAGGAAATATTAGCAAGGACTGGAACTTCACCTGACCCATATGTTTCTTAAAATAAGATCACAAATGGCTGTTTTACTGCATATTTTGAAACTGTGGCTAGAACCTCATGTAAAATAATGTAAGTAAAATTCTAGACACTGTGGATATAAATACATTTAAGAGGGTACTCCCTAGTAACATAAGGCAGTGGGCATTCTATAGTGAGCCTAAGTCTTTTGAGCAATTAGTTGTTTTGGCAGAGTGTTTGCTACTAAGTGAACTTGTGGATTCAAAGTCAAACTTGGATATACAAAGAACTAATTATAAGCCCTCACCCAAATATACTTCTTTGCCTGTAGACAAGACAACCTTTTCATCATTTGAAACAGTTTTACATGTTCCAGAAAAGGACAAAAAGCCATACACTGCCCAGTCAATGACTGCAATAATATTCCTGAGAAAAATGCTAATACTAGCCACCGATCTGTTAAAAAATGTGCCTAAAAGAGTACCAATGAAATGTGATAATACTGCATTGGTAATTTCTAGAAATATAGAATTTCTACTCTGTCATTCTGCTGCAGCAGACTCATAAAATTCACCACTGAAGTAGAAAGGAGAGAATTGCTAGGATTGCTGAAATCAGGAAGCATGATTTCACTGGTTAAAGAACAAAGCGACCACAAGCATAAAACACCTAACAGAATATTGAAGTAATACATCCGCGGTGGTGCAGCAGTAGCATTGTTGCCTCACAGCAAGAGGTTCTCCCGTTTGATTTTCGGGCTGGTGTGCGGGGAGTGCCTTCTGTGTGGAGTCTGCATGTCCTCCCCGTGGTTGGGTGGGTGTTCGAAAGACGTGCATAAATGGGCATGCCTTCATTGAAGGTTGAACGTCCAGCTGGCACCTCGGCATTCATGAAAATCTACTGCCAATCATTAGCGGACCGGAGTTCTGCTGTGGCGACCCCTAATCGGGAAAAGCCGAAAGACCAACAACATGTTTACATGGATACATGAGGGAATACCCTTTAACACAAGTAGGAATGCAAACGCTCTTAAGTAAGTAATACATCCTGTGGCTTTGGTGCCTGACTTGTTTCATGATGTGATCAGTGGGCAAGATTTTCCCCCAATTTAAAGAACTATGGAAGTTATTGTGGAAAGGTTAGACAGGCATACTGCCAAAGGTATACAGCTCCAGTACAGAAAGAACAATACAATCCTAAATGATGCACAAAAAAAGAAAAGCTGTCCCTCTGGATGGAAAGATTAGATAAATGTAATACTGAGTTTTGACAAATGACTACTGTTAAAATGTTGAAGGAAGTCAGTTCAAAAACTAACAAAAGAGATGAGCTTTTATAAAAGGCTCCAACAGTTAAAGTGATAAAATCAGAGAAAAGCACCTAATTAACAGCATATTAAGGAAAAATTGCATAGAAACCTTGGGAGGAACATAAAGGTATCATACTGAAGAAAGCTAATCTGAGAAACCTGAACTGTCTTCATTTTCTCCTTGCCATGCCAAAGCAGAATGCCACCCAGAAACAGAAGCAAGACTCTGAGGAAGAAGCTGATAAAAACACCACTGAGGAAGAGTAAGTGAAGCAGCCACTACCCCTAGTGAAAGAAAATAATTTTCAGAAGTTCCCCTTTATAGGGGAAGGAAACAGATGAAAGGAAAATGACTAAACCTATTTTAGTAGGAGAAGAATACACAATCTCTGCTTCATCATTTCAGAATGCTGAGAGAAATACTGACTTGGCTGACCTCTAAATAAACTATGCCCATTTCAAGAAAAATCTGTAAAGCCAGAGAAGTCATAGAGAAAATAGATGGGGAACCAGAAGAACAGAATAGCCCCCCTACATACCCCTACATACAGATATGAAATGACCAGCAAGTGCTACACAGGGCAACCAAAGAATGAGAACAGATACTATTCATTTTATAAATTCCTAAAACCTTTAGAATATGTACAATGAATTTAGAATAAGGCCACATTTTAGATTGTTATTTATGAACTGATGACAAAAAAGCAAGAGTCTTTGAGAGATTTTTATTTGCTTAATATTATGAAGTATGTGCAGATCTTTTGTGCAGCCTGCCCAGAGTGCCAGAGGGTGGCAGCCACCCAGGATTTAAGAATCCTCTGTTACCCCTATTCATTGCAGAACAACATGACACACTCCTATTCAAAACACAGTCTTGTATTCCCCCACCTAAATCCCACAGAATCAGAAATAAGTTAGTTCAGATCAGTGTATTTATTGCCTGCCAGATCCAGACATTGTTGCAGTCCCTGAATCATGGTTTAAAGGGGACTTTTCCTAACTTCCAGCTCATACTAACTACCTACAACTACTTCAGTGATGCCAGATGAGGCAAAAAACATAGGGAGGCACACTGCTACTGTTCAAATCCCACCTCAGCCCCACAGGCAGTGCCTAAGCCAGCACGTACTCAGACTCTGAGCCATACTGGATGCTCCTGAAGTTTTCTTTCAGCAAAACTAAACCTCTCCTGCTGACTACTGCTTATCTTCCACACCTTGACTCTCTTGTAAAATTTAAACCCCTCATATTATCCGCATTATCCAAAATAGCAACATTATTTATTTTTTATTTATATTGTTTAAGTTTGTTTACTGGGGTAGAACACTGACCTTACTAGACCAATTTCAGGCCCACCATACCAGTAGTGAGATGCACTCTAAACTGATGTAAGGCACAATAAGCGAACAATAAACAGTATTGCAATATAAATATAGCGAAAAATACAGAGACAAAATACTGGTAATTAAACAACAATCACAAACAACAATGTTCTACCTCAACCTGGCCAAAGCTTTTCACACACTCTCACACTCAGGCATAAAAAAATAAACTGGGAAAAGTCTTGTGTCACCCAATGGATTGCAAACTGGCTCACAGATAGGACACAGGAAATACAACTAGGGGAAGTTATCTCCAAAACAAACCAGTAACTAATGCAATCCTCCAAGTTTCTGTGCTGGGATCTCACCTATTTGGCATCTACTTCTCTGAAATAAAAGTCAACACCAAAGAGCTCTGGCTAACAAAGTTTGCAGATGACTACAAGCTAGGAGCAGTCACTGAATTCTCAAATGACTTAGTCACCCTGCAGGAAGGTTTGTTCCAAATAAAATAAGTGGTCCCAAAATCATGGACTGAAACTAAATGCTAATAAAAGAATTATTGTATCCTTTGGAAAGTCATCTACTCCAGGAAACTACAACATTGACAATATACCCCTACAGTATGACGCAGTTGTTTGGGATTTGGGAACTTATGTGAACAGTAACCTAATGTTCAACCAACCTGTACCCATTGTTGTAAGAATGACACATATAATTGCACAGCTTATAAACAAAGGGAGTGTGTCTAGCTGTACGGATGTCATTGTTCCCTTCACTCAGCCCTCATTGTCCAGTCAATGACTATAATACCCCCTTTGGCATGTATCTGTACAGACACATGCAACAAATGGAATGCCCACAAAGAAGCCTTACTCACGGGACACAAGGCTTAAGCAGAATGTCCTACATGGATGGTCTCAAAGCCATGTCACTATACTCTGTATCCTACAGACTTCTAAGAGGTGACCTGTGTCTGGCATACAAAGCACCCTCAGACTCAATACCGATGGACTTACTGCACATCAGCAAGTCAAATGTCATCAGAAATACTCTGTCTAGGGATCCAAACCTCTTTTGCAACATCAAAAGAACAGTTTGCAAAGAGAGGTATATCTCGCAGAGGATACTGATGCTGTGGAACCCACATAAAAAAATCTTATCCCTGTCCATATTCAAGTTCAGCTTGGATCTATGGATAGAAAACAGAAAATGTACCTCAGGTCTACCCCCTGTACTACTAATGGACAAAGGCACCTCCTAAATGTTTTATCTCATGTATAGATCCCCTCAAATTATCTATGGTATTACCCTAGTTATTTTCACTAGGGGTAATATAAAATTATTGACCATGGAATGGATAAGGTTACTCTGTCACCAAATGGGATAGGTTAATTCAAGCACCAAATGAGAAATTGGCTAGGCTTAAATGGCGGAATGGCTGTTCTGGCCTTTTATGAAAATGGTGTTGGTCTTTTGCTATTCTTTGAGATATACCAAAAATCATGATTTTGGTTTTGCCAAAGTTTAGTATCAGTTTGTTGGGGTCAAGAGAAAAGGAGAGATTGAGAAGGTCATTTTTTTCAGTTGCTGCTGAATGTCCAAGAGGATGGGGCTGGACCTATGTATTTCCCAATAATCAGCATGCAAAATAATGGGTAGGTGGGGTAGGTCATTTATTTGGTGATGGAGATGGAGAAAATAAATGGGCCAGGGATGGAAACTGGGATACCCCTTTGATGATGGGTGCCTCATTTGAGAAAGTTGCTCCAATCTTCACTCTGAAAGATCTATTGCTGAGGAAGTTTTGGAACCATCTTGAAATAACAGAGGTAACTCATTTTTTTTCATATGGTTTAGGAGAAGGTAGTACTGAACTAGATCAAAGCTACATTTCAGATCTGTAAAGAGGGTTTCAGACAGGCTGCCTCTGTCCATTTTCACTAGAATATCAGTGATCATGGTCCAGACAGTGACTGTTATGCTTCTACCTGACCAGAAGCCATCTTGTTTAAGAAAGGATAGGTAATATTGCTGTAAATATAAGGAGAGTTGGTTATATACACTATCTTCTCTGATATTTTCCCAAGTGTGGATAGACTGGAGATGGGGCAAAAGTGGAAGACTTTTAAAGGGTTTGGGTTAATTTATTATTTTAGAACACTTAATAGTCCATTTCCTTGGACCAAAGAGCCATTTATTGTGGCAGAATTCCAAGCTGAACTAAGTCTTCTCCAACTGTGTTCTGAGCCTACTTATTCAAATCTCCACTTCCCCAGGCTTTTTTTCTAGTTATTGCAAAGAACGCAATTATAATATCCAGCCCAATGATATATCCACCAGAATTTAGTGACCATTGTCATATCACCTCTACAATTAACAATCACTTAAGCACATTAGCAACAGTCAGGCTAAAATAAAACAATAATATTACCGAACAAAAACACCCACTTTTAACTAGAAACCCTTTTCTCTATCTAAGATCCAAACAAAGCAGATAATACAAATGTCAAAAAATAAGTAAATAATAACCTTACCTAGACTCTTCTCCAACTTCTGTTAAAATTATTTCCAAAAGTAAAGAGGCTATTTAGACCATCAGAAAATAATGGATAGCAATATAACTCAAACATCTCCTACACCTAAGATATAAAACATTGCATAAATGGAAGAAAAAACACCCCAGAAACCAGATACAAATATACCACTCTGTGTGTCCGAGCTAAGCAATCCACATGCAGGCATTATAAATCCAGACAATTCTCTCTCCTAGGGAAATTAAAAACTCTTATGGAATGAGATTAACCTACTTACTGGATGCAAAACATAATATGATATTCCCCCTAATTTCCTCCAGTGTTCAAATTCTAAACTCTCTTTCACTTATTTCCTTAAAGAAGTCATTTTGTTTTGCTTTTTTTTTCTTTCTCTTTTTGTCTGCACTTAAGCTGATAGTCATTTAAAGCTGCCTTCTACATTGCCTGCTCTGTTTATACATTTTATTTTCTGCTTTTATTTCCTGCTTTTAGAAATCTGCTGGCCTGAAGGTTTTCCCAGCCACCCACCCAGTTGCAGTTGTGCTTTTAAACTTGGGGACCCTTGAGCTGTCCAGCTCTAGTTTTAATTTAGCTTTAGAAACCCCTCCCCATCTCATCTACTCATTCTACTGGGCAATGAAGGATTAAATTGGGAAGACTGTCCTGTTAGACTCTTGGGACATCATTACACTGGCCTGGCCCCCAGTGTCCCACATCCACACCAAGTCTACCAGCTTGTCTCTGACCCCCCGGACTTACTCTGATATTTCTGGGGTCTTTTGTGGATCCTAAGAGCATCCAGTGGATTAGCCATCTCTGCTTCTTCCTGGGGGGTAGGTTGTTACACCCACCATGACAAACTCAGCTTCACCTCACAGTGTCTCTAGGCCTAACACCATAAGGTTTGCCATCACACAATCCAACATTTTGGTCGCAGAATACTCCATTGTGAGCCACACCAATGTCCCATTCATCAAACTGAACCAGGAGAGGGTTACAGTCAGCTATCTATCAGAGGTCATAATCCACCTGATAATACATACATGCAGGTCATTGAACTACAAGTACTAGCATGATTCAGTAATAGCCCATGTGGGAGTAAATGACCTGAGATGTACCTCCCTGGACTACATGAGGAGAGGCATGATGGAGCACTCTGACTACGTATTCCAGGTTGGTATGTGCCTAATATTGAGCAGCATTTTACTTTCACCAAGGTTGATGCTACAATATAAACAAAAATAAATTGATATTAATAGTTGGTTTAGTTTGTGGTGACATTCAAAGTGGGTACAATATTTGTCAGCCTGGAAAGATGTGCCCTGGGATTCATTAACACCTACATTAAGTCTACACCATTCTGAGTGAACAGACAACACAGGCATAACTCACACCTTCTTCCTCTTAATTTTAATTTTTCTATGGAATTTCTTGCAGCCTTAAATATCAAGGGGGATACATAAAAGTTACCACAAAGTATAAACTACATGTACACTTAGTGTGTTCTTTCTGAGTGACTAAAAAGCACAAAAAATGTGGTAGGGATGTTCTTGAATACAGATCATGTACACTTAGTGTACACTTAGTATAGGCGTTAATGAATCTGGCCTGTGGGTGACAGTCCATGATGCTTTGGCAGTGATGGCCAAAACCTTGCTAATCTCAACAGTGCCTTTTTTTAGATATTGCCAACATGATAAACCATCTGACATAGCTAAACCAACCCAGAATTATCTAAAGTTGATACTTCTCAATGTCAGTAGACTAAACAAGAAACTCAGCTCACTACAAACTTTCCAAATGGTAGAGAATATAGATGTCTGTGTACTTAATGAGACATGCTTTAAAGAAGATCACCCCAGCAGTGCAAGACTATAGTGCTTTCCATACATTTAGATCAGCTACTGCACAAAAAGGGACAAAAGGTGGAGGTGTCTCAATTTACATCAAAAACAATCATGCCTCAAGGCTGATCAAGCAGTATGACACACTTGAGTTCATCCATGTGCAACTCAGCAAAGGCAACATTTCTTACCATATATTTACCAGCTATAGGTCCACCACTATGATCCAGGAAATCCATGTTACTTCCTTAAATTAACTTGAGTCACTTTCCATTCAACCAAATACCATACTCAAAGGTGACTTCAGCTATCCCACTATAAAATAAAAAACATACACAACCTCAGACTTACAGGCACAAAGATTCCTGGACTTTTTCAAGACAAATGCCCTGGACCAGCTGGTCTGTATGCCTGCTAGAGACAGCAACTTTTTTGATCTAGTCCTCACCAACAAAGGGGTCAGATCATAAAGCTGTCTCCTTTGAAATAAAAATAAAATGTGAGACACCAAGCAACCCTGGAACATTTAATATTATTCTAAAGCAAACTTCCTACATTTAAGTGACAGCTGCATAGATGCAATGGTATCTACTCAAAAATAAGTATAGGTCAATCTCAAAAAACAAGCCACTTTGGTGGAATCCCAACATCAACAGGTTATATAACAAAAAATAAAAAATATAATAGATAATCATGGCCAAAAAGAGGAAACACAATGCCCAGCAAGGTAAGAACACACTCAAACTAAATAAACAACTCAGGGAACTAAATAAGTCTACCAAAACCAAATTTGAGGTAAAAGAAGCCTCTCAGCCCGAGACAACCACAATGTATTCTTCAGCTATGTCTGAAACCTCAAAAACAATACACAGCAATGTGCTGGACTAATTGTAAATTAAAAAAATCTATATTGAGCTAGAGAAGGTAGCAAATCTACTGGCCGATAAATTCATCTCCATTTTTACCCTGCTTTCTCCCTCAGACCCCTCTCAAGAAATGACCTCAACAATATCTTCCCCAACTATCATAGGGAACAGGTTCTCAATGCACTCTCCAGGGCCAAAAATACTTCATTGATATGATCCAACAGTATTCCAGGATGTCTCCTTAATCGTATGAAATAAGGCCTATCTGAGCTACGAGAAGCACTATTCACCCTCCAAACAGGCTTTATGCCAAATGAATGGAGGACTGCAAAGCTTACCCCTCTGCAAAACGGTGGACCATCCATGCACTGATAAATCTACCAACCCATAAGCCTGACTAGTCTGATATGCAAGGCCAAGGAAAGAATAATCATGGACTTGATAAATAATGACATAGGAAACCTTCATACATTGGATCCAACTCAATTTGGTTTCATCAAGGCGGGTCATGCCTACTCAGCCAGGGTGAGCAGGTCACCAAAGCAATGTACAAGGACAAAATGGTGCATACTGCCTACCTCGACCTGGCCAAAGCATTCAACACAAAACGTCACTCAGTCATTGTCGACAAGTTCATAAAATTAGGTATAAACCCCTGCATCACCCACAGGATATTCAGCTGGCTCACAGATAGGACACAAGTAGTCAGGCTAGGTGATTCTACCTCCAGAAAAAGGCCAAGGCACTAGTGGAGTCACCCAGGGCTCAGTATTATAGCCACTCCTTTCTTGATATCTAATTCTCTGAAGTCAAAACCAACATCAAAGACCTCTGGCTGACCAAGTTCTCAGATGATTATAAAGTGCAGTCATAGAATCCCTGAAGGACACAAACATCCTTCAAGAAGGCTAGACACAGACTAATAACTTCTGCCAGAGTCACAGTCTAAAACTGAGAGCCAAAAAATGCATAATAATATCTCTCAAAAAGATAACCACCCCTGGAAATTGCTGCATTGCTAATACACATCTAAGAACTGACTCTGTGGTCAGGGATTTGGTAACACGTGTAGACAGTGACTTGGTCTTTGACAATTATGTGTCTACTGTAGTAAGGAAATGATTGTATGTTGCACAACTTATAAGCAAGAGTAATGACATCTAGGTCCAAAGATGTCATTGTTGTGAAGTACTTAACCTTACTAGACCAATCATTGAGTAGAATGCCATCTTCAGTATGTATCTGATCAGGCCTATGCAACAACTGGGGCATCTGCAGAGCTTCCTCACAAAAATAATACACAGTAAAGACAACATGTCCTATGAGGACCACCTCAAAGCCTTATCATTACACTGTCTTGTATAGACTTCTGAGAGGCAGTCTATGTCTGGCTGTCAAAGCATACTGTGATCCAGCCCTTATGGAACTGTTGCACATCCACAAAACAAATTGCATTAGAAATAAAAACAATCGATGGAGCTAAACCTCGTCTGCAACTGAAATAAGACATATTGGAGGGACAGTTATGAGCCTCAGAGAGTACTGCTTCTTTAGGAAAGGCTTCCCAACCACGTGAAGCAGAGCTCCTGGGGAATTGTAAATTTATCATTGGTCTGCCACTCATGTCCCTGAGAAGGAGAAAGCTTGTAAATCTCCCATAACCAAGTTATATCCTCCCAAAAATGAGGAGTATCAAAGCCTAGTAATTACCTATGAATGTGGTAATTCAACAACCTACCCCTGGTCAAATTAACATCTGTGAGGATTCCAAGATGACAGTAGTAATGTGAGCCACTAAAAAGAGAGCTCTCTAGGCTGAGAAATATTAAAAAACATCAAATGCCTGCAAATTCCTGTAAACTTTTAAAACTGGTAGCTAAAATGTCTGTGATGTCCAGGTAAAAAAAAATGAAGTAATATTGAAAGCAAATTTGAAAACTCAGATGGAGACAGAAAACAATGTGAACCACAAGTGGAAAAAGCAAATGGTAAACACAAGAGAATGAGAAGACTCCTCTTTCACCTTAGAGGGAAAAATATTAACTAAATGCACTTTGAGATTTTCAAGATAAGTGCCTCCCTGTTGGAATACATAGAAACAAAAGAAGGTTGCAAGAAATAGAAGATGTTTTAACCAGAGATTCAGAGGAAATAACTGGTATGCAAACTGCTGAAAAGGAGATGGAAGAAAAATGGTGGAACAGCAACTAAAATATGAACAAATCACAGATACAGAATACAGATCGTGTACACTTAGTGTACACTTAGTGTAGGCGTTAATGAATCTGGCTTGTGGGTGACAGTCCATGATGCTTTGGCAGTGATGGCCAAAACCTTGTTAATCCCCACAGTGCCTTTTTTAGGTATTGCCAACATGATAAAACCATCTGACATAGCTAAACCAACCCAGAATTATCTAAATTTGATACTTCTCAATGTCAGTAGACTAAACAAGAAACTCAGCTCACTACAAACTTTCCAAATGGTAGAGAATATAGATGTCTGTGTACTTAATGAGACATGCTTTAAAGAAGATCACCCCAGCAGTGCAAGACTATAGTGCTTTCCATACATTTAGATCAGCTACTGCACTAAAAGGGACAAAAGGTGGAGGTGTCTCAATTTACATCAAAAACAATCATGCCTCAAGGCTGATCAAGCAGTATGACACATTTGAGTTCATCCATGCGCAACTCAGCAAAGGCAACATTTCTTACCATATATTTACCAGCTATAGGTCCACCACTATGATCCAGGAAATCCATGTTACTTCCTTAAATTAACTTGCGTCACTTTCCATTCAACCAAATACCATACTCAAAGGTGACTTCAGCTATCCCACTATAAAATAAAAAACATACACAACCTCAGACTTACAGGCACAAAGATTCCTGGACTTTTTCAAGACAAATGCCCTGGACCAGCTGGTCTGTATGCCTGCTAGAGACAGCAACTTTTTTGATCTAGTCCTCACCAACAAAGGGGTCAGATCATAAAGCTGTCTCCTTTGAAATAAAAATAAAATGTGAGACACCAAGCAACCCTGGAACATTTAATATTATTCTAAAGCAAACTTCCTACATTTAAGTGACAGCTGCATAGATGCAATGGTATCTACTCAAAAATAAGTATAGGTCAATCTCAAAAAACAAGCCACTTTGGTGGAATCCCAACATCAACAGGTTATATAACAAAAAATAAAAAATATAATAGATAATCATGGCCAAAAAGAGGAAACACAATGCCCAGCAAGGTAAGAACACACTCAAACTAAATAAACAACTCAGGGAACTAAATAAGTCTACCAAAACCAAATTTGAGGTAAAAGAAGCCTCTCAGGCTGAAGACAACCACAATGTATTCTTCAGCTATGTCTGAAACCTCAAAAACAATACACAGCAATGTGCTGGACTAATTGTAAATGAAAAAAATCTATATTGAGCTAGAGAAGGTAGCAAATCTACTGGCCGATAAATTCATCTCCATTTTTACCCTGCTTTCTCCCTCAGACCCCTCTCAAGAAATGACCTCAACAATATCTTCCCCAACTATCATAGGGAACAGGTTCTCAATGCACTCTCCAGGGCCAAAAATACTTCATTGATATGATCCAACAGTATTCTTGGATGTCTCCTTAATCGTATGAAATAAGGCCTATCTGAGCTACGAGAAGCACTATTCACCCTCCAAACAGGCTTTATGCCAAATGAATGGAGGACTACAAAGCTTACCCCTCTGCAAAACGGTGGACCATCCATGCACTGATAAATCTACCAACCCATAAGCCTGACTAGTCTGATATGCAAGGCCAAGGAAAGAATAATCATGGACTTGATAAATAATGACATAGGAAACCTTCATACATTGGATCCAACTCAATTTGGTTTCATCAAGGCGGGTCATGCCTACTCAGCCAGGGTGAGCAGGTCACCAAAGCAATGTACAAGGACAAAATGGTGCATACTGCCTACCTCGACCTGGCCAAAGCATTCAACACAAAACGTCACTCAGTCATTGTCGACAAGTTCATAAAATTAGGTATAAACCCCTGCATCACCCACAGGATATTCAGCTGGCTCACAGATAGCACCCAAGTAGTCAGGCTAGGTGATTCTACCTCCAGAAAAAGGCCAAGGCACTAGTGGAGTCACCCAGGGCTCAGTATTATAGCCACTCCTTTCTTGATATCTAATTCTCTGAAGTCAAAACCAACATCAAAGACCTCTGGCTGACCAAGTTCTCAGATGATTATAAAGTGCAGTCATAGAATCCCTGAAGGACACAAACATCCTTCAAGAAGGCTAGACACAGACTAATAACTTCTGCCAGAGTCACAGTCTAAAACTGAGAGCCAAAAAATGCATAATAATATCTCTCAAAAGATAACCACCCTGGAAATTGCTGCATTGCTAATACACATCTAAGAACTGACTCTGTGGTCAGGGATTTGGTAACACGTGTAGACAGTGACTTGGTCTTTGACAATTATGTGTCTACTGTAGTAAGGAAATGATTGTATGTTGCACAACTTATAAGCAAGAGTAATGACATCTAGGTCCAAAGATGTCATTGTTGTGAAGTACTTAACCTTACTAGACCAATCATTGAGTAGAATGCCATCTTCAGTATGTATCTGATCAGGCCTATGCAACAACTGGGGCATCTGCAGAGCTTCCTCACAAAAATAATACACAGTAAAGACAACATGTCCTATGAGGACCACCTCAAAGCCTTATCATTACACTGTCTTGTATAGACTTCTGAGAGGCAGTCTATGTCTGGCTGTCAAAGCATACTGTGATCCAGCCCTTATGGAACTGTTGCACATCCACAAAACAAATTGCATTAGAAATAAAAACAATCGATGGAGCTAAACCTCGTCTGCAACTGAAATAAGACATATTGGAGGGACAGTTATGAGCCTCAGAGAGTACTGCTTCTTTAGGAAAGGCTTCCCAACCACGTGAAGCAGAGCTCCTGGGGAATTGTAAATTTATCATTGGTCTGCCACTCATGTCCCTGAGAAGGAGAAAGCTTGTAAATCTCCCATAACCAAGTTATATCCTCCCAAAAATGAGGAGTATCAAAGCCTAGTAATTACCTATGAATGTGGTAATTCAACAACCTACCCCTGGTCAAATTAACATCTGTGAGGATTCCAAGATGACAGTAGTAATGTGAGCCACTAAAAAGAGAGCTCTCTAGGCTGAGAAATATTAAAAAACATCAAATGCCTGCAAATTCCTGTAAACTTTTAAAACTGGTAGCTAAAATGTCTGTGATGTCCAGGTAAAAAAAAATGAAGTAATATTGAAAGCAAATTTGAAAACTCAGATGGAGACAGAAAACAATGTGAACCACAAGTGGAAAAAGCAAATGGTAAACACAAGAGAATGAGAAGACTCCTCTTTCACCTTAGAGGGAAAAATATTAACTAAATGCACTTTGAGATTTTCAAGATAAGTGCCTCCCTGTTGGAATACATAGAAACAAAAGAAGGTTGCAAGAAATAGAAGATGTTTTAACCAGAGATTCAGAGGAAATAACTGGTATGCAAACTGCTGAAAAGGAGATGGAAGAAAAATGGTGGAACAGCAACTAAAATATGAACAAATCACACAGAAACTGTCTGAACTCAATGACAGATCACACAGAGGCAATGTGAGGTTTACAGCAGTTCCGGAACAAATCAAATCGAAGAAATTAAAAGCTTTATGAGAAAATGCTTCAGTAAGTGATCTAGTAAGCTAACTAGTAATTGGCATGCTAAAATTAAATAAGCACAAAAGTATCTGCATCATCTCCCTCTATATTCCCCCCGGCAATAACACCAATACCTTAGAAGACCTCCTCTCCTGGACCTCCACAAATATAAAGCAAGAAACTTACATACTGGGAGACGTAAATATTGACTGGCAAAAAATCATAGACCCCAATCCCTCCCTGTCTATTAACCTATTCAACTTTACTCAACTTATTCACACCATCACTAGACCCAACAAAACCAACCCCACCCCAGCTCCATCCTAGACTGGATACTAGTGTCTCACCCAAATAGAACCACTACATCAGGTGTCACTCCCGACCCATTAGGTGACTACCTCCCTGCATTCACCCACAGAGTCACCTCCTCCTCCCCATACTCCCACCAAATCCTACATACCTGTAACCTAACTAACTTTAACTCCTTCACCTTCACTACCTCCCTTAAGCTCATTAACTGGAACCCTCTAAAAACACTGCCTCTTGACAAAGCCATAGATTTCTTCAACTTTACATTCCTTTCCATCTTAAACTCCCTAGCTCCAACTCGAACCAAAAGGGTTAAAGCCAAAACAGCACCCTGGCTCACTAAAGCTACCAAAAAAATTATGCAACAAAGAGACAAATGTTGGAAAAGCTACCACCATCATAAACAACCTGAACTGTTACTAAAATATAAACAGCTACGAAACCTAGCCAAAAAACAAGTCATTAAAGACAAAAAAATCCTACTACAACCACCTACAAATAAACCACACAAACAACCCCAAACAATTCTGGAACTCTATAAACACCCTCCTCAAGCCAGGTACCACAAAAAACCCTTGTCCCGACACTAGCAAAACTGACCAAGAAATTGCCAATCTATTCAATACCTTCTTCACCTCCTCCATTGCTGAGCTGACCAAAACCTTCCCAAATAACATCCCCCTACCCACCTCCTCCCAAGCTTGCACCTCATCCCCCCCTCTCCCCCTAACTTTGAACTTAAACCAATATCCACCAATCTCATAAAGAAATTTCTCTATAGACTAAAACCTTGCACCAATGCTCCAGACAACATTCCCTCCTCCTTCTTAAAAATTGCCTCTGACAGTATTGCTCTCCCTATCAGCATCCTGATCAATAGATCACTTCTTGAATCATATGTACCAAAACTATGGCATTCTGCTTTTATCCTTCCTCTCCACAAAGGTGGAAAAAAACTACAACTTCTCTAACTTTCCCCCATTGCCATCCTCTCTCCCATCTCTAAACTTCTCGAAAAATGCATTCACATGCAACTCATGCCATTCCTAACCAAACATCAACTTCTATCTCCTACCCAACACGGCTTCCGCCCAGGACACAATACCAACACAGCCCTCCTCTCCTTCCTACACTCGATCAATTCAGCCTGAGAATCTGGTTACTTAGTTTCATCCATTCTGTTAGATCTATCTAAAGCCTTTGATACCATCTCTCATACCCATCTACTTAACCATCTATCTAACCTTAACATCTCCACAAAAACTCTTTCCTGGTTCTCCAGCTATCTTTCTGACAGGTCTCAAGCAGTGAAATGGGGCCAATCCTCTTCCTCCTTCCTTCCAACACCCACAGGAGTTCCCCAAAGTTCCATTCTTGGTCCTCTGCTATTTAACATCTTTATTAATGATTTTCACAAAGTCATTCCTAACACCAAAATTGTCCAATATGCAGATGACTCCACTCTCAGCTGCCATGCCTTCAACCAAACTGAACTCAAGTCTCTAACTTATCCGCCTTCTCATCCACTGAAAAATGGATGCACCATAACCACCTCTCACTAAATGCTAACAAAACTAAAATTCTCATTTTCACTCCTTCCAAACCTACCCACATTGACAAACACTCATTTCAAATTACCAGCCTCAACAACTCTGTCATTGATATTGTTCCCTCTGCCAAACTGTTGGGGGTCACCATTGATGAACACCTAAAATTTAATACCCATATCCAACTCAACATCAGGAAAACCCACATAAAATTCAGCCTTCTCTACAGAAATAATCACTTCCTCTCTCCCTCTACTAGACTGACCCTGGCCACAACTTATCTTCTCCCATATCTCCTTTATGGTGCTCCTCTGCTTACTAATCTATCTTCCACCCTTACCTCCAAGCTAGAAGTATGCCACAACAAAATCTCCAGGTTTGCCACAAATGCAAAAGCCTCCTCCCACCACTGCTCCTCCCTACTAACCATAAACTGGCTTGAACTCCCCAATCAACTAGACTTCCTTCAAATTGTCTTATCCCACAAATTACTTTTTCAACCCAACAGCTGCCCGGCTTTATCCAATATCCTCCAACCTTACAGCCTTCCAAGACCCCTTAGATCCACTCACCAAAACCTCATTACCGTCCACAAACCAAAGCGTCGTGCTGGTCATCTTCTACTATCCTTCATCCTAGCTAAAAAATGGAATGCCCTGCCGTCCACCCTGAGAACTTGTGACAACCTAAATACCTTCAAAAGTCTACTTCACTCCTACCTGCTTCTTCACAGAAAATGTAACTGCACTCCTCACCCCATACCTCCAAAACTCCCCCTTCCTTCTCTCCTGGCTAAACTCATTACCTTTCAAACTACTGACTTATACTCCGACTACAACTCATAAGATATCTCCTCCCAGCATATCACTCTATGACTCTAATTTCAGTCCTTTCATAGCTACTTAATCTTCTTAGGTACCAAGTATTAGACTCCTCCTCTATCCACTTCCCTTCCTGGTAAAAAAAACTTGTTTAAAACTCCATACTGAATGCTATGTAAAAGAATCTTTCGTGTGATATCTCAATTTGATACACAACTTAGCAATGTAAAATATTTCTATATGTTTATACAACTTGTTTTGCAATGTAAAAGAATTTCTTTCATGTGCTATTTCAATATGATATGTAACTTATCAAGGTGAAGAATTTCTATATGTTTATGTAACTTGCAAATCTTCACAACTTAACAATGTAAAAACTATTATGTAACTAGTTATGTGGAGCTTTTCTCCCCGGGCCTCCACTGAAAATGGGCTCTTGGGCCCAGTGGACCTCCCCGGTCAACAAACTGGAATAAATAAATAAATAAGTGTACTGTCATTTCTATTCTTGACATTCAAATAGAAAGAGCACACAAATTAAAGATTCCTACTGAGAAAGCAGTACAGACCTATACTGACTCCATTGCAAACATGCCAGCTAAAAGAGGAAACTCTTTCTATTTTGTGGAAGAATAGAACTATCTTAAAAGTTGGAGACACAAATATCTACATGGATAATGACTTTTCACAATAAATATAAACTAACAGAACTACTTTTCTTCTTTCCACAAGTCTCTGCACAGAAGTGAAACTTTGTATCAAGTTATTGAATCCTGCATTATCTTGAGGCTTCTACTCAGTTGAATTAAAACTAAACAGACCCTCAACAGGCACAAGATGATCTGACAAAAAGTAACAACTAATTGGAAGTGGGGTAGGTGACAAAGAAATACAGTCAACAAATGCAGAAACACAAACTATGGACAATTCAGTGGAGAGAATTCCTATGAAGCCCTTTCCTGTTTACATAAAGAAAATGGATAAAACAAATGAGATCAAAGAGTTTTAAAAACTGTGAGATATTCAGTGAAAACATGCACTGAGAACACTGAATGAGAACAGCTCTTAAACTGGATGTATGTTTATGGAGACAAGGATGTTTGAAATAAGAAATACATGAGCTCAACTCATAATATTTTAAAAGAACTGAAATCAGTAAGTACTAGAAATAAAATAACTGATTAATATGAATATAAGATATAATTATTGTATTTCAAATGATAAGAATGAAAGTTTATATCTAGCTGGAGGATAGGGGTGTTCTATTGTAGGCTGTCTGATGAAAGTTCAGTTTGTTTTCAAACAGCAAACTTTGTTGTTTTGCTTCCAATAAAGGGTTTATGACAGTGGGAGTAAAAGAAATAAATAAATGATGAATGAAAAGGGAAACTACTATATGTTGTTAACAAGTAGTTGATGGTATATAACGTTAGATCTAGTAATGTGTGTCTCAGGTAAGAAAAATTTAAAGAGACAAGCATCCTGACTGAAAGGAAGAATAAAGCAAGAATGAAAACTTCAGAAAAAAGATGTGTAAACTGCTTGCTGCAGGCAAATTAATAAAATTGATTAGGGAGAGATTCTTTAAGGACAGTACTTTAAATATATATATATATATATATATATATATATATATATATATATATATATATATATATATGGGTCTAGGACTATTCACTGAAAGCACATTTCACTGAAACACATTTGACTGTGCACAATTCACTGAAAGCCTAATTCACTGAAAACACAATTCACTGAAACATATTTCACTGAAAGTTATATATGGCCTTTTCCCCACTGTAGTGCAACCCTGGAGTTAGAATATATAGTAAGAGGGGGTGTAGGGGGCACCTCCCCCCACATTGGGGAGTGTGGGGGCGTAGCCTCACACCTATTTTAAATATTTTGAACTATACACATGGATATTTGCAATTTCAGTAAATTACTCTTTTCTAAACTTAATATATATCCAAACTATGTGGGGGAGGTGCCCCCCAACCCCCCTTACTATATATTCTAATTCCAGGGTTGCACTACAGTGGGGAAAAGGCCATATATAACTTTCAGTGAAATATGTTTCAGTGAATTGAGTTTTCAGTGAATTGTGCTTTCAGTGATTTGTGCTTTCAGTGATTTGTGCTTTCAGTGATTTGTGCTCAGTCATTTGACTTTCAGTGAAATGTACTTTCAGTGAATAGTCCTAGACCCATAAATATATATATATATATATATATATATATATATATATATATATGCACAAGGATTGTAGATTGTAAGCTGCACATTGAAAAGTGTTTTAGAACCTTTGAAATTAGCAAGTACCTATTGGAAAATGTCTGATTTTGTTTACTATATATATATATATATATATATATATATATATATATATGTGTGTGTGTATGTGTGTGTGTGTGTGTGTGTAGTGATGCAAAAAAATGACAGAAACAGAATATGAAGGTCCAGTTTACAACAGAAAGACAACCAATATATGTAAGTAGAATAACATGTAAGCTTTATTATGTCACAGCTTGACTTTGCTGGGATGGTAGACAGGAAAAAAAAGACTCTGGCTAAAGGAATGGCAATAATATTGCAGAGGAGCCTACATCAGTGTGGGTTTATAAAATACAGACAAACATGTGAGACCATTAACCCTTATGATTCAAAGGATGTGCTGTACAATAACAATCTACTAATGTTAATAAGTTTTGATGCCAAAAAAATCATTTGAAAGACTGAGTTAGGCATTAATGGTGACATCCTTTGAGACATTTGGATCTCCACAAACATGGATACCAGACTTACTGTGGACCTCAAGCTACTGTGAAATGTGGTGGTTTAAAGCATTAAGTCTTATGATAAGAACTAGGCAGGGTTGTCCACCATTACTATTTGCTTTGTATTTAAAGCCACTGGCCAGAGATATAAATTAATGAAATCTAATGGAATATAAAGAGATAAATTGATAAGAAAATAACCCTTTTTGTGAATGGCATAATATTGTGTGCTACTAATTTGGAAAATGGTATAAAAATTATATTTGATAACTGAAATGTTTTACTAGTATATCCAGATGTAAAGGAAATAAAGCAAAACTAAAAGCTATAGTAATGAATTATGTCCGAATACATGACTTAGTAGTACTGGACGTCCCCTTTTTGTGGGGTCATGACAAGATGAGATACTTATCAATTTGGATGAAACAGGGTGTTGTGGAAAGAATATTATAAGTAAGATAACACTATGGAAATTGTTAATTATGGACACTGACAATACGACATGAGTGACTAAGATGTTATTGGTCTCACTGGTTCTTTATAAAGGTTCACAGATTCATAGGTTCATAGGTAGGTACTACGCTATCAGCCCTAGGGCCTATACAAGTCTAGCCAAAAAGGTACCCTGGCTTTCACTACCCAAGACTTATTTTCCTGTGCCCCTGTCGAGCAGAGCCACAGAGGTGATCCCGGGGTGAATTTCCTATTTCTCATCCAATCATCAAGATTTTTCTTGAAGAGTGTTAATGTGGAGCTTTGTTTGATATAGATAGGTAGTTTGTTCCAGAGTATGGGAAGTCTCTGGGACAGGAATCTATCCCTCCAGCATGTTCTGGTTATTGTGGTGACAAGGTTTAGGTCCCTAGAGCATGTAACTGGGAGGGACTGGGATTTCTTTAAGTGGAGCATGTCCGACAGCTCTGGGTTTGACATAACTTTGTATGTTAGGCAGAGATCGTCTCTGAGTAGGCGATTTCTGATGGAGTAAAGCTGGAATTTTTTCAGAGGGTCTGCGTAGGGCATCTGTTGGAGGCTAGTAATCCTCTTTGTGAGGTATTTCTGTGACCTTTCCAGTTGTTGTAGATGTCTTGTGAAGTACATACCAAAAGGGGTGTTGTACTCTATAATGGGTCTAATGAGTGACGAGTAGAGGGGAACAGTGACCTCTTTTTTCCTGGATGAGAAACCTTTTGTGATAAGGTGTGCCACGTAGAAGGATTTCCTGACTACTGTGGTGATGTGATTATCAGAGGAGAGACTACTGTCCACCTGTGTACCAAGGTCTCTTATCTCACTTTCTGTGTTAAGTAGACTACCACCTATGTGTTAGTTCATGGGTACAGAGTTTTTACCAAAGGGGATGACAATGCACTTTTTGGCATTGAGCTGGAGGCCATGGCTTTGACACAAGGCATCTGTCTCAGTGAGGCCCTTTTCTAGGATGTCCACATCGTTAGGAGTTTCAATTATGGCTCCTAGTTTGCAGTCATCTGTGAACTTCGTTAACCAAAGACCTTCTGTGTTAGCCTGTACTTCAGAAAAGTAGATGCCAAACAGGAGAGGACCCAGGACTGAACCCTGTGGTACTCCACTTGTCACTGGTCTGAAGTTGGATTTGGAGTCTGCTACTTTTACAGTTTGGGTTCTGTTAGTGAGCCAGTTGGCAACCCATCTTGTGACATAGGGATTTATACCTAGTTTAGTGAGTTTATCTATAATTCCAGAGTGGGATATGGTGTCAAAAACCTTGGCAAGATCTAGATAGGCTGTGTGAACCACCTTACCCTCATCTACGGCTTTGGTGATTGCTTCAAAGAAGTCAATCAGGTTTAGGAGACATGATCTGCCTTTTACAAAACTGAACTGTGTGGGGTCCAGAGTTTGGAGATTACCAATGTCTTTGTTTATAAGTTCCATGATGATACGTTACATGGCCTTGTAGACCAATCTTGTTAGGCTAATGGGGTGGTAGTTCCCAGGGTCCATAGTGGCTCCCCCTTTGTGGAGTGGGATAACCATCACTGTGCGCCATTCAGTGGGTGCAAAGCCTGAGGTAAGGCTATGATTGAACATGGTGCTTAGGTGGGGTGCCAGTTCATTCTATAGTTCATGTAGAACGCAGCCTGGGATGTTGTCAGGTCCCATGGATGCTGTGTTCTTGGCTTTGGAGAGTGTGGTTTTTACCTGTGCAGCCATGATTACAGGAACTTTGCATTCTTCTGGTATAGAGATGGGCCCTTTAGGGGGTGGGGGGGAGTTAGCAATTAACCTGTCTGCCAGGATGTTGGCAATAACAGTTGGTTCTGTATATTTAGTGCCATTGTGCTGTAACTCAAACCAGATCTGAGTATTGCCATTGAGATTCTTCACATTACTATAGAATGCTTTGTGGTTGTCTTTAGAATCAATGGTGATTTTGTTTTCATAACTAGCTTTGGAGGATTTTATGAGGGATCTTAGCTTTTTACTGAGGCTGACAGGGAGTTCTTACAGTCATGGGAATTTACTCTTTTTTGCAACAGTTTCTTTCTTCTGTTGTAGAGTTTGCTTATGGCAGGGGACCACCAGATTGGCTTCCTTTTTTTGGAGGACATCATCTTGGTTCTGTTAAGGATAGCATGATCCATGCACTCATGTAAGTGCTTATAAAGTGCATTTGTGTAGGATTCAGCAGTCGTACATCTATTGTCCATCTGCATGGGTATTGTGAAGTTTGCCACTTCTGTCTTAAGAAGCGTGAAGTTGGCTTTGGAGAAATTTTTTATGGTGGTTCCCTAATGGAGGGTGGGGGTGGGGGGCAGGATGTGGATGTCTAGGCTGATTAGCTTTTGGTCGGATCTGACTGATGAGGAATTGACCTCTGGGGTGGAACACCGGTCACCCGTGTTGGTAATGACCAGGTCTAGGATATTGCTGCCCCTGATGGGGGTGTGGATAAGTTGATCCAAGTTGTTGGAATTTATGAATTCCAAAAAATGTTGTGCAAAAGAGTTGGTACATGACTAATTTTCCCAGTTAATGGGGGGGTAGTTGAAATCACCCATTATTAGGGTGTTGAGGTGTACCTTAATATTTTCCAGTGTATCAGAAAGGGAGTAGTAGGAATCCTGGGGCATGGTAGGGTATCTGTAGCAAGTTACAATTTGGATTGTGGTCTTGACCAGCGTTAGTTGCACTTGGATAATCTCAGATGCATTATGCTGAGCAACTAGCCTGGAGATGTGGCTATCCTTAATGAATATGGACATGCCTCCACCTTTAGTGTTTCAGTCCAGGTTAGGTGGTCAAAAGGTGTGGTATGAATTATAGCCTGGTAATGCAGGGGTACTCTCTGGAGTCTTGAACCAGGTCTCTGTCACTGCACAGATGTCGATGTTCTCCATTTTAAGGAGTGCCTCGGGTGAACGCATTTTGAAGTTTAGACTTCTAGCATTTAGTAGCATTAGCCTCAGATTTTGCTTGCTTGTACCTGTTATAGTGGTGAATTTGTCATTTGAACCTTGCCTAAAAAAAGGCA
Organism: Protopterus annectens; assembly: GCF_019279795.1. Lineage (NCBI taxonomy): Eukaryota > Metazoa > Chordata > Ceratodontiformes > Protopteridae > Protopterus > Protopterus annectens. The sequence continues at coordinate 609,030,112 of NC_056739.1, forward strand.
TTATAGGGGTGGCAAGAGCCTTAGCCAGTATCCGGAATCCTAAGGGAGACAGGTGCAGGCCATCTTTGGCAAAGCATCATGGTCTGTTGATCATGTCATTCCAGGCAGACAGATACTGGATCCCCTTAGAATGATATATAGTCCAGGGTGGTACGTCTCAGGTCATTCACACCAATATGGACAATGACAGAGTCATATTTGTACTTGTTGTGGCATGACCTGAGTGTGTGCGTTATGTGGCAGATCCTGGCACCTTACAGGCAGCTAGTCAAACAATAGTGCTGCTCCAGTCCAATGTTCCAAATGAAACCACCGAAGGTGTCACAATAAAAAATGATTTTATTATTCCACAGAAATTAGTGCTTTCATCTGTGTATATCCAAAGACTTCTTCAGAATTTGTGATCGACAGCCCATGGCCACGAAAATGACAATGTCAAATTCTGACATTGTCAAAATATGACTCGTCTTCGACTTCAAAACAGACTTTAACATGGGTCGAGATAGGGGGCGAGATTTGTACTTCGACAATGTCGGCCTCAACATTGTCACTGTTCGGTCTCCGGACTTTGACTGAAGTGAGTTTGATCGAACTCACTTTGACCTTACCATAGTAAACCATATATATAACTATTAAGCATGTCTTCACTTTAAAGCAAGTTAGACCTTGGAAAAATAGAATTACATCAATAAGTTATACTATATATAGTATTAAGAAAGGCACAGAAGAAAATGTAATGACCATTTGGAAATAAAAGAGCAAGCGACTGAGATTTTGTAAGCAAATGATAAAAGGGCATAATATAACAAAACACGATGAAGCTAGACAAACTTTTAGGTTATTGACTTGTTATTGAACTCAAATCAACTTGAATATGCAGGTTTAATTTTAGAGGTGAAGGAAGATATGCAGAGGCTAGACAGTAAATTTGTTAAACTACAAATAGTAGATTTTATAATCGAGGCTAGAACCAAAATGGTAGACTACAAAAGAAGAATAGTACAACATATAAGGCAATATTAGATTTGAGAAAACAATTACAGTACAAACTTGAAAATAGCATGGACTGAACAATAAATAGAGATATTACAGATGATCAATGGAGGGAAATACGTCTTACCCCTACATATGCAAGTAAACCTAGAAAATGTTGAATTTTTGCATAGAAATGTTTCCACAAATCCCTATGAATTAAAAAAATATTCCCACGGCCAAGAGGCATACGTTGGAGATATGTTGATTCAGAAAGAGGTTCTTGATAGCATATGTAATCTTCAGAGCTGCTTCAGTGCAAACGTTAATTGAACAATATGCTAAGTCTTATACTTGGAAGATAATTTGACTTCAGTATACAGATGTTCTTGTTGAGTTGGTCTAAATAATATGTACTAAACAGGTGAAAGTGTTGCTGTCTTTAGTGCTGATAGTGCCTAAGAAAGCCATGGCTTAACAGAAAACCAAAGACAAACCATCAATAAGAAAAGGAAAAAAGATGATTACAGAGATTAAATAAATGAAACTGATAACTATTAGAGATCAGAGACAGAATACCCTGGTAAAACTGGGCTTTGTGGGATTGTACTAATGGAAACTGAGCTTGACATGGAATAAAGCACCTAATACTGTAGCTCTATTTAATAAAGCAGACTGTAATACAAACTAAGAAGTCTCTGTTCCAGTTGTTAAGACTTGTAATATAGCGATAATGAAACAATATGGTCACTAGTTAATTCATGATCTTAAATTATATTTAAATAATTAACTTGTGTTTTAAGGGTTTTTGTGTAATGACTCTTGCTTTTCCAACCCAGTTTCTAACATCTGTGTCAGTGCCTCCAAGCCTGTCAACTATGCTGTCCAGATATGAAAATCTATCCACTTCCTCACCCTCTAGAGTAATTAGAGATGTGTTGTTGCTATTAACTTTTAACACTGTGCTCTCTCCTCCATGAATGTGAGGTCTAATCGAGCAGAATTCTCTGCCACAGTCCTTGTCTTTTCCTGCATCTGTTGTTAGGTGTGGACAGGAGGGCCAAATCATTAGCGAAATGAAAATCATCTAGTTGAGTCCAGGGTGTCCACTGGATGCCATTTCATATCTGGGCAGTGGACATCTTCATTATCCAGTCCATTGCAAGGAGGAACAGGAAAGGCAACAACAGGCATAGTTATTAGTATTAGGCAAATATATAATTATTAAATGGATGTATCAGTAATCACAGCCAAAATAACAAGTGTACCACGCATGTAGATTGCATATTATGTAAAAATATATAATAGAATGTTGCTTAAAAAATAATAACTTCCACATGCCATCTTCTCAAGATACCCTCACCCCCTCTATTCATACCTCACTTTCATTTAAAAAAATATAACAAATAAAGATATTGCTATGCAAGCTGAATAAATGCCTATACATATTCCACTTGGTTATGATAATCTTAATCCCTGGTTCATTCACCTGTGCAAAAATTTCCTTCCCCCTTCTCCTCATTTACATATACAACTTCTGTTTAACTTAACATATCATGCCTCACATCTGAAAAAATCACCTTAATTACCCCCCCCCCCCCAAACAACACAAGTTAGAAAATCACTCCCACTTTTGGTCTATTTCTATACTCTTCACCCTAGGCAAAATTCTAGAAAAACAATACCACCTCTAATCCTAAAAACATCAAAATGGTTTCTGGTCAGGGTTCAGCACCATAACTTCACTATTCACTATTGACCCTGACTGAAGAAACCCTAATTAACACTGGTGAAAGTTACCATACAGGGCAGTCTTCTCAGATATCACAAAGACATCTTTCTACTGCTTAATAAAATGGCAGAAACTGACATAAGTGTTAGTGCCACACCATATCTCACAAGCTTTCTTTCCAATAGACTCTACAGCGCAAAATACAATGTTCCATCTCTGAGGCTACATGACTACAAAAAGGGGTTATCCAAGGGTCCATTCTAACACCCTGTTTTTTTTCCATTTTTTAACTAACCACTATATGTCCTCCCCCTCATCCAGCCAGTCCAAGTCTCAAATTGAAGCTCAGCTCCAAAATAACCTGTAGTCCCTCAATCAATGTCTACTCCAGCACAACCTGCTGGTAAACTCCTCTAAAAATAAATCTAAATTTTTTTTGGTATTCTTCAAAAGCCAGCCAAACACTCAAGTCTCTGGATATTACATATCTAAACAATGCCAGACTAGAAGTGACAATCTCTGCCAAATACCTGAGAAGCTAGCTAAACCAAAGTCTTAACTTTAATTTCTACATAAAAAAAAAACATAAAAATTAACTTTCTTTTATTCTGGTCTAGGAAATTCTCTTCTTACCTATTAATCTCAGCAAGAGTTGTTAGACATGGGAATTCTCTTAGCCAAGTAGAATGTGGCTTAAGTATAATAGTTGCAACCTACAAGGAAAAATACATCCACCATTGCAATTGCCACACCAAGTAATTATAGTGCCTTATGTACAGAGTGACACAAAGTCATAAAATACAAGGATTTGAAAGCAGAAATGACAGCAATGTGGTAGAAAGATACCAATCCATTTCCACTAGTTGTAGAACAACAGGACTAATAAAAAAATGCAATCATACTTAAATAGGTTACCGATACATGTAACCCCACATGAATTATAGAAGGAGGGAATTCTAAATACATTGCGTGTGCTGTGAATAGCACACTTAGCTAAAATCAAAGACTGAAACAATACTAAGAACTATAATCAGAATCTGGCTTTGGAATGGGATCCATTCCTGTTATTGCATTAGAAACCCAAAACACTTGGACAAATTAAACCATCAGAAACCATTTCCAATAAATCTGCTATTTCATCATGAATTCCTCTTCCAGAAACACCACTACCTTACTCTTTACAAAGTCAAATTGCTTCCAAACAGAGATCATACCTCATACTTGGCTCACTACTCTACAAAATCATAACATCTAAAATATTTTCACCTCTCACAGAAAAACTGACTGCAAAAACATCCTCATATAACCTCAGAAATCTCTCCCACTTCACACAAACCATGCTAGCACAAAAAAACTAAACTACATTGCACAGACTAGACATTCTGCACTGTTGCACTTAAACAGCTGGAATCCCTTCCAAACTTCCTAAAAAAATGTTTCCTCCTATTCCAAGTTTAGACCTTAACTCCAAAAAATGACCTTCATAATCAAGCCCCCAACAAAACGCATTCCCAAAACCTTTTTAACTCATGCACCTTTTCAGGCCTTTCAGTCTCCTCCAGATCCTTTCTCCAGTCTATTACATTCTGTTAATCTTACATAACTATCTTCATGTCCTTTTTTTTTCAGGGGAGGGTGTTGTTTAAGATTTTGAGAGTATAACACTAGAAACTGTGCAGAGTAATTAATTTTTTATCCTCTCTTTGTGCTATTTCTGAAATTGATCTTTGAGATCAGTGCACTACCCAGGTGAACAAACATACATAACTAACTAACTAATTTACTTACTAAATAAATAAACAGTTTCCTGTGATAGTAACCCTATGAAGGGTCAATGAAAAGTCAACAGCAAAAGAACTAGTAATGCTCTTTTCTTGGATAGGACGTCTTCCAGATGTTCTTACTGATCGAGTCACATCATTAATGTCTAGTGTAATGCATGAATTTGGTCAATGTTTGATGTGAAATTTTAAAGTATTGCAGAATAGGGGGGGAACCTCACAGAACAAGAAGAGGTGCAATTGCAGAGTGCTAAAGGGAAAATATGGGACTACCTCAGTAATATACATAAGTTTAGAAGGATTGCTCTTAAGCAACTGTTTTTTTGATAATAACTCCAGAGCACAAAAACTTTTATCACAATGGCTCAGGCAACAGAAAATAGAAAGGGTTTTGGCCAAGCTTACGGAGCCTAAAACAAGGAAAATGACCGGAGATCCTGTAGCGTTATTAGCAATATTTCAGACATTTTATGAAAATCTGTATATTGTAGAGAAATGTGGAAATCAAGAAAAAGTACAAATGGAAATGTTTATGGAAAAATTAAATATGCCAAGGTTAGAGGTAGATGAAGCTAAATTACTGTTAGGATAGCAGGAAAGGAGATAAATATGGTGATGTATGACCAATCTACAGGAAAGTCCTCAGGAATACATGGTATTCCTATGGAAGTTTGGAAGTTAGGAGGGAAGAATGTGATAAAGATCAGGAAGGTTTTGTTTAACAGTGTTTTAAAAGGAGGAAAAGCACCAACAACCGAGAAGAAAGTAGTGGTAGCTGTAACACCTAAAGAGGGCAAACAGCCATCATAACCAGCTTCATACGGGCCCATTTCAATACTAAACCATTATCATAAAGTGTTTTTGTCTAAAATGGCTTAAAGAATGGCAAACGTGGTGCCAAGATTGATGGATATGGATCAGTGTGGTTTTGTGGAAGGGAGGCAAACCTTTGACAATATTAACAGAACAATGATGATCCAGTGGGAAGTGGAATGTAAGAAAATACCACTGGTGTTGGTAGGTTTTGATGCAGAGAAAGCATTTGACAACAACAAGCTTGGATTTTATAAGCTGGACAATGGAAGCATTTGCATTCCCTGATAAAACTATAAGGTTGATTAAGAGGATACATGCGGGATCAGAGGTGAAAATTAAAGTGGGAGACTCCTCTATGATAAGTTCTGTTTATGCAGGAGAACCAGGCAGGGTTGTCCTCTTTCCTCTTTGTTATTTGTGTTATATTTATAACCATTAGCAAAGAAAATAAGGTGCTCAGAAATTCAAGGATATAATTGGTATGCTAGTCAAGAAAAAGTTGGCTTTATTTGCAGTTGATATTATTTTATACCTAGTAAAACCAGAAAAGGACATTTCAGTGTTGTGGAACATTCTGAGACAGTTTCAAGTCTTTTCGGGATACAAAATGAATGAAGATAAAACAAAGGCAATAGCTGTAAAATATGTGCCCACACACAAATTTGTTCAGCAATACCTATATTTATGGGGAAATTATAAATTAAGTATTTAGGAGTATGGATTAAAAAGGATTCTGTTATGGCAGCTAAGGATATGTGGGAAGAGACTAAAAAGATAATACAAAAACGGAGAAACTAGAAGCTCTGTTTCATGGATATGGATATGGATATAGATATGGATAGTGATAGCAAGAGACAAGAAATTAAAATGTTTTTAGTCTCTTAAGTTTTATACACAGGTCAGGCATATTTGTATCAATCAGAGGAGTACTTGTGGATTGCAGTTAATAAAGAGCTGAAAGATTTTATCTTGGAGTGGAAGAGGGCAGTAGTCAAGTGGGATACGGTGATCCCTCCAATAGAACAAGGTGATTTGGGAATACCTGATTTGAAGGGGTATTTCAGAGCTTCACAATTAAGGCTCCCATACATAGCACAAGCAGAATGCTATAACTCAAAGTGGAAAGGGATGTTGGTGAAACAGGGGAAAAGCTGAAAAAACAAGGAGAGATTGGGATTTTGGATGCAGATCCTTAAGGAAAATAACCATAACCATCCAGAATATTGGAGTCAGAATGAAGAGATGATAAGTCAGCAAGTAAAGGAGAGTAGTATCGCTGGAACTGAATTCATCCTCAAGTCTTGGTGAATACCTTCACAAGGTAGACCCTGTTCTTCACAAAATCTCACCAAGACAACACTGATATATAGACTGTATTTTACATAGCATATATCATGGACAGAAGTAGGTCAAAAATTAAAAAAATGATAATAAAACAAAGAACACTCCTCAGGGTAGATGTCCCACTGCAAGTAAGTTTGATAAATAATCCAAATAAAGCCAAGCAGCAGAGACAACCATGCAGCATCAAAAACACCAGAGATTCAGCTCTCTCTAATATATTCAAAAACAGCCATTCAAAGCTTTCAAGCAATTATTCAATCACTAACAATAGTAGAGTTAAAACAACAATGCTACAATAAGACACTCTGTGTTCATTATTGAAAGCAGAGTTATACTATGCATAACAAAAAGTGCATATCTAAAAATAAATAAATAAATATAAATAAATAAATAAATAAACTAGTGTATATTTATTTTTAGATATGCACTTTTTGTTATGCATAGCTGTTAGAGTATATGATTTCATTAATGGTCTGAAGAAGCTACAAATGAAAGCGCTTACCAGTGTACACATTAAAGTTCCACTTTTTTATAACTGAATCTCTGGTGTTTTTGATGCTGCATGGTTGTCTCTGCTGCTTGGCTTTATTTGCAAAAATTAAAAAAGATAGCTGTGTGCACAAAATCCAGGATAAAAAAGTGCCCAATCCTGGTAGGCACACTGGTGCCATGAAAGGAAAAAAAATGACAGTGCAGAATCCTCAAAATATGGAAACATTCCTACAATGGCACTAGGCCAGGCCCAGGGGGAGGATGGCCCCCCTGTTGTAGAAGGAAGTAGCAGTTCACAAAAATCACAAAAACTGATAGGCCAATGAACAGCCATAAAGATTATAGAGTAGACTATTAAGGATAAGAAAAAATAATGTATTGTTACTATTATGCAAAAAGCCCAGACTTTTCAGATATAAGATATACAGAAAGATTAAGAGAGAAATTACAGGAAAGAAAAATACTTCCACAAGAAAAACTGTCAGAAGTCCCAAATAAAAAATTGTGTTTTAATTGAAAAAAGCCCAGCATTACGGCTGGGTGAAAGCGCTTGTATTTATCTGTGCAATAAATTATGTATTGCTTTCCGGTGCATCCAGACCATTTTTTTCAGTTATCAGTTACCAGTTTTATGGTCTGTGTTCTCCACATTTTGTTTGTTTAAAAATTTGTGTTCATTAATGCAACAGATTTGTGAAAAACATTATATAGACCAAGAAACTTTGATCTGTTTGAAAAAAGAAGCAAAAATATAAATAACAAAACCTAGAGATTTTTGAAAAGTATAAACAGGAAATATGGACAAGGGAAAGAAAGAGAGATTTGATAGGGTGCAATATTTATGCAAATTCGAAAGCCAAATCAATCAATACCAAAAAGGCAGCCCCAAAGACTTCAAAGAGAAATATCGGCAAAGGCATCCAGATGGAAAATTTCACAATAAAAAAAATATCACAAGGAGGGAATGTAGAAAAGATTAATAAAGTAGAAGATAAAAAAAAATAGCTGAAGTTATGGAATGCCTTCAAAATGAAGGGTTTGGTGTAGAAGGTCTAACACAGGTTACATCACAACATGATGGAACGAGTCCCCAAAGTAAGGAGAAGCAGGAAGATCAGGACACATCTGAAGAAGAAATATGGACACGGGAAAGAAAAAGACATTTAATATGGTGTAGTATTTATGCAAATGAGAAAGCAAAATTAATCAATACAAAAAGAGTAGCACCAAAGATAATTGAAGAGAAATACAGGCAGAGAAATCTAGACATGAAAAACTTTACAATACAAAAAAATAAGACAAAAAGGAAAAGTAATGGAGAAGTTAAAGAAATAGAAACTGAGGTTATGGAATACCTGCAAAGTGAAGGATTCAGTGTAGAAAACCTAACTCAGAAAGCACCACAACAGGATAGAGCAATAGACATCCAAACTAAAGAGAAAACAGTGGAACAAGAAACAACTGGGCAGTTGCAATATGAAGATATTTTGCAGCCTTCCAGAGGAAACCAGTATAAACATTCACTTGAAGCTGGACAACAAGGGAAGGCACAGGAAACTGTGGCAACTCTAACACAGTTAATGTTGAGTGACAGGCCAGAGATTTCCCATATGACAGAGCAATGGATGACACAGGATGAAACTGAAGAGAATGTGCCACAGGAAGATGTTATACAACTCTATATGGAATGCTCGCAGGAAATGGAGAACAAAAAATGTGCTCTCAGTTTAGAAGAAAATGAGCTAACAGAAGAATTGCTTGATTTAATAGAGATAGACATATTAAGATCTATGAAAGAAATAGACTGCAGAAGGTCAACAAAACCCAAAAAGTCAGACGTTTGATAAAACAAAGGAACACAGTAATTAGGACTGTCCGTAGAGATCCATGCGATATAACAGAAGTAAACAGGATATATTAATGTGTAGCTAAATAAATAACAGATAAAAATTTACCACAAGAACACAGGGTAGTAAACAAAAGGAAGGGGAGAAATCGAATACCATCATGGAAGTATCGAATAGAGAAAACCATAAAGCAATTAAGACAAGTGTCACTGTTAGAAGAGTATAGAAGAGGATACAGATCAACAAAAAGTGCTTAGAAAGATAGACATGATAAAAGCAATGCACAGTATTATAATGGATCAGGAGCTATCTTGCACTATTCCAAATTATAAACTAAAAATCTCAGCACAGGCAGAAAAACTTAGAGGATACACAGATAAATATAAAGGAAAAGTACAGAATAAGCAATTTATTGATGACCACAAAAAGTTCTATAGAGAATTGGGAAACAAGGCAAAAGGAATTGAAAGACCACCCAGAAAAGAAGTAGATACATTTTAGAGAAATATCTATGAAGATCCTGTGGAACATAAAAATGTTAAATGGCTAGAATAAGTAAAAGAAAGAATAAGAAGTTCAAAGGTACAAGATATGAAATGGGATGAAGTAAAGGCCAAAGAGATTGAGATAAAATTAAGAAACGCCTCCAATTGGAAAACCAAAGGCCCAGACCTAACTTCTGGCTAAAAGTATTAACATATTTGAAGATTTAGCCATGAGTAAGAACTATTTATATGCGCACCCAAACAGACACCAACCTGGTTAACAACAGGAAAAACAATGCTCCTACTTAAGAGTTAACCTGCAAGTTATCCTAAAAATTATAGAACAATAACTTGCCTTCTGACAACGTATAAACTATACACCAGAATTGATGCTGACAGAGTTTATAGTCATTTAGAAGAAAATTCAATCATAGCAATAGAACACAAGGATAAAAAAGAAAGCCATATGGAACAAAGGATCATCTGTTGCTAAATAAAGTCATAAAGGAGAACTGCAAAAACAGGAAGAATCTGAGTATGGCATGGATTGATTACAAAAAAAGCATGTGATAGTATCCCACATTCATGGATAAAAGAGTGCTTAAAAATGTATAAATACAACCTGCATCGCTCAACTGCATTACAGTGACCATGAAACAGTGGCAGGCTACTTTGCAATTAAGCCATGATAAAGGACAAATTATTATTCTAGGGATACAAATTCAAAGGGGGGAATATTCCTGTATGACTCCCTGTCATTGCTGCTATTCTGTCTTGCCCTTAGCCCATTAAGCTGTCTATTAACAGCTTAGGCCATGGCTATAATTTGGCTCCTAGAAAACAAAGTCAAAGACCTCTCATCTTCTCTTTGTTGATGATTTAAAACTGTATAGCTCATCAGATGAGGAACTGAAAGCACAACTGCAAGTAGTCAAAACATTTTCAGGTGATATAAGAATGTCATTTGGTCTTGATAAATGTGCAAAAATAACCTTTAAAGCAGGAAAATTGCAGCACCAGGAAAACATCAGTTTGGGACAAGAATGTGATATAAAAGAACTTGAGCTAGAGAGAGTGTATAAATATCTGGAAATTGATAAAGGAGCAACTATAAAACATGAACAAATGCAAATAAAACTTAAGGAATATTTTAGAAGACTTAAATTAATCCTGAAAACAGCGTTGACACCGAGGAACAAAATTCAAGCTATAAACCAGTTTGCTCTTCCCGTCCTAACCTACAGTTTTGGAGTGAGTGACTGGCCCTAAAATGTGTTGGATAGATTAGACAGGAAAACAAGAAGGATGCTTCATGCTCACCAAATGATTTATAAAAATCACTGCATACCAAGATTATATATTCCCCAATCCAAAGGAAGTATGGACCTCCTTGAAACTGATTACATTTATAGATCTGCAGTCATGGGACTGCACACTTATCTGGTGACCTCAAGAGATCCAATGTAGTTAAAGTTTTGAAATCTAAAATGACTTCCCTTCTCAGACTAGCAGAAGCATATAGGCGTCAAGCAGGAATGGAAATCAAACCAAAAGTAGATAAAAATCAGGCAGCAACTGAATGTGCTAAAAAAACAAAAGAAAGACTATAAGGTGAAGAATCAGATGAGAAGGCAAGAAATGTGGAAAATGCATAAATATAGTTGCAAGTATAGAAAAGTCCTGGAAGAACCTCATGTTGATCAGGATCAAATGCAGGAATGGTTAAGGAGAAGCAAATTGAAACCAAAAGATGAAATGTTAATATTGGCAGCCCAAGACAGTGGGCTACATACACATTAGTTTACAAAGTCCATTGAACATGTGGGAGAAACAGACAAATGTATCTTTCGGCTTTTTCCCGGTTAGGGGTCGCCACAGAGGAACTCCGGTCCGCTAATGATTGGCAGTAGATTTTTACGTACCGACTTGCCAGGCCTGACACACAACCTTCAACGAAGGTACGCCCATTCACGCATGTCTCCACACAGAAGATGCTTTAGCTGAGAATTGAACAGGACAATGTCTTACTGTAAGGCGACAATGCTACCACAGCACCACCACTGTAAAAGAGAATTGGAAACAGTCGCACACCTTATTGCTGGTTGTGACATATTAATGGCAGAAGGACTGTATACTGAAAGGCATAATAATGTAGCAAGAGTGTTACACTGAGGATTGTGCAAACATTGTAATATTGAAGTAGCTGAAAAACACTGGAAACATGAGCCACAAAGGAACATAGAAAATGATGAAGTTTACATCACATGGGATCACCTATTACCAACAGTTCAAAAGACAGATGCTAGAAAACCGGATGTAGTGGTCCATGAAAAGAAGACAAAAATAGCATTGATCATTGAAATTGCTATACCCAGTGACTACAATGTCTTGTGTACAGAGAGACACAAAATCATAAAATATCAAGATTTGCAGGCAGAAATGAGAGCAATGTGGAAGAAAGGTACCCAGACAGTTCCAATAGAAGTAGGAGCAATAGGTCTTATAAAAAAGAATCTACAATCATATTTAGATATGTTACCAATACATGTAACTCCATACGAATTGCAGAAGGAGTCATTACAGGGCACACTGCAGGTGCTACAAAGAGCACTTTTGGCTGATATAAAATATTGAAACAATACTAATTTTATGAACTTTAATCATACTTTGACTTAGGAATGGGGTTCATTCCAGTCATGATATTAGAAACCCAAAAGATTTGGAAAAATTAAAAATATTATATTCATAAAGTAGCAGAAAGTCTAAGCACTAAACCAACACAGGGGTGGAGAAAGGAGATTCTTCTGATAAGAATGACTGCAATTAGGGGTACAGAGAATAGGCAAGAGGGGGGCTGGAATTGACTGGAGAAAACTGGAAAAGGAACCAAAGTATTGGAAGAAAATAATTAGACAGGGAAAGGTAATAAAGTGGGAAAAGACCAAGAATTCATTTGAACTGCAGGCTAGATATTGCCTCCCCTGTCAAGGACTGATATCAGAGTATAGGCAAATAGAAAGAAGTAGGGGGGTCCTAAGCAAAAGACCTGCTCTGGTAGAGTTTTTAGTAGAATCTAAAACAGACACTGCTGTAAAAATGGATAATTAGCAGGGCATATAAAATATTGCATGATAACTATAGGAATCAGAGAGGCTAGAAAGGACTGGAAAGAGAGATTGGATAAGCAATTAATAAAGAAATAATGGGGGGATATATGTATGGCTCCTAAATATGCAATAAAGTCTAGAAGAATTAAGATTTTTGCTTGGAAGTGTTTCCATATGTATTTTTAACTGCAAGCAGACTCCAAAGAATTTTTTTCCATGTGTAGGTTGCAAATGCTGGAGATTGTGATGGGTAAGAAAAAGGTAAGTGGGGACATATTTTTTGGGAGTGCAATGAATTGACAGACTTCAAAAATTCCCTGCAGACTACTTTATCAGAAATACTGGCTGAGCAAATTGGTATAACTAAGGAAATGATTTTTTGAGCTGTGATACAGAATTGGAATTGTATAGACATAGTAAGGCCTTGCTGAGTGTATTTCTGATGGCTACCAAAAAAGCAATTACTAAAAAAATGGAAATCAAGGTCTAACCCAGCTGTACTAGAAGTAGTGAATATAGTAACAGAGGTAAAACAACTGGAAGTGGGATCTTTAAAAAAGGGTAGGAGCAAACTACATAGAAAAATGGGAATTGTGAGAACAATACATACAGAATAATGATTTGGTGGAGGAATGCGGTTTAAGGGAAGGCAGGAATTGAGTGAGTTTTGTAATACTTCACTGACAATGACTGGATAGATTATAAGTGATGTATAATGTTTGCAAATGAAAATATGTCAGTATGGTTTGTTTTCATTTATATAAATACATGAATGTGTATGTCATAAGTGATAATTTAATAAAGATGTTTCTTGTTTAAAAAATGTTTACATGAAACAGCTAAGGATATTTGTATACCACCCTCAAACAGATGAACTCATTGAGCGCTGCGACCGCAAAACCTTAAAACAGTTAGATGCCAAATACTGAGAGCAGCTACTGTCACATCTTCTGTTTGTTGCAAGACAAGTAGCTCAAGTCATAGCTGGACTTACAGCATTTGAATTATCTGGAGGACATCTCCAATGTTTGTGAAAGTCCTTTCAGAGTTGTGGAGAAAGTGAATGAAATGACAACTGGGGAAAAGAAAGCCAGAACAGCTGTACCACAAAAATATTCTGAAACCCATGGAAAGAAAGTTTGCAAAGGGAAGTTAAGGTCCATGCAGCATGTTCTAAAATCAAAGTCAGGGAGACACTATTAGAGTCTCAAAAATAAAAAATGAAAGAATTTGCACTCAGCAATAAAGGTATATTCTCAGAGTTGCCTGGTAAAGACACTTTAAACCAACATCACATACATGTACCAAGAGGGAAACTACACTTAAAAACTTACCAAAATGTAAGAGTCCCAATGTCAAGTAGTTAGAGATAAAGTAAAGAAAATTCTTAAACCCAGGGATCTAGAAAACCCCAGAATGAGTGCAATAGTCCCACTGTACTATTCTGTAAGCCTGACTGGTCTATAAGCTTTTGCAATGACTTCAAGAAGCCAACTGTCTTATCTAAATTTGATTCATATCACACGTGCAACATGTGGCAGAGTGTGTAGCACTCTCACCTTACAGCAAGACATTCTCCAGTTCGATTCTCAGCTGGGATACCTTCTGTGTGAAGTTTCTATGTCCTCCCTATGTTCTTCTAGGTTTTTTGTGGGTGCTCTGGATTCTTCCCACATGCCAAAGACATGCAGTAGGTAGACTGGAAACACTAAATTGGTCATAGTTGTGTGTGTGTGCGTGTGTGTGTGTGTGTGTGTGTGTGTGTGTGTGTGTGTGTGTGTGTGTGTGTGTGTGTGAGTGTGTGTGTGTGTGTGTGTGTGTGTGTGTGTGTGTGTGTGTGTGTGTGTGTGTGTGTGTGTGCGCGCGCGTGAGCACGTGTGCGTGCATGTGCGCACGTGTGTGTGTGTGTGTGTGTGTGTGTGTGTGTGTGCATGTGCACATGTGTGTGTGTGTGTGTGTGTGTTTGGAAGAACAATTGCAGCAGGGCTAGCAACTTGATGGTGTAAACCTTGGCTCTAGATGATTCTCACTATTGAAGTGACACCCCAACCCCATGTGTAAAAATGGGAAAAAGGGGTTGTGGGTGGATGGATGTGTATTATGTAATGCTAAGGCGGAGCTAAGGTTTTGCTAGGTACTGTTTCTCATTAACTATAGTTTTTTAGTTCTAGTATGTGAGGAGATGGTATTTCATTTTGTGGCAACAGTGACTGAATAATGTGTCTCTCCCTAGTGATTGCCAGAATTGACAATAAAAGTTGTGATGTTTAAGGATCTACTTAGCTTGTAACTCTGTACAAGACTGAGTAGGGCTGGATGATTATTTGTTTTATGAGAAATCATATGAATAACTTTTAGTTCTCATAGTATTACTGTAGTTCTAGTCAATTAATGTTCTGTTGTACCTGAAAGTGGTGAGATCTGTTGAACAGATTGGCAGTATATCTTGCAATATTGCTTTAACATCTTTCATGTTTACATTTTTTTATCCTTTCAGACCTCATTTATACTGGCCCAGCTCCCAGTGCCCCATATCCACACTAGGTCTTTCAGCATCCTTCTACCCCACCCCCCCAGACTTGCTGTGGTGCTGCTGGGACCAGTCATGAGTCTTAAAGGCATCCTGAGAGCTTGTCCGTCTGTTCTTCCATCCAGTGTTTTTTTTTTTATTTTATATGCTCTAACCACTTTTGCCTTTTCCCACCGGATGCTCACTTGTTGTTTCCCTGTTTGGACCATACCTTCCCCTAGGGAGCATCACCAGCAAGTGCCTTCTCCCCATCCTTCCCTACCACACCATCAGTCATCTGAGCTGGTAATTGAACCTGAGTCAGCTGGGCCACAGTTTAGGGTTTTATCTCTCTATGCCACTGCAGCAGCCTCGTGTTTACATATTTTAGTGTTACGTAGATCACTTAGTTTGGGGAACATTTATAGAAGGGATTTTAATAGTCATATCTGTGCATGGCCCATCTTATCACAAAAGGGTTTGCATCCAGGAATAAGGATGTTATTGTCCCCCTCTACTCATCACTCATTAGACCCGTTACTGAATATAATGCCCCATTCGGGATGTACCTTACAAGACATCTGCAACAACTGGAGAGGCCTCAAAAGTACTCACAAAGAAGATAACGGGCCTCAAACAGTTGCCCTATGCCATGAGGCTAAAAAAACTCAGACTGTACTCGGTCACGTACCGGCTACTCAGAGGTGATCTCTGCCTGACATACAAGGCTATGTCAAACCCCAAATTGCTAGAAATGCTCCACCTAAGGAAAACCCAATCTACCAGAGCTACTCACTCAAGGGACGTAAACCATGACATCAACAATAAACAGGACTTGTTGGAGGGACAGATTCGTGTCCCAGAAACTTCCCTTGCTCTGGAATAAGGTCCCCATAAATGTGAGGCAGAGCTCCTCATTAGCGCTCTTCAAGAGGAATCTTGATGAGTGGATGGAAAACAGGAAATTCACCCCAGGAATCACTTTGGTGGCCCTGTTAGACAGAGGCACAGGAAACTAGACCACTTAGGAGGGAAGCGTAAGCAAAACATGTTTTGGCTAGGCTTAATTATGCCCTAGGGCCAATAGCCTAGTACCTACCTATGAACCTATGAACAGAGGTTATTGATCACTGAGTCTGCTGGGATACTGGCAGAAGTCATGTTTTTTTTTCTTTAAAAGCAGTAAAAAGTAGCTCATGTGAAACATCCGAGCAAATTCCATATCCAAAGAGCAATGTACTTGGCTCCAAAGACTCCCAGATGCATTTTATTAAAAATATAGAATTGATAAACCCAACCAAAATAAGTAACAAACAAGTTTTCACACAAACAGTGTTTCTTGAGGCTCTTTCAGGACTGTTATTATGAAGACACTAACATTTCCCATATGTTATAATTCAAGATTGTTAGCGTGCAGATTGTGATATTGCTTTTCTCAATGTTTCTCTCAGAGATTTGAGTTTGTGAGGTGAAAATAGAGTCAGCCGGAGTTTACCTGGATGTCACCTGTTAGACTGAGAAGTGAAAGTATCATAATTTGTACGACAAAGTTTGCGTTTTTATGTCTTAGAAATTTTTATTTCATGATATTGACTGAGTGGTCATTTTATATGTTTGAGAAAGAGTATAACTTTAGCTAGTGGGCAGAATTCACTTAGTTTCATTTATATTGTGCATTAGTGATATTAAAAAGGTAGTTTGTGGTACCTTACACAAATTCATAAAAATCTGTATCAGGGAAAAATCTCATATAACTTGTTCTCCACCTGATTTAAGTTGTTCTGGTTAGCAGACATACAGTATCAAGTAATGGTAATTTATTCCATACACTAAAACTACTGTATTTCAGCAGTCAGGACAGTTCATTATTTTCAGCTTTCTCAGAAAACAAAAGGCGTACTGTTTTCTTGCAGAGGTATACAAGTCTGAACAGAGAAATCATTCAAAAGCCACAGGAAAAATAATTATGAGTAATCACAGCTCATTCTACTGTTATGAGTTTAATCAATGCATGTTGAATAACCACTATGCAACCTTAACAAAGCAACCTTTGAGAGATTTCATTTTTTAATAACAATAACATACTATATAGCAATTTATTTACTTAGCACATTTTGTTAACCAGGTAAAACATGTTAATCAAAACCTCTTTTACAGTGATCTGTAAAGAGAACAAAATTCCACAAACACAGGTGCATCTTACAAGATTACAAATGTAAGAAATGCAGTTCAGTACTAAAACAGATTTAATACAAGTCATTTAACTGGACAGTGTTACTGAGTCATTATGGAAAACAGGTATTTGTAACAAGTGAGCTTACCTGATATTAACAGATGAATAAAATAAATGGTGATGCACAATGTTTGCTATTGCGCCAGTTGCCATTTTTTCAGCAGTAAAATGTATTTCCATAGATTGTATATTTGAAACATATCTGGAAAAAAAATGCTAAACCTGAAGTCTGTGCTCCATTTCAGAGAGATACTAAATAACTGGTACCCCCCTTAAATCATCTTTTTTGCATTTTATTTGCCCCCCACTTGCTTCCCTTTCAAGGTATCTAATTACTATTATTCCCCAACCCAAGCATAGACTGACTTAAGACTCTAAAGAACTTTCTGTCCTAATAAATGACTTCTTGGATTCTTGCCTTGATTACTTTCAGTAGCTGCTAACTGCAAAGAATATATTTTCACCTAAAGGCAGCAGTTGCACTCTCTCCATGAAAGAAAGAATTAATTAATTAATTAATTAATTATTTAATTAAAACCCCTAGAAGCTATTTCCTGCCCCAAGCATGAACACTCCCAGGATTTTGAAGATCTCCTTTTATTTTAACAAACACTTTGTCAGCTTGACAGCTATCAGTAGCTGTTATCTGCAGAAAACATATAAGAAGTGTGATTTTTCCCCTAATTTTGCCCCCCCCAACTGCCTGTAGACTACAGAAGCTGTATTTTCGGGGTTACATTGCAGCTGTCATCCAGGCAGCCCTCAGGGAATTTTGATTTTATAACCACTTCACCAAAAAAATCATGAACTAAAAAATAACAAAAAATAAGGAGTCAAAGGAGTAATTAGCTACAATGCATCAATCTTTACTGATGCTTTTGGTACCTCGCCAAAAATTGCTTCAAGGAATAACTTCCACACCATCATGCAGCCACTTTAAACATAACATTTTCATACATTATGATTAAATAATTGAAATCATCAGTGACAATTAAACAATTCCCATACAACAGAGTAAAAAACACCAAAATGCTTGCCCAGAGCCCATTGGAAGGTGATAGTTTTACTTCCCCCTTTCGAGTCACAGAATCCTTTGCCACACCCAACCCCCACTCAGTCATACCAACATCCACTTCCCAATAGTATCTTCCAGAGTCAAATCCAGTGTTGCCCAGAACACATGCAGCAGGGTCAATCCTCTCAGGATGGTCAGGCACTGATCATTTCTTGTCACCACAACGCACTCTTGTCTGTCCATCAAGGATCAAGAAGGGGCAGGCAGTCTCAGGGTTTAATTTAACTGGTTCTGGAGTTAATTTGAGAATATTAAACATCTTCCTCCAGATCCAGTATTGCAGTGGCCCAGCATACTGGTCATCACTTAATGCCACAGGAGACAGGTCCACATCTTTACTTGGGATATTGGTCCTTTCCTGCATTTCTTTCAGTTTCATCAGCAAAGAGATTTCATCTTCCTCTTCAATGCTCTTTTCTATTTCATCTACTCCAGTGGTCAGCAACTGTAGGTCATTCTTGATAATCTGGATGCGCTGCTCCAGGATCTGTCTTAGTTGCTCCTCATCTTCACGAAGTTTCCGTAGCAGGGCATTCTCTTCTTCATACAGAAAGGCATTCAACTTGCCAAAGCTCTTCTTGATTTGCTCTTCCACAGCCCTGGTCTTCTCTGGAATCACATTGAGCTGAGCTTCAAAGTTTTCTATAATCGACTGCTGGTCTCTCTTGTGGGACAGATTCTTCAGGGATTTCTTTAGCTGCTCCTTAAATTCTCCTGCTGCTTCTTGGGCATTGAGCACCTCATGGTGAAGATGTTTCCTGGAATCCCGACAATCCAGGCAAATTACTTCAGTGTCGGTGATACAAAAACGCTCCAGCTTCTTCTGGTGTTCTGTACACAGAGGGTAAGAATGCATCTCCGTTGCCAACAATTGCCTCTGCTGCAGATACTCTGTGATATTATTCAGCAACTTGTTGGTTTGGAAGTTGTCCCCTTCAAACACAGTACTGCAGTGAGGGCAGACGCAACTACCAAACTCTTGCCAGTGCATGGTTATGCAGCCTCTATAGAAAAAGTGTTGGCAAGGTAACTCTACTGGATCAGTATACAGCTGGGCGCACAAAGGGCATAAAAGCTGCTTGGACAGTGAATCCGATGAGGAAGAGACTTCCAATGCTCCAAGTTTTACTTCAATGTGCTATTTACATTGGCGAACAGATTCACTTGATTCACATCTTGACTAATGATGGGCCATAAATTACTAACCACCCTTCTCAAGATATCCGAAAAGGGAGAAAAGCTACTGCTAAAGTAGATGTCCTTCTCACTGCTGCTCAATTCATCCCTCACACCATCCATATTTCCCCTGCTTCTCCAAAAAATAGTCCTATACATATACCCTGCTTCACCACCCCCATCAATTTTGCCTTGGCTTTTTTATGGCATTCATAGAATATTCCCTACTTAACAATTTCTTCTTGACTTTAAAAAAATTACTTTCCAACTGTGACCTCTCTGATGTATTATCTAAACTCTGTTTTAATTCCCCATAAGGTAAGGAGTTCAATAAATGTGAGGGATGCATAGTATCTGCACAAAAGAAAGTTATTCACTGCCATACGTTTCATGTACAGTCAAAATTGTACCCGACTGTCACTACCAACATATAACTAGATGTCAGGAAACTGCATTACTTGCCTGTACAGTCTATATGTAAATTCTAAACCAAAACAATTCTTACAAAGTTCTTCCATAAATCAATCAAACTCCCATTACTTCCCTCTTACAAATAAAAATTAAATCATCTCTGTATTGCTTATAAATGATTACATGTTGAGAAAAAAATTCAGTGGTATAAATAAATAAATTCTCAAAAATAAGCCATAAAAATAATAGCATACAAGGGGCATAGGAAGCCCCCATCGCTGTGCCCTCCTTTTGTAAAAATATCCCATTATGAAAAACAAAATAATTATGTGTGAGAGAAAACTCCAATAACTGGATTAGAAAAGTCGTACGAGGACCTTCCCTCACTGCTTCCAAAGCCCACCTCTTATTGATACTGGTATATAGGACTTTCACATCCACACAAGCCCAATATAAATCCTCTTACCATTCCAAACCCCCAACGATTTTAGAAAACTCACTTGTGTTCTTAATATGAGAAGGAACCCTAACCAGATATTTCTTTAAATGGGTATCTAAAAAGATACCTACATTTTGTAAATAAGCATTGATACCCAATACAATAGATCTACCTACCTATTCACCATGTTTTTATGAATTTTGGGTATGGCAAAGAATTTAGTTTCACTTTGTGGGTGTGCATCCACAACCTATAATGTATTCAACACCACAAGAGTGACAATCAAAGGGGTTGAAGGCTCTATACCTTCTCCCATTAATTTTGTTACCAGTTAAATCTTTTATTGTTCCACAAATGTTGCATCTCCCACAGGAAAAAGAACCCAGATGGATCCCATCTTCTTGCAATTTCCTTAAATTCAACATTTCTTTTAAATTCAAATATCACCCATATGAAAAAGTTACCCTTTTGGGAAAAAAATCTTACTTAACACCTCATCCTGGCTAATGATGGGCCATAAATTACTAACCACACTTCTCTTTGTGATTTTAATTTTGCACCCTAACGCTATGTAGATGTTTGCTTGTACTGAAGGGGTGGCCATGCAGTGGATTGATGCAGGGACTGTTTATAACCCTTCTGCTGAAGTAAGCCTCAGCAACCTGCCTCCACCACTCCACCTCCACCTCTCAGAGTTTTGCAGAGTGTTCAGGTTTTTGCCTCATATTTTTTTTTCTGGTTTTCTGGCAAATCATTGTGGATTGAAGTCACTAAATAATTACATATATCTGAGTTTCAGACTTTATGCCTTTATAAAATGCAAGCTAAAGCAAAACCTATTATTCTAGCTTTTTTGTAAGTTTATTTATAAGTTTATAGGAGGAATATTTAAGATTTGTCCTTGATTTTGGGCATTTGTCCATAGGTTTTTGCTCTGTCCATATTTGTTGTGCTCAGAAGTTAAGATATATGCCTACTGCCATTGTAAGCAGATGTACACGTTTGCTTTCTGTCTCCCTCTCTCCAAAGAAAGGGCAAGCATGACAGTGTCTTCATTCCCTATCCTAGACCTGGTCATTACCAACATGGGCAACTGTGTTCCACACCAGAGGTCAATTCCTCGCTGGTCAGATCCGACCATAAGCTAATCACCCTAGACAGCCACATCCCGACCCCACCCCCCATTAGGGAAATCATCGTAAAAAATTTCTCCAAAACCAACTTCACGCTTCTTAAGACAGAAGTGGCAAACTTCATGACACCCATGCAGACGGACAATAGAGATACGACTGCTGAATCCTACACAAATGCACTTTAGAAGCACTTACATGAGTGCATGGATCATGCTATCCCTAACAAAACCAAGATGCTATCCTCCAAAAAAAGGAAGCCAATCTGGTGGTCCCCTGCCATAAACAAACTCTACAACAGAAGAAAGCAACTGTTGCAAAAAAGAGTAAAATTCCATGATTGGTCAGCCTCAGTAAGAAGCCGAGATCCCTCATAAAATCCTCCAAAGCTAGTTACGAAAACAAAATCGTCAATGATTCTGAAGACAACCACAAAGCATTCTATAGCTATGTCAAGAATCTCAATGGCAACACTCCGATCTGCTCTGAGTTACAGCACAATGGCTCTAAATATACAGAACCAACTGATATTGCCAACATCCGGGCAGAAAGGTTCAGTGCTAACTTTACCCACCTCTCACCCCCTAAAGGGCCCATCTCTATACCGGAAGATTGCAAAGTTCCTGTAATCACGGCTGCACAGGTAAAAACCACACTCTCCAAAGCCAAGAACACAGCATCCATGGGACCTGACAACATCCCAGGCTGCGTTCTACATGAACTGCAGAATGAACTGGCACCCTGCCTAAACACCATGTTCAATCATAGCCTCACCTCAAGATTTGTGCCCACTGAATAGCGAACAGTGACGGTTATCCCACATCACAAAGGGGGAGCCACCACAGACCCCAGAAACTACCGCCCCATTAGCCTAATGAGCCTGGTCTGCAAGGCCATGGAACGTATCATCATGAATCTTATACACAAAGACATTGGTAATCTCCAAACTCTGGACCCCACCCATTTTAGGTTTGTAAAAGGCAGATCATGTCTCCTAAACCTGATTGACTTCTTTGAAGCAGTCACCAAAGCCGTAGATGAGGGTAAGGTGGCTCACACAGCCTATCTAGATCTTGCCAAGGCTTTTTGGCACCATCCCCCACTCTGGAATTATAGATAAACTCACTAAAATAGGTATAAATCCCTATGTTACAAGATGGGTTGCCAACTGGCTCACTGACAGAACCCACACCGTGAAAGCAGCGGACTCCAAATCCAACTTCAGACCAATGACAAGTGGAGTACCACAGGGTTCAGTCCTGGGTCCTCTCCTGTTTGGTATCTACTTTTCTGAGGTATAGGCTAACACAGAAGGTCTTTGGCTAATGAAGTTCGCAGATGACTGCACACTAGGAGCCATACTCGAAACTCCTAACGATGTGGGCATCCTACAAAAGTGCCTCATGGAGACAGATGCCTGGTGTCAACGCCATGGCCTCCAGCTCAATGCAAAAAAGTGCATTGTCATCCCCTTTGGTAAAAACTCTGTACCCATGAGCTACCACATAGGTGGTAGTCTACTTAACACCAAAAGTGTGATAAGAGACCTTGGGACACTGGTGGACAGTAGTCTCTCCTTTGATAATCACATCACCACAGTAGTCAGGAAATCCTTCTACGTGGCACACCTCATCACAAAAGGTTTCTTATCCAGGAAAAAAGAGGTCATTGTTCCCCTCTACTCATCACTCATTAGACCCATTATAGAGTATAAACCCCCTTTTGGTATGTACCTCACAAGACATCTACAAAAACTGGAAAGGCTACAGAAATACCTCACAAAGAGGATTACTGTCCTCAAACAGATGCCCTATGTAGACCGTCTCAAAAAACTCCAGCTTTACTCCGTCACATATCACCTACTCAGACGTGATCTCTGCCTAACATACAAAGCTATGACATGCTCCACTTAAAGAAATCCCAATCTGTCCGAGCTACACACTCTAGGGACCTAAACCTTGTCACTACAATAAACAGAACATGCTGGACGGATAGATTCGTGTCCCACAGACTTCCCATACTCTGGAACAAACTACCTATCTTTATCAAACAAAGCTCCTGATTAGCACTCTTCAAGAAAAATCTTGATGATTGGATGGGAAATAGGAAATTCACCCCAGAGATCACCTCTGTGGCTCTGCTCGACAGGAGCACAGGAAAATAATTTTCTTGGGTGGCAAAAGCCAGGGTACCTTTTTGGATAGGCTTATATAGGCCCTAGGGCCAATAGCCTAGTACCTACCTATGAACCTTGTTGTCTCCTCCAGTATTTGAGACAGTATTGGAAAATGGGACCCAACGGTTTTCTTAATGCACTTCTATTCTTCTTTAACAGCTATCTCACAAACAGCAATGTCGCTGTTCATTTTTGGCAAATATCTTTTCCCTTCTTGTACACTTCTTCTTCTTTTCCCAGTTAGGGGTTGCCACAGCGGATCACATGTCCGCTCATGATTGGCAGTGAAGTTTTATGGTGTCAAGTTGTCAGCCCGGTGCCCAACCTTCCACAGAAGGCACACACATGCAGTCACACCTAGGGCCAATTTAGAGTGTCCAATCCACCTACAGCATGTCTTTGGGATGTAGGAGGAAACCGGAGCACCCGGAGGAAACCCATGCGACCACAGGGAGGACATGCAGACTCCACACAAAAGGCATCCCAGCCGAGGATCAAACCAGGGAACCTCTTGCTGTGAGGTGACAACACTAACCACTGCACCACCGTGGCCGCCCTCTTTCCCTTCTTGTGCACTGAAAGCTGTTTTTTTCCTATGACTCAGTAATTGGGCCTATACCACTTCCTCTTTTCATTAATAACCTCCCTTTGCTTTCCCTAAAACTAAATCCTTCATATGTCCCGACTGTCCTGATGATAGTCTAATGCTAAAAACTGATGACTATTAGTCCAGCCTTCAGATGTCTTTGCAGGTCAGTTATAATAATATTTACTACCGCTAAGCAGAAATAAGCTAATCTTTTAGTGCATTCCAAACAAAGTCTACGATCTGTGGTTCTGCGCAAAACTTACTTTCTATTCCCCCTTCCAAATCTCTAATACATGGATTGAATGTTATTGCCACTGTTGATTAGTATAGATTATCGCAAAGTGTACCTATATCCTTCTCAGCATGTTAGAGGTAAATTTTTATTTTGAGTAAACAGGAGATACAATGCTCTTCCTGGCTACTACTGCTACAGTAGCTGAGGAAATGTTGTACTTTGGTCTGCTTTAAGAGCTCCCCAAGGAACTATCTCTTTGACTTGACATATATAACCATGGTGGAGTTAATCTGTATTTTAATTTTTACTGTAAACCCTAGTATTTGTGTAAGTTTTACATTTGTTTACTTACCTGTTTTGTTTCTGAAAATATGCTTAATAAGTATTTAGATCTGCTTATAACATAGACCATATCTCTAAACCTTTAAAGGAACAAGGGCTGAACTTAGCTAGGCTTGTAATGGCCCTAGGGCTATTAGTCTCTAAACCTTTAAGGGAACAATGGCTGAACTTGGCTAGGCTTGTAATGGCCCTAGGGCCATTAGCCCAGTAACCTTATATATCTAGTAACCCTATGAATGCTATGAACCTAGTAAAGGTGAATTTTGATGGTGATTGATCTACTCTACCCAATAACCTTTTTTTTCATTTTCAATCTAGCATTTAAACAAAGAAAGGATAAGTTGATTTTTAAAAAGTAAAGTAAACCAACAGATGATAAATATGTCAAAGTAACTGATGCATACAAGCTTGCTGACTCAGTTACTGCTAAAAACACAAAAACAAGGAAGAATGTGACAAGAAAATTCTAAGAAAGACAGGAGCAGATATCTGTAGTGATTCAAGTGAATGAAAAAAAAACAGTTTGCCTTCTGTGCCAAAAGTTTTCAGTGAGAATAATCTAGATAGTTTCAAGAAACAGTTTAGCAATATGTATACTGAATTCTTCAGTAAGCATCTTGCTGATGGCCAAAACCATGTCTCTGAAACTGCACACCTGAAATGATAATTTCATAACCAGGTCAGTCTGAAGTTTTGTTTTTATTTTAATCAAACTAGTAAATGTTAACTACATATAAAGTAGCAATGATTTTAGCTCAGAAAATAAATGATTTTCCAGTGTTGAGATATAAGAGGAAATTGTAATGATCTCTAGACTGGTGTCTTTGTGCCTGGAAGACATAACAGTGTGTGATACTTGAAGTTTCTTGAGATGTAGGTTTAGGGAATGAGTTTCACAGTGAATGGCAGACCCATAAATTATAATGATATCATGTCCTCTCATCCTGTGGCACCAGGTATTTCTCCATGAGGCATGAGACTGAGTTCTCTAATTGCACAGCATCACAAGTTTAAATTACTGTTTCCCATTCATTTCAACAAGAAGTAATTATATACATTGTCCATTTAAAAAGGCTTTACAGTGGTTGTACAGGTTTCTTTGAATTGGTTATATTATCAAACACTCAAAAAACATAAAGGTGAAACTTGTAAATAAAACCAACTCAATAAGAAACAAAAACAGTACACTCAATTGGTTACATGAAAATAATTCTGCAACTCTGACATCTCAGCCTTTCACCTTCTAAATAGTTAAAGAATTAGACTATGGCAAAGTCATCCAAAAAAACATAATTTATAATATGACTTCCTGAATGCAGCACACCTGCATGTCACTGATAGTTGCTCAATCGTCTGTCTTTTTATCAAAAGATGAATGCCCTGGCTCATTTAATTGTAATGTATTGTAGTGTGCAAGTTAAACATGCACGTTCAGGGGACCTTTCCTTTTTTCTCCACTGCTGAGTAAGTATGTAAACTTTAAGGGGGGGGCAGGCGTCAAAGCCCCCCAGTGCAGAGGGGGCTTGTCCTTTTGGAAAAAAAGATCTTTATTTTTTTATGTTTTCTGAGTTATGTTTTTCAGAACCTGATTTTTGAATAAGCGTAACTTGAAGGGATTAAACCTAGTAATATCATCAAAATGCATCTTTAAACAACATTTTTTCACATTAAATAGCTCCAATCAGTTTCCTAGCATATACTAGAAGGACTGAAAGTTCCATACATTAAGAGAAAGCATGCCTCTTGTTTTAATAAATTAGCTTCCACGCCTCCAGCCCTTTGTAAAGAGGTTAAGTACAATACTGTATATTTAAACCCACTTCAGGAAATAAATTAAAATGATAAGAGAATAAGAGACTACACTTACTGCGTCAATTTCCCTTATCCAGCTAAAAAGTAATCCCATAAAAAAGGCTGCTGGCAGAAACTCCATTTGAAAGAATGTTCACTCATATGAGCATTCTTTTTACAACAGCTTTTTTACCATTTGAACATTGGAACTTTTGACAAATGTCTGTAATCTATATCTACCTATCTCTATATATGTATGCATGGATCCACTTCCATTTAATCGAATCTTACTTAATTGATGACAACACAGAAACCTTATTTCAACGAATGTTCACATCACAGGAATTTTAATCCAGGAAAGGAGGCAGTTGGCCATCATGGGGAAATGTGCCCTTTTCCCCCACTATAGTGTGATCTCGGCGTTGGTATGTTTAGTTGGGGGTAGGGGTGGGTTTAACATGCTTCAGTGTGTTTGTTTTTTAATGTTGTCATCTTAGTTAAGTAAGATTTGATTAAATGAAATTTTGGTCTACTGAAGTAGATACACACACACACACACACACACACACACACACACACACACACACACACACACACACACATACATATATGAACTTAAAATGAGTGAAACTTTCAAATGTCGACAATCTGTTTTGCTCCCCCCATGTAACAAGCTTCCCATCCATGTGAAGCTGAGTTCATCTATTACCCAGTTTAAGAGCAACCTGGACCAGTGGATAGGAAATAGGAAATTTACACGGAGCCTGGCACCCATGTCCCCTACAGCCAGAGGTAGCTTATAAATGCCTGGCTCTCAATGTCCTATTCAGATACAGGGCATCATTATTCTTTCGGGAAAACTTGGATAGACTTAGAAAGGTCCCACTGGTTGTTAACCTAGTAACAGTCTAGGAATCTAGGAATCTATAGGAAAGAGACAGAGAGATATCTTCAAACTGTACCATGAACAAATTTGCTTATTTGGGTGAAACAGTACATTCATGGCAATTCCAACATTTTACAAATATATAATATTTCATAGAAGAAAAAGTAATTCTGATGCAAGTAAAAATATAAAAGTATATGGGCTATCTCCTAAGTTATATGCCACTGTTTTATTCCCCAGACTGACAGATAAATATAATGACTCGCAATCTAAAACAGACCAATAATAAGTTCCTTTCCACTTATCCCCGCTCGTATTTATGAAAGCAAATGTGCAATGTCTCTGATATAAGGATCCACATTAGTAACACAAGGCTTTAATAAATAATCAGAGAGTACACCTATCTTGTATGTCATAGAGTTACCAGCAGACATCATTGGTCACTCTAGTCCTTATGCACTATTGATGGTACATAAAATATATTGCTTCAGCATTCTTTATGAAGAAAGCTTTAGCATTTGATTTGGCCTTAAAATCTAAATTTCTACCCATTTAGTAATCCTAACCATTCTGAATTATAATTTTGTTATGAAGTTAATATCATATTCCTTTGTGTTTAATAACTTGCTAGACATAATCTTATATTATAAATCCAAACACAAATTCCACGCACTTTACCAGTTGCCTTTTAAACGATCTGGTACCTCGGCCTTTCGCCTTCAAAGGATCACAAAAAATGTGTATTTTTTCATGTATATATATATATATATATATATATATATATATATATATATATACACACAAGTTAATAACAATTATCACAAGCACCTAGCATCAATTAATCAATCAATGTTTGTAAATTGTTTATTAAGAAACCGTTGACACCTATTTTTTATGCCTTGCCTAAAGTGCATAAATGTTTGGAAAGACCCCCAGGTAGGCCAATAGTGTCAGGGATAGGTTCTTTGTTAAGTAATGTGAACATCTTCCTGGATTTTCATCTTAAAAAACATTTGAATAAAGTGACAGCACACATCTCTAACACTCAAGATTTGTTGGATAAACTCTCTCAGGTGAAATGGTGTCAGGATTATTATTGGGTGACCATTGACGGGAAATCACTGTATACAAATATTAGTAGAAGATGGGGATTGGAAGCAGTGATGGAGATGCTGGGTGATGGACCTAGAACAACTTTTTTGGTTAACTTACTTGAATTTTGTCTTACCCATAACTACTTTTGCTTTAACAATGAATTCTTTCTGCAATTGAAAGGAACGGCTATGGGGGCTGCCTTTGCGCCCTCATATGCCATTATTTACATGGGATTTTTTGAAAGGCAATTTATTTATCCCACTCTGTTTTATAAAAAGAACGTTGTATTATATAAGCGTTTTATTGATGATCTTTTTCTGATTTGTAGGGGTGATATTTGTGATTTTTTGGATATATTTGATATTTTAAATAAGAATGAACATGGACTAACCTTCTCTTATGAATTTAATAGGGAAAGGATTAATTTTTTGGATGTGATGCTATATAATGATGAGGAACATATTGGCTATAGGCCGTTTAGGAAAAGTACTTCAGTAAATATGTTCCTACATGTGAGTAGCATGCATCCTGGGCATTTATTGCATTCATTACCCTCAGGTGAATTTAAAAGAATTTTTGACCATACTAGTGATGATATGGAGAGGGATAATGAATTAAATAATGTTGAGTTGAGGCTGAGTAAGAGGGGTTATGATAAAGATCATTTGTTAAAATGTAAAAACAGGTTACTTGGGATTGTTGATAATTTTTGTATCGAAATTCTAGGAGTACCTTGGATAGATCGACTCTTAGAGTATTTGATAGTAAATAGTGTGATGATGAGGAGAGGTTATTTTATGTTACGAAATTTTCCCCTCTATCTGATGAATTAGTAAAGGTAGTGAGAAAATATTGGTATATAATTAATGAGGATGAGAATATAGGTCATCTTTTTCCTAAACATATCACTTTTTCCTATAAGAGAGGGAAAAATTTAAAAGAGTTTTTGAATTATAATTTCTTGAAAGGGGATGAAAAGCATAATTTTTCTCCAGGTACACATCCTTGTGGTCACTGTAGTCTTTGTGAGAGGGTAATTAATGTAAATAGGATTAATGGCATACCTTTTGCTCCTAGATTTTACTTTAACTGTAGATCAATAGGAGTAGTGTATATTCTAGGTTGTTCATGTGTAGGCATTTGGTACATAGGGCAAACAAAAAGGATGGTTAGAATTCGTATTTTAGAGCATTTAAAAGACATTAGAAACCATAGCGAAATTAGCCCTGTGGCCCAACATTTTCTTGATAAACATGATGATTGCCCAAATAGTTTGAGATTTTGTGTACTGGGTAAACCATTTTTTATTGGAGGAGGGGGGAATTATGCCTATAAATTACTTGAATTGGAGACTAAACTGATTCTAAACTTTAAAACTCTGAAGCCTCATGGACTTAATTTGGAATTAGGTATTTAATTTATGCCATAATAATTACTATTATTATATTATTATGTATGTTATTTAACATTTTTTATGTGGTTTATTGTGATACATTGTTCCTCTTTCTAATTTATTGTAAATGTCACTTTAAATTTGTGATTATATCAGCGACTGATTGATTAATTGATGCTAGGTGCTTGTGATAATTGTTATTAACTTGTGTATATATATATATATATACATGAAAAAATACACATTTTTTGTGATCCTTTGAAGGCAAAAGGCCGAGGTACCAGATCGTTTAATAAAAGGCAACTGGTAAAGTGCGTGGAATTTGTGTTTGGATTTACTCTCCTTGTGCTGGTGTTTTTGGATAATCTTATATTACTCTGTATTAAAAATTACAGGAATGTGAATGGTTATTGACAGAGATTTTTCCATTGGACAAGAACTAGAAGGAGTTACAGCTGAAAGCCACATTCATTAGTCATTGAGTTTTGCGCTGTCATGTGACCATGGAGTTGGAATATATAATTTAGGGGGTTCTCCCCACATTGGAGCTGCAGGGGGACTTTTCTTTTCCTCTGTGCAAAAAAAAAAGCTTGTTCTGTAACTCCCACAAAGGAGTGATATTTTTTCAAACATTTGTCCTTCAGACAAATATTGTTCTGTCTATGATCATGATTCCAAAATTACTACATTCTTGAGTATATCTGCTAGGCATATTCTAAATTGATCTTTTTTCAAAATTTTTTTTTTTACTTTTGCCATTGTTCAAAACTTAAATTATATATATATATATATATATATATATATATATATATATATATATAAGACTGAACTCCTTAACCACTATTTTTGTCTCGTGTGGTAATGCATGCAAGAGTTATTAAACTGTGATTTATTTTTGGTGGTATATTTCACTTTTGGGAACTGATAGCATTGTATATACTAACCATAGGCAAGTGTCATTCTCTCAGCTTTGTCCATCCAACTCACAAATGTCATAATCTTATACTATCTTCTTCTATGACTACATTATCTGAACACCCTACATTAGTATCTGCTGTACCACAGAAATATTTTAGATTTAATGTGTGTTGAAACATAATGATATCTGTTTTAATGTCCCAATCAGATAGAATCCAAGTAGAAATAAACTTTATTTTAACTGTGTCAGAAAATATGATGGAATTTGTAAGTCAGATACATTAATAACCATTAATGAATCAAATATCTACACATGAAGCTCTTCATATCACATAATTTTAAGGAATTTCATACATGCCTGGATTATTTCTATGTTTTCCTATTCTTCATCACAGGGATTGAACCACAATGCATGGAATCAGATGAAGAGGATGAGGTATCAAGTCACTCAAATGACACGCTCCTGGAAAGTGAACCATCTCAATTAACCAATGAAATGGAGGAAGCTGTACCTCTTTCAGACCATCTTCCCATGTGGGAGTGGCTTTGGCCACTGGGTTGTGTAGTGTGTGACTTCCAGGATAAGACTTATCCTTTTATATAATCATCAGTGCCATAATAAAGTTTTATGTTTTTTTCTCTCTGTCACCTCTTTTTCCAGCTTTTCCATTGACTGTTGTATTTTAGCATCCCTTGCTTAGAATGCTACACAAACTGACAGTTTAACATTTTTCAAAGCTTTACTGGTTTTACCAATATAAAATGTGGGACATGACAGGCATGTTGCCAGATATACCACAGCCTCTGTATTGCAGTTAATATGGCCCAGGCAGTAATGACCCCATTATTCTTCCCTATTAAGATAAAACTGTCCACATTCCTAAACCTACATTGTTTGCATGGCCTGCATCTATACAAGCCCCATTGATTATTTCAATATATGTCCATATTTTTATTTTCTAATCTAGCTTTCATGTTAATTCCATTCCTATATATATATATATATATATATATATATATATATATACACACACACAAATGAGGCTCTTTCCATATTTTTTCCAATTACCCTCAAGTCAGGAAGTATTAGCATTGCACACACATAGGTAAGGCAAACACATTGCTGTAAGGGGATATACTTACGCACATCCACACACACTCACAGAGTTGCCATTGTTGGGATTAGAACCCCTACCTATCAAAATGTACATAATATAGTGCTACATACCTATCGCATGCGCCACTGAAATGCATATGTGGATTTCCTGTGGATTTCTGACCCAGATTTCCCTTTTTTACTATCCTTGTAAATATAGATATCCAAGATATATATTTTCACTTTGAAATATTGATGTGTGAAATACAAGAAAGAAGTAGTGTAGGCTAAATAACTAAAAATTCTTCCAACATGGGAACATCTCCTTTTCATAATGAAAAAAATGTCTAAAAAATCTGGTATATAAGTATGTGTAATTGTAATAATTTGAAACAAAAACATACTGTTTCAACTATGAACACAGAACAAGACTGGAAAATATTGATGCAAAGCAGAAGACATCATTACTCCTGTCTTTTGTTTTTGTAATATTCCCCTTCAAACATAACTATTATTCAACACCATTTCCATAAATTCACATACTAAATCTGTCTCCTGTAGGGAAATACAACCAAATTCCAAAAGCAGACTGTTAAAAAAATCCATAACTAGTTATAGTAACACTGTGAACAAATGTTTAACATTAGCTGTTACAATTATTATCCAAAACTGTTGTTCTCAATAAATCCAAGAAATGTCAAGAATCACAAAGTACTTGTGGAAACAAATGCTGTACACCCTTCATTTTTTATCCACATATATTGTTAAAGGTTCCATGTTATTACCCCTTGCCTAAATAATGGGCTGAAAGTGCTCAATATAAATTAAATAGTACATTCTATACAGGATTTTTTGTTTATCTTTTTATTTGTATCGTTTTGACTATATATAAAACCAAGGATAATACCATCCTCTAGCCAAAACTTCAGATGAAAGGAGTTAGCATTAACAAATATCTTCAGTTTAAAAGCATGCATCCTCTACCCATAAAGATAGAAATGTTATTAAAGGACAACTGGTGAGAAGCTGACAAGCAACTTCAGAGAAGGGAGTATTTTTGGAGAGGTCTGGAGAAGTTTAGGATTCATTTTTTGAAAAAAGGTGTCATTCCCTTAACTATTAAGAAGACATTGGAAGTTAAGGCGCAAAGACATGGTCAATTTATACTCCATCAGTGGCAGAGATACTGTTTGCAGCAATGAACTTGTTGCAGCCACAGGTTAGGATGAATTTGTAACTGTCGTTTTTCATTTATATGTCTGATTTGGACAGTATTAAGAAATTCATTAATATTAAATTGAATATTATCAAATGCAATATATGGGTACCACTCCAAACCTTGTTAATAAAAGGTTATGAAATATAGAAGTGAAATAAATCTTAAGGAAGGTACAGCTGTGGTACCTGCGAACAATGAAGATGCAACAAATACCTTTATTCTATGGAACCAGTTTCCAGGAGGTCATTAAATATAAAGAATAATTTACATGTACTTCTTTTTATGTTACCCAGCATAGGAATTGTTATTTCTGTGCTGGAAAATCTTGACACATGCTTAGAGTCCATATTTACTGGGCATATTTGGGCAATAAAGAACAAGGATAAATAGTCCATATTGGGTCATAGTGAGTTACATTAAAATTTTAATAGGTCTGAATTTTACATTCTGGTAACAACATACTGGAAAGATGTGAGGTACATTAGTGTTACTTCAATCCCTTCGATTAAATCAGCCTGAATGACAGCTTGAATTAGTCAAGTATATAAAAAAATGTGAGCCATTAAAATTCTACAATAATCTTGTTTTAATTTTTATCCTTTTACAGCTTTTCTTTGCATGCTTTTAATACATTTGAATGAAATAAGATGGGTACATTTATTAACAGGCAATCATGTCAGAATTTTTAACTTATTTGTTTTGGTGGGATATTAAGGTTCCTGCTGAATTTCTTTCCATAAAGAAATGAATGCTGTAATCCATATATTTATTATTTCAATAAAAGTTTATTACTAGTTTTGAACCCAGTGTTTTAATTTTCTTGTTTTTCCACATATTTTATTGATACATCTTTGAGCTTCTCCTCATATTTTTTGTCCAGTTCGGTCTGCTTTAGTCTGATTGATTTAAAATGGCAATTGTTTGGAAAGATCATTTCTATTCGATACTGAACTAGGCAGATTAAGCAACTAATGCAGAAACTCTATATTTGTGCTTTTGAATTCTAATTTTTGAAACCCTTGTGTTAAGAAAAGCAGAATAACAGATCCTTATCCACCTAATAGTTGCCCTTTTACATCCTTTGTCATGTGATGTAATGTTAGCCAAGTGGAATCACGTTGGTCTGCCAAATGTATATACTCCAAATGCCATTTGGACATATACAAATTACTAAAAACCACCTTCAGGGACAAAGAAATATATTTTTTTCTTACTGGTAGGTCCCATATGGGGAGACACTTACACCCCTCAACGTATGTACCCCCCTCCACAGTCACATAACAGTGGTTTAAAAATGCAGCTTCAGTGATAGTGATAGTTGAAAGTGGTTTGCAATGATTTGTATTTGTCTGAATGGCATTTGCAGCAAATGCATTTAGCAGATTTCTGCTATCTTAAGTATTAGTGTGTTTTTGGCATTTTTAACCTCCCTACAATGGTTAGCTTTCAAATTTCTCAAAGTGTCCTGCTGTGGAACTATCAGGTTTTACCTGCAACATATTTATGCATTGACATTCTTAACATTTGAATTTGTTATGGCTACATTCCTGCAACTTTATTGCAATACTTTTCTCATCCTGCTCCTGGGTGGCCTTTACTTCTGTAGACTGGAGCAGGGGAGTGGCAGATGTATTTGTAATGTGTTTTACAGGCTTTCTGTGGAGTTTTTACTGAGCTTCTACATTTTGGTACTTTAATTTTCTCTAAATGGTATCATGCATAGCTTCATTACAGCAAATCCAGTTTCTCAATAACTTCAGTGAATCAGGAACCTGGTGTTTTACTATTACTGTTGTTTCCAATTTATTTGCAACAGAGAATTTCCAAGTTAAACCCTATCTTCAATTGCTGCAGATCTGGAAATGTTTTGTTCCAGGTTTGATTACAAAAATGTAATGACTGCATTCAGTGACCCTTTGAGAGGGAGAACCTCCATATGACTTATCCCATTCTTCAGATATCAAGAGTGTTACAGGAGATTATAGTAGACAGGATGAAAGGAAGCCAGAATCGCACTGTACTAAATGTTAATGGGTGAGACTTCATCTAGAATACAACCCTGCGGATTATACTTCCACAAGCACTTTGGGTGGAAACATTCAGAGCAGGACAGTGATGCAAGTTCTGTATCCACAGCCAAGTGAAAGCAGATTAAAGAAAATAAATATGTATATTCTTAGAAAGGCACTGTATATCAGTGAACCATAGACTTAACACAGACATGCTCTAAATGACAATATTATTTGAATAAGTATACGAACAGGAGATGATGGAGAAGACAGCTCAGCAGCAATGTAATGGTGATGTCAGGAAGCACTGCTTTATAGAGGGTGATGGGGGCATAAACAAGCTTTCTAAGGTGGATGCAGTGTCACAAATGGTAGGCAAGTCCAATAATTTATTACAGAAATGGGACAATTATTGTGGAGAAAAGTATTTAAGTATTTGGGGAGTGGTGTAATTGCCACATGTCAGGCAAAAACATTTGGCCAGATTTTACACTGAGAAGGTAGTCATTTACAGGGGGCCATTTTTCCTTAAGATGCAACAACTTCAGACTTGATTATAAGAAGGATGCAATGTAGGGGCACAGCCACCTTCTATGACGTTTGTAGGGATTTCCTTCCTAGATTTTCAGATTTCAGGTGATAGTCCACATACCATTTCAAACAGAAGTTTCACAGAAGCCTTCATTCACACAAGTATTTGCTGGAAACTTGTATTACATTGAAATAATTTGATTCTAAGTTAAGATATGCATTTTACTAAATATGTGGGGAAAATAGACAGCATAGGTGAACCAAATAACTTCTCTCCATTTGTACTTCTGATAACTAATCATTTTACACAGACCCACTCCACCTCAAAAATGACAAATAATTTAACAGTTAGTTACCTGCAATAAATGTGATAGTGATTTGGAGGAATGATGAGAAATGTTTTGGCAAATGCAGAGCTATAAATACCAGTTCAGACTTTTTTTTCAGTTTTTCAGTTTAGATATAAATTGTTGTTATTTTGATTCTATACCTGTAATTCTGTGTGATTGGCATCCTGATGTATAGAAGATATGATGGCTAGAAACACTTGAAAATGAAAGAAGGTAAGGTGATAACCTGATCTGAGGAAGCAAACTATATTATACCATGATCCGACTTTTTCCAAAAAGTAATAGTTTCTTTCTTACCCACACCCAGGCGTGGGTTATTGCTATATTAGCACCTTTCTGACCAGTCAAACAATTTGAATGTATACAAAGTGCGGCTTTAGACTGTGTGGAAATGGCAGTCTTTAACTGACAACATTAAAAAACAGAGCCAACATTATTAAAACTTACAAACTGGAAAAAATATATAACACCACTAAACCAAAAGGTAAGAGTCAACAGGAAAAGCAACAGCAATAATCCAAACACGGTTTTATTTAGCGCTTTCGTCTTGTCAATACTAGACTTCCTCAGAATAAAATAATATAGCAATAACCCACTTCTGGGTGTGGGTAATGCTGGATTTACCCACGGTTGGTGTGGTTTGGTCACGAGGGCGAAGCCCGAGTGACCAAACAAAGACAACCGTGGGTAAATCCAACATTACCACACCCAGAAGTGGTTATTATTATAATGACATTATTTAAGAAAAAAAATAATTACTTTTCTTAAATAATGGCATTATATAATGCCTCCTTACTGCCCTTCCGCAGCTGTCTGGTATTCTGCGGCAGTTCTGATGTACTACGCATGCGTATACTTATGCAGTACATCAGAGCTGTGGACAAAAGCAACAGAGAAAGCAAGATCTCCGTTGCTTTTTACAAACTGTCTCGCTATGTTAAAGGAGTTTAACATAGCAAGACAGCTTTAAAAAAAGCAACGGAGATTCTCCGTTGCTTTTTTAAAGCTGTCTCGCTATGTTAAACCCATTTAACATAGCAAGACAGTATTGAAAAAAGCAACGGAGAAAGCAAGATCTCTGTTGCTTTTTAAAGTGTCTCGCTATGTTAAGTGGGTTTAACATAGCGAAACAGCTTTAAAAAAAGCAACGAACATGCTCCATTGCTTTTTTTAAAGCTGTCTCACTGTGTTAAACTCATTTAACATAGTGAGACAGGTTGTAAAAACAACGGAGATCTTGCATTCTCCGTTGCTGTAAAAAAAAAAAAAAAAAAGAGTTATACTAATGGAAAAAGTCCGGGCAACTGGACCTTTTTCCATTACTATAACTCTGATTTACAACGTGCACGCTGACCAATCAGTGTGCATGTTTTGGAATATTAATGGGGGGTCTTTGTATAATCAACAATATACAACAGTTTAAATAGCCAACCCCTCCTCTCATTGGCTAGCAAAAGATGACTTCATTTCCTTTACCTACATCATGCAAAATTAAAGCACTAATGCACTTTATAGGCATATTGCGAATCATCCTACGCATTCATTTAGATTTCATGTAGTTGAACAAGTTGACTTGGGTCCCCGGGGGGGGGGGGCATCTGATGCTTTTTTAGAATTTAAAGAACTGCAGTGGCAGAAACGCCTGCATAGTACCTGGTCTGAATGACAGATTTTCTATAACT
The DNA here is from genome assembly GCF_019279795.1 of Protopterus annectens. NCBI lineage: Eukaryota > Metazoa > Chordata > Ceratodontiformes > Protopteridae > Protopterus > Protopterus annectens. The sequence goes on from NC_056739.1 coordinate 609,067,973, forward strand.
CCTTTTTTAAAACTAAAATCTATTTTCTATATGTAAGAGTAGGTATGACATTTTATTATTAATGGTTTCACAATTTAATGTCATGTTCATATACATTTTTTAGATTTTTAAGAAGAACAACTGCATTTAGTGTGTGTACTTTATTTGTTGTTTAGTCGAATACATGGATATGTATATCTTTAAGCATACATTTTCTGCTTTAATTTTTGCATGATGTAGGTAAAGGAAATGAGGTCATATTTTGCTAGCCAATGAGAGGAGGAGTTGGCTATTTAAACTGTTGTGTATTGTTGATTATTTTATTCTGAGGAAGTCTAGTATTGACAAGACGAAAGCGCTAAATAAAACCGTGTTATGATTAAAACTTAGACAAGCTACATTGTTATCAGATATTGATGTATACTCTTGGAATCCAAAGTCTTCAGTGCTACGTGCAACATAAAACAAAGAAAACATTTTCCAAAGACAATTAGTTGCGGAAAGCTTTGTCTTAACCTCTGTATCATCATCATCATCATCATCTTCTTTCGGCTGTTCCCGTTAGGGGTCACCATAGCGGATCATCTGTTTCCATTTCTTCCTGTCTTCTGCATCCTGCTCTTTCACACCAACCTCCTGCATGTCCTCTCTCACCACATCCATAAACCTCATCTTAGGCCTTCCTCTTTTCCTCTTACCTGGCAGCTCCATCCTTAGCATCCTTTTCCCAATATACCCTGCATCCCTCCTCAGCACATGTCCAAACCAATGCAATCTCGCCTCTCTTGCTTTGTCTCAAACTGTCCAACCTGAGATGACTCTCTAATATACTGATTCCTAATCCTGTCCATCCTAGTCACACCCAGTGCAAATCTTAACATCTTTAACTCTGCCACATCTAGATCTGACTCCTGCCTTTTTGACAATGCTACCGTCTCCAACCCATATAACATAGCTAGTCTTACTACCCTCTTGTAGACCTTCCCTTTCACTCTTATTGGTACCCGTCTGTCACAAATCACTCCTGACACTCTTCTCTACCCATTCCACCCTGCCTGTACTTTCTTCTTCACCTCTCTTCCACACTCACCATTACTCTGAACTGTTGATCCCAAGTACTTAAACTCATCCACCTTTACCAACTCTATTCCCTGCATCCTCACCATTCCTCTACCCTCCCTCTCATTTACACACATATATTCTGTTTTAGCCCTGCTGACCTTCATTCCTCTCCTCTCTAAAGCATATCTCCACCTCTCCAGGGTCTCCTCAACCTGGTCCCTACTCTCACTACATATCACAATGTCATCTGCAAACATCATAGTCCACAGGGCCTCCTGTCTAATCTCATCTGTCAACCTGTCCATCACCACTGCAAATAAGAAAGGGCTCAGAGCTGATCCTTGATGTAATCCCACCTCCACCTTAAATGTATCTGCCACTCCCACCGCAGTCCTCACCAATGTCACACTACCCTTGTACATATCCTGTACCACTCTTACATACTTCTCTGCCACTCCTGACTTCCTCATACAATACCACAACTCCTCTCTAGGCACCCTGTCATATGCTTTCTCTAAGTCCACAAAGACACAATGCAACTCCTTCTGACCTTCTCTGTATTTCTCCAACAACACTCTCAGAGCAAATGTTGCATCTGTAGTGTTCTTTCCTGGCATGAAACCATACTGCTGATAACTAATCATCACCTCCCTTCTTAACCTAGCTTCCACTACTATTTCCCATAACTTCAAGCTGTGACTGATCAATTTTATCCCCCTGTAGTTATTGCAGATCTGCACATCACCCTTATTCTTAAAGATAGGTACCAAAACATTTTTTCTCCACTCCTCAGGCATCCTCTGACTTTCCAAAATTTCATTAAACAATCTGGTTAAAAATGCCACTGCCATTTCTCCTAAGCACCTCCATGCTTCCATTGGTATGTCATCGGGGCCAACAGCCTTTCCATTCTTCATCCTCTTCATAGCTGTCCTTACTTCCTCCTTGCTAATCTGCTTCACTTCCTGATTCACTATCCCCACATCAACCAACCTTCTCTCTTCCTCATTCTCTTCATTCATCAGCCCTTCAAAGTACTCTTTCCATCTACTCAACACACTCTCCTCACTTGTGAGTACGTTTCCCTCACTGTCATTTATCACCCTTACCTGCTGCACATTTTCCCAGCTCTGTCCCTCTGTCTAGCCAATCGGTACAGGTCCTTTTCTCCCTCTTTAGTGTCCAATTTCTCATACAACTCTCTGTATGCCTTATCCTTAGCCTTCGCCACCTCTCTCTTTGCCATGCACCTCATCTCCTTATACTCATGTCTACTTTCTTCAACTCTTTGACAATACCACTTCTTCTTCCCCAGCCTCTTCCTCTGTATACTCTCCTGTACTTCCTCATTCCACCACCATGTCTCCTTGTCCTCCTTCCTCTGTCCAGATGTCACACCAAGCACCTTCCTAGCAGTCTCCCTTACTAGCTCTGCTGTAGTTACCCAGCTATTCAGTAACTCTTCATTGCCTCCCAGTGCCTGTCTTAACTCTTCCCTGAACTCCACCTCACAATCACCCTTTTTTAACTTCCACCATTTAATCCTTGGCACTGCTTTCACATTCCTCCTCTGCTTCTTGATCACCAACATCATCCTGCAGACCACCATTCTATGCTGCTTAACTACACTTTCCCCAGTCACCACTTTACAGTCTCCAATCTCCTTCAGACTGGCCATAAAAGACTTTAATAGTTGGTTGGGAAATAACCAAATCTAAAGGCAGAAACATTTGTAGGAATATACCTTTTTTACATATATTCCAAAGAGGAGGTTTGATAATTAGAAAGAAAGACATTGCATTCACGAGGTAAAAGGGAATACCACAGATGCAATACAGAAAAACAATACTTGTTAAAGCATAAAATAATGTAGTGAAGATATACAGTAAAAGATCAAACAAGAGGAAAGGATAACCAGTTCAATTAAGAAGGGGTAATAAAACCTTTCTGTAAGTACATAAAGGAATAAATAAAGATAAGGAGTGGGTAGTAAGGTATGATAAAGCGCAAGGGGATGAATAAAACAAAAATAGTAAAGGTATAAATCTGTTCAATATGTAAAACATAAGAGAAGGGGAGTACCAAAAACATCTAGACATTTCCGGAATAAAGGGAGCTGATTTAACTCCTATAGAAAAAAGCATTCTGAAAGTCTAAATTGAAATTTGGACAAGTCAGTGGGACCCGACTGACTTCAATCCATGATTTAGAGACCTAGGAGAAGTAACAGCATCAGTATATTTAACACATCCTAAGAAAAGTGAAGTGCACATGCATTTTCTTATAAGAGACTTGACAGTGCAATTAAATGTGACACCTCTAAGCATGTTCAGAGTTCTGTTACTGACTAATAATATAATTTCTAGGCTCACCCAGACTAACTAAACCAAACAGTATGCATTAAGCAAACCAAGGCATTAATAAAATAATATTTTCACAAATTTACCACAGGGAAAACAATCAGTTATGATGACATTAGAAATAAAAAGGCCATGTGTTAATATTTGAGTTTTGTGGTGCTCATCTAAATCTAGGTTAGGAACAATTGTCACAGTAGAAACATTTAATCAAAATATCCCTGATCCTTGGTTCTAATCTGACTCCAGAACCATAAACAGCATAAAATATTAATTTAATTCAAATCTTAGTTGTCTCAGAGTAAATAATGTATTGTATAGCATGGGTGAAATGAGGGTTTAAGGGATACATCCCAAACATACCTTTCAACTGTACAGATTTTAGTAGACTGTCCAGATTTTTGACTCATATTTTGGTCCGTTTTTCATAAAATTGTGGTTTCCTGGCAAATTAGTGGCAAATCATTAAAGACTGAAGTTAGAAAATAATGACAGTTGAGTTTCAGACTTCATACCCTTCAAAAAAAATCATGATAATGCAAAACCTGTTATTCTATCAACTTTCCAGCTTTGTAAGAGCAATATTTAAAAATTGTCCCTATTTTTGGGCCTTTGCCCCACTTTTATTTATTGCTTTGTCCAGATTTCTTGCACTAAGAGGTTGTGAGGTATGATCCCAGACCCAAATAATTTTCTTGGTTGAAACTTACACTACTGTGTCTTAATTATAATAGTATTAAGATAATGAAGTTTAGATGATTGTAACCTAAACACCTGTACTTTTATCACATTTCTAAATAAATGCAAACAGGAATGCGATGTTCCATACATACTTTCTCTTGCCATCAGTAACAAAATGTTCAGTCTCTGCAAATGTGCCAGAAAGCATCAGCCCTAAAAATGCTTACAAACCCAGCTATATTCCTGCAAATAAACTTCTTCATACAAGAGACACTTTTGACAGGGAAACAGCTTATTTTTCTGTTACTGCACTCTCTTACTCTATTCAAACATAATTTGAATGAATGGAATGTATAGGGGCAACAGTAAATGTCCCAACATGTTCTTGTTCTGCCCCCTCTACATTATTTGTATGCAAAATATAAGGGCTAAAAACTACAGTGAGAATGTAAGGCTAGGCCTCTTAAAGGAAAACTCTGGGCTGGAATACAATTAAACTCAACTGCGGGTTTTCCTTTATCCCTGTAAATTCAATCAAGCCACATGCGATTACCAGAATGCAGTAAAAGCATTTTAAGTTTTACATCTCTTCGGTTCAGTAGCGTAGGACAGGAAAGCCTATCCTCCATTCTTTTGTATTGCGCCCATTCTGGATGTATTTGTCTACACCCTTATGATGCACCTTCGACACAGTCAAATCGGTAGCTCCTTCTTCTCAGGTACTGCCCACTGTGTGACGTAGGCATTGTCTACCTTGCCGGGTAACAGGTGTTATGAAACATTGACTAATTTGTTGTGGAACTCCCTTGCAATCATGTCTGTTCAAGTGAGAGCCTATTTTGCTATCGGACTACAGTACATAATCTGCAGGACTAATCAGCACTGTTCCAGGCAGCACTCCTCATTTGTCTAAGGTAATTTCTGTTAATTGTATGTTTCAAACAATCTACGCTATTTTATCAAGCATGTAGAATCGCACAATAGAAGTTTAAAAGGCAGCAGCAGTTGAGTGTATGTCTCATTTCTTAATTTTACTATGCTGCTTCCGTTTTGATGATCTGAGTAAGCACAGGACAGCAGTTGCATAGTACATGTGGAAAGGGAAAGCGGCTTTGTAAATGCATTTTTTTAATGTGTTGTGCAAACATGCAAACTACAGGAGGATCGTTGAGTGAAAAGGTTACGTTTCTGGTGTTATTTCAGTGCACATGCTTACATTGGCAAACTACTGGACAGGTTGTTTGCTGGAATGTTTACTTTCGGTGTCATTAAGTGCTTCTGCCTACCTGGGAGAACGACTTGTGGCATTACTTGTGAAATGCTTCATTTGGTATACTTTACATGATTGTGCATACATGGACAAATGCCTGGAGGGGGGGGGGGGGGTCGTTTCGGCTAATGTTTCATTCGGTGTCATTTGAGTGTTTGTGTGTCCTAAAGAGGCTGCGGTGAAAATCTTCATTTGGGTTTTATTGAAGTATGTGTGCATACCTGGGAAAACTGCTTGCGCGGTGGTAAGGAAAGTGTTTTGTCTTGATATCCTTTCAGTTGTGCATACATGGTTATGTAGTTGAACCTCGCTACCGGAAAAACACTTGAATGGGATGTTGGAAGCAGACAAAAGGAGGAGGTTGATGGCAGTCCTGAAGTAACTGCTAAGAAGAGAAAGAAGTAAAAGTCAGCAGCATCTGGTAAGTAGATAATATTTTCAAGGCCAAAAGATGGCATGTATTAGTCATTAAATTAGTCTCGAGGTCAGGCTGGACTAAGTTGGTGCTCTTTGACTCTGGTTTCTGCATTCCATTTAAGGACAGTGAGAAGTTTTAATTTTAGTAAAAAAACTTGGATTTGCAGTAGTCCTCAAGGCATGACATCCAAAAGAGTTCATACGTTTATTTTCTCAGTGGACAGAGTGTTAAAAATCTGTTTTTGCAGTTGCCAAATGGGCATTTGATGTAGAACTTCAGGTCAGTGACAGCACTAACACTTAGTATTCCTACTTAAGTATGGTGGAGCTGTATTGTGTTTCAGCAGATCCACACTTTCTGGTGTTTTTGTTAATGTGCCGGCTGCCATTTTTTTGCCGTTATTATCATGATTCCAGTGTTGATGAAAATAGAATGTGATATATAAACGAATGCTGAAAGTTTGTTAGAGTAGATTAAGGGGTTTTTAATCTCACTAACCTACCTCCATTACTATCTCCTACTATGACAGCTGTTTGTGTGACACTTGAATCTTGTATAATTTTATATGTACAACTGCAAACTACAAAGCATAGGAGACCTGATAAATAAATACATGTGCCACTGAATGTATGCATTACAGCTGTGTAATTTGCCTTTATATTGCTACCTAGATCTATGTCTTCTGTTCTGCTTGATTTAATGTTTTTTGTACTTATGTTATGTACTTAAGTGGATTGTAATTTATGGGGGCTACTCCCTGTGTTTCCTCTTAAAATGGGAGAGTTCCAACTTGATTTAACCTGGTAAACCAAAACATACAAATATGGGTAAGTAGTAGTCTTAACATTTTTCAAACTATGTTGTTTGTATTTTATATGCATAGGGTGTAATGTTAGTGATGGTCACTGGACAGGGACAATAGGTGTTGATTGTGGAAATAAGGGTTGAACTTGTCTAGAAGTGTTCCATTTTGATGTAATTTAAGTGCTGGTGCATTCATAGGCAAACTACGTTTGGCAAATTACTCCCATGGAAATACTTTTCCATACATGGGAGAGTGGGTTGGTTTGGGATAATGTCTCAATATGGCATCACTTAAGTGCTTCTGCATACATGGGCACATTACTATAGGCACATTACTATAGGGGTAGTTGGGTGGAATGTTTGATTTGGGTGTCATTTAAGTGCTTTTGCATACATGCAAACAGTATTTGAGTGGTTGTAAAGGCTAATGTTTTCCCTTTGGAGGTCATTGAACTGCTTGCATGTACACAAGCAAAGTACTGAAGGGGTCGTTGGGGGAAAGGCTTCAACTTTGTGTCATTTATGTGCTTATGCGTACATGAGAAAACTTCTCAGGGGTCATTTAGCCTGTTTCATTTTGATGTAATTTAACTATTTCATACATGGACGAACTGCTGGAGGAGGTCATCTGGGAAATGTTTCATTTTCATGTAATTTTATCTTGTGCATATATGACAAAAATACTGGAGGGGTTGTTTGGACTAATGTTTCATTTTGGTGTCATTTAAAGTGCTTGTGTATACACAGACAAACTGCTGGAGGGATTGTCTGGAAATGTTTAATTTTGGTGTCATTTAACTGCTTGTACATACATAGGAAAACTACTGGAGGGCTCATTGGCAGGAAACCCTTCATTTTGATGTCATTTTAATTGCTTATGCGTACATGGGCAAATTACTGACGTAGTCATGAGAGGAAACATTTCAATTTATCATTTTATGTCCTTGTAGACTGCAGTGGTGGTGCTGCGGTAGTGTTGTCGCCTCACAGTTAGACGTTGTCCGTTCGATCCTCAGTTAGAGCGTCTTCTGTATGGTGACATGCGTGAATGGGTGTTCCTTCGTGGAAGGTTGTGCGTTAGGCCCAACAAGCCAGCACATAAAACTCTACTGCCAATCATTAGCGGACCAGAGTTCCGCTGTGGCGACCCCTAACCGGGAAGAGCTGAAAGACACAAACAATTTTATGTCCTTGTAAATACATGGGTAAACTACTGGAGGAGTTATTGGGTGGAAATGTTTTAATTTAGTGTCATTTAATTGCTTGTGCATAAATGGGAAAACCACTGGAGGAGTCATGGGGAAAATTTTTCATTTTGTGATGTTCTGACATCATGTAAGTGCTTGTGCATGCATGAGCAAACTACTGGAGGGGGCATTGGGGGGAAATGTTTCATACTGGTGTCACTGAAGTGCTTGCATGTACTGGGGAGGGTTGTAGTGGGAAATGTTTCATTTTGGTGTCATTTAACTGCCTGTGCAGACTGGAGGGGTCATTTTAAGTCCTTATGCATTCATGGGCAAAGGGGTCGTTGGGGAAAAGGTTTCATTTTAGTGTTACTAACGTGATTTTGCATACAAGGGAAAACTACTGGAGTGGTTGTTTAGGCTAATATATTCATTTTGTATGCCATGTAAGTACTTGTGGATACATCAGAAAACTAGTTGAGGGGTCATGGGGGGACATCTTAATTTTGGTGTCATTTAAATGTTTATGCATACATGCAGATTAATTTCCAAGAGACTGCTGCATCTTTGTAATAGGCTGCCAATTCATGTGAAGCAGATCATCTCAATGACACTTCAAAAAGAGGCCTGGACTAGTGGATGGGGCACCATAAATTCTTAACAGGGATAGTGACCACAACCCTCCTGGACATGGGTAGTCATTACTAACAACAATTCTGGATATTCATTACAGTATCTCTGGTATTACATTGGGATGAAATGTCTAAGCTTGAAATGACCTTTGGGTCGATAGCCTAGTAACCTCCTATGATATATGGCTCAATGATTATTTATGTAATTTTTTTATCAGAGACAACAATCCCCCCCTGATTCATTCTCCGACGCGGTAAGAAAGTATAAGTCTTACTCAGTTGAACGTGATGATGATGATATGATGATGTCATGCCATGAATATTCAAGTTCATGACCTCCCGCTTATTCAGACTCCAAGTCCAACACTGAGCAGTCCAAAGGTCCACGCCCCTGCAAGTGTCTGAATTGTAAAATGTCAACACACAAGAGCGAGTCCGCTCAAATGTCCACGTACCCAACACCACACTCCCTGACATTGTAAACCCCCAGCACAGTTATAAAACATAAAACTTTAATTTTTCTTTTCTAATTCCTGTTATAGCTGCCCATATTTGCGTGGGTGTGCACGGGTGTGCCCATTGCTTAGCTGCAGTTAGCAATCTCGACATGGAAGAGCAGAATAAGGAATGTTTATGCAAATTACACCAAATAGCAATAGCGTAGTGGTAGAGCCTTCGCACAAAGAGGAGGCATTCACAGTTCGAGTCCCACCACTCCCCTCCCTATTTTATGTTTTAAATTAGTATATGAAATAATTCCTGACATATATGATTAAAATTTTACTAAAAAGCATTGAAATGGCCTATGTATCAGTGAACAAAATGTATATTTATAAAGGATCCTGACATATAATTGCCCGCAGTTAAGCAACGCTTTACCCAGCGCAATATAGTTGCCCGTAGTTAAGCAGCGCTTTAGCCAGCGCAATATAGCTGCCCATAGTTAAGCAGCACTTTACCCAGCGCAATAGAGTTGCCCATAGCTAAATAGCACTTTACCCAGTGTGGAGGTGCACGCCGTGCCAACCAGCGCACCATAGGGCAACATGGAACAACGTAGAGCAAAGTTGCCTAAACACAGCCACATCCCCTAGCCTGTTTGGACAGTAGTAAAATAAAAAGCAATGACAAGGTTCGAACCCAGGACACTGTGCACCATAATCAAAGTACTGAACCACTAAGCCATGACAGCATAGGATAAACAGCCACTGTTAACATACATATACTTATAAATGGTAGATTAACCATTGCTAAGCAGGTCTGCAGTCAGACGAGAATTTTCAAAAACAGCCAATGACATAAAGGTGCGGGTAATGCGTTATATTTAAGCCCCATAGGCGGGAATACTCGCCATAACTGATTGTAGCTCCCATCTGCAGTTAGAATGGCTGGTGCTGGAGAGGGTAAACGCTTTTGAGCACAACACTGGGGCATCGAGGAGTCAAAATACATGGTTTGGCTCCTTGTCCACCGTCATGAGTCAAGACTCCTGCAGGGCCAGTTCCAAGGGACGGAGTACAAAGCAGAGGCTTGGAACCGGTTAGCTCATAACCTCACCAGTGTCACAGATGTTCCTCGGACTGGTGAGCAAGTCCGTCACCACCGTGAAGACCTGAAGAGACGGAAGCAGGACCTACTGAACCAATGGATACAGGAGGCCCGTGGGATGCAAGATGACCCACTACTGAGTAGGTAGCCATGAAAAGCAGTATGTAAGACATGCTAATTTATTCTATATAATGGATAGGTATGTCTCAATATCCCTTCATTTACTTCACAGCTGCAGGTGTCTGTGCTATGAAACAGCAAGCCTATGCAGATAGGCTGCTAAGGCTGCGCCACCAGGCAGGTTGGTAATTATTCTGCATGTATTGTTATATAACATAGGTGAGAGAGCCTGAAAGAAAGTGTTGTAGCCCAATAATACAGCCATAAAATGCCCTGAATAATTCCTCTGCATGTACTGTTATTTAAAATAAGTCAGAGAGCCAGAAAAAGAGTGTAGTAACCCATTAAGGAAGGTAAAATATGTCCGGAATAATATCTCTTCATGTACTGTCATATAAAATAAGTGAGCGAGCCTGAAAAAAGAGTGTTCTAACCTATTAATAAAGGTATAATATGTCTTGAATATGTCTTCCATATGCACTGTAATATCAAATAAAGGAGAGAGCCTGTGGAAAAGTGTGTAATGTAATTAATAAATGTATAAAACCTGGAGTGTGTCTGCGTCACTTACTTTGAAATGTTGTTGTACCCTTGCATTATACAAATAGTACTGTTTTAATAAGTGCTGGCAACCCACAGTTGGGCAGTCCCATCTAAAGTGGTTGATGGAAGTGCCAGTAGCTGTGAAGCATATATACAGTCCTCAACAGTCAGTTAATGGCTGGCATGCATAAGTAAATATGGCACATGAGTAGCTTGTTAATTTGCTCCCCAGAAATGTGAGTGTGCTACACAAAATGTAGGGTTCTGTACAAATGTAACTGAAAATGTCATGTGAACACATGCAGATTTGTAGATAAAGAAATATAAATAAAATCAATAACTATGTAGCAGTAACATCTGCATCTTGGACAGTTAGTATGTCAGATATAGGTCAGGTATATAATGAACTAGCCAAACCCATTACACAACCTAATGCATGTTGGCAAGTGTAATAATACATGTAGGGGATATACACCTGCAGTCAATAGGAATGTAGTGTAGACTAAAAGTACTTATAAGATGTTAATTGAGATTTCTTTCTACACCCTACTGTATGTGCATAAACAATGCAATTCCGCACCTCAATGGGTATGTGTAATCTCAAAACATTTGTTGGGACATATGTCCTATTGTTCTATAAATATCTGCATTCACTTTGATGCATGTGCCCTGTTCAAACACCACAATCATGGTGGCCTGTTGCCACCAATCATCCCTGCATGCTGTTGGAATGTCCACTGTTGTTCAATATATGCATGTGTTATGCTTGCTGTTCAACTGTTGGAACCTTGATGTGTTGGGTTAATGGGAATATTACTGCATGCTGTTACAACTAATTTGGAATGCTGTTGTTTATGTTGTAATTAAACACACCTAATCACAGAACGTATGGGAAGGCCAGTCCTAGTGGACCCACCTGTCCCTCCTCAGCTGGCGAGTGCACCTTGCACCAGCAGTTCCGGTGCCCAGCCTGGGCTCCCCTCCTCCGTTGGTCCTGTGCCACCTTCGGGTGGAAGCACTGCAGGGGATGGGGCTCATCCCCCCCGTGCAAGCATGGGCAGAGAAGGGCCACCTGTCACCCTTCGAAGGGTCCGGGTTGTGGTGTGTAGGGAGATCCAGCGTTCAGTCACTGATCCCCTACGCCAGCTCGAGGCGAGAGTGGCGTGTCTCATGGGTGAGCCTGCCCATCCTATGCAGCCCCCAGCACAGCCACCCTCAGGGCTGTGAAGGTGCAGTGGTGACTGCCCATGGGTGGGGATCTCAGTTCCACTGCTACCATCTGTGGGCTCATGGGCTTGCGATTTCCAAACATCCGTCCCCATCAATTGTGTTCACCCACCCCATGTGTCATACACTGCCCCTGTATGCGTCTTGTTTGTCTTGTCTGTTTACCTCCCCAACCTACCTCCCCAAATATACCTACTTCCTCTACCTCACTTTCCACTCTCACCTGAAAAAAAAAAGGGCAATCTGTACCCACAAAAAAATGATGCCCCATACATAGCTGCCCATTTTGTGCACATGTCCGCTGGACATGTAAACTGATAATTATAATTGGCAGTACAACAAACTTTGTTGTCCTCACCTCTCTCCCAGGGGTGGAAGGTTTCAAATTTCACTCCAAATTTATTGCATATGCACAGCTGTTGCTGGTAAAGAAATGGGCAGCTATGGACCTTCCCTACACCTGTCCTGCACATCCTGAGCTTATTTTCCTACTGTCTTTCCCTCTTTGTGCCCCCTTTTTCACCACTTTCCTATCTCCCCATTTTCTTTTCTTTCAAAGAAATTAGCGCGGGGGTTAGCGGGAGGAAGCACTTTTAAGCAGTAGTTAGCAGATTTGAGTTTGTGTGCGCTTAGCTAAGCATTGCTAAGCATCGCACAAACCCACTTACAACTGCTTAAAAGTTCCTTAGTCACTCTGCATGGCAAGGCCCTTGTTCTGCTGAGCAGCAAAATAAAACACCTCTGTCAGTCTCAAACCCCGGACCTTGGACATATTAGACTGCATGAAGTACCACTAGGCTACAATAGATTTACAACAAGTTGGTGCTGTAATAAATATATCATGCATTACAATGAGTGAATGTAAAGGGAAAATAGGAATGTCATAACACAAATCTTGTTCTGTGGATCTTTACCAGCAGTTGTTGTGGAATTGCATGACATGACTGTGAAAAGAGAACCAGCCATTCTAGCAGAAAATAATGTTACAGTAGCACTTTACAAACCCCACACAGTATCAGAGCAGGATAAACACTGGCATATTTGAATAGGGCAGAGGCCATACTTCCCAACTGTGACTGCTTTTCAGGGATGTCCCTGATTCCTAAACAAATGTTAGCTTTGTCCCTCAGAATCCCTCTGAAAAGTACTGACGGTAGGCCGAAGAGTTTGGAATTACACTTAATGAATAATGTCAATAGGTAACAGTACTCACTGCATGCACGTCAGGAAAGGTGTATTAATACATATGCCCTGATTCCCTCACAGTCTCAACTTAATGTCTGTAATATATTACAGGTGTACCCCACTTAAATGTACCTTTCCCTGAGGCTGTTCAAATATATACCTGAGTGTATCAGAGACCTGGCAGAGGCAGAAACACACAGGCATTACAGCTTGTCTGCTGTTACACACTCTCCAAATAGCTGTGGAACGAGTCCCACAAGCATACCCTTATGTAGGAGTACAACACAGAAATATCAAAGGATGTAGCCATGTACTGTTAGCAACCAACTGTGACAATGCCACTGTTCCAGTGCAGAAAAGATTGGTGTGGTGCACAGACAAAGAATAATAGGCCAAACTCTGGCTACCATCTGGATATGTCCACTAGTGGGAGCTACACAGACAGACTACTTGCCTTATTAGACTAACAGGTACACAGCAACCCTGTATGTTCAGCAAGATAAACATCACACAATAATATATAATGCTCTCTGTACTTCTGCACCCCTACCCAAAATAACAATATACATGTGTATTCAGGCTCTACAAGGATGTAGGTAGGCATACTCAGTACTGAAATGTGTCCAGTTGTCTTGAGCAGCCTGTGCAAATGTCAACACAAATAAACAACAAACTGTTCAGAGGTGAGGTAATTAATATTTACAGTATAGTAGTTCACAAACAGTTCATGTGCCAGAGGAACACATTGCAATAACTACTTTTGTATGGCAGTTAATTGTCTAATTAGAAAAGAAAGTACATACTCCCATGTATCTTGTGTAAGCATGTGGAGGGGTGAGTAAAGGTCTACACTGACAAGTGTGTACTATAAGCAGCAACATTCAGGTTTGAGTACAACATGCAAATCACTGGCTACAACACTAGCTTCAGAGATAAGACGTATACCAACCTTCTGACTGACACAACGGTGTCCACAGCAAACAAGCATGGGCCCCACTTTAGAAATCTGAAAGGGCTACACCTACCTAACCTAGCATTTTATAGCAGTGAGCTGCTAAGACAGTGAGTAGTGCAATTACCACACAGCAGGCTGCATGCAATTACTGAATGGTGGGCACCAATTGGTGCAGAGGCCATCACATGCACATGTGCATATACCTAGAAAAGCAGGCTGTACCTATTGTCTACACATGCAATAATCTCATTGCAGCAAGAGAGAGAGATAGAAAGATAGATAGATAGATAGATAGATAGATAGATAGATAGATAGATAGATAGATAGATAGATAGATAGAGACAGACAGACAGAGAAACGCAGAAATATAAAGAGTAACAGACAAAGAAAAGCAAAAGAAAAAAAAACCTTTAAAAACAAATCTGAAGACAGCAATACAAACAAAGGGTATGTAACACATATGTATTTGCTGGCATGTAGTAGATGTTTATGAAGAGTGCTCATCATACTGTGAATCATCCATTTGTGGTAGCAGGACATATCTCTATGTATCTGTACATGTGCATAGGGCAAGGGACATACTGCAACTGTTTGTGAAAGGTGTACATATATACGTTGTTGAAGGTTGTTATGTGCATATGTCTATGTAGGTTGTAGTGTGTGGAAAAGGCAATAGAATGCAGTGCTGGTATATGACATGTGGTGGTTAAACGCTGTGGGTATGCTCTGTCATTTATGCAGTGTTGTAGCCAGTGAGGCCTGCTAAAGCTACATGAGCTGAGGACACCTTCAATGCAGTCTGCACAATACTGTGCAATATTACTACATAACTGTATATCTCACAACTGTTGCATAAGTGCTATTCCCACCATGAATAGTGGACTGTATATGTGCCTATATGTACATTTATATGTACAGCAATGGATGTTTATTTGTATGTGTATGTGTGTGTGTGTATATATATATATATATATATATATATATATATATATATATATATATATAGATAGATAGATAGATATAGATATATATAGATATATATAGATATAATATAGATATATATAGATATATATATATAGATATATACAGATATATACATAGATATATATAGATATATAGACATACACATATATATATATATATATATATATATATATAGAGTATATATATATATATATATATATATATATATATATATATATATATATATATATATATAGAGGGAGAGAGACATGGGACATACATACAGCGACAGGTGCCTGGCGACCAAGGTATGGACTGAAGCTCAGTGCCATCCCTTCTTGCCAGAACACTGTACCCATTAATTACCACATAGGTGGTAGTCTACCTAACACCGAATGTGTGATAAGGGAACATGGGACACAAGTGGACAGTAGCCTCCCCTTTGATAATCACATTGCCACACTGGTCATGTACTCTGTCTATGTGGTACACTTCATCACAAAAGGTGTGTCATCTAGGGAAATAGAGGTCAGTGTTCCCCTCTACGTATCACACTTAAAACCCATTAGAGAGTACAATGCCAACTACAGCAACTGGAAAGGCCACAGACATACCTCACAAAGAGTAATACTGGCCTCAAACAGATGCCCTATGCAGACCAACTCACAAAACCACAGCTACTCTGTGTTGCATACCGCCTACCCAGACGTGACCTCTGCCTAACATACTGAGCTATGTCACACCCATAGCTGTTGGACATCCTCCACGTAAACATATTACAATCCCTCCCAGATACATGCTCCAGGGCCCTACACCTTGTCAGCACACTAAACAGCACATGCTGGAGGGATAGAGTCCTAACTCAGAGACATGCCATACTCTGGAACAAACCACCTATCAATAGCAAACAAAGCTCCTCATTAGCAGTTGTCATAAATACTCCTGATGATTGTTTGGGAGATAGGAAATACACCCCGGGAATCACCTCTGTGGCTCTGGTTGACAGGGGCAAGTGAAATTAAATTACATGTGTGTCAAAGGCCAGGGTAGCATATGGCTAGGCTGCTGTAGGCCCTAGGGCCAATAGCATATTATCTACCCATGACATGAAGCACACACACATGTACTTAGTGCAATAATTGCTATGTGAGGTTGATTGAGTGTGATGGTGAATGTGTTGGTGAATGTGTGCAAGGTCTGTAAAGGTGTGATAGCTTAGTGTGACATTGTTTCTGTCATGGTAGTTTGTGTCCTAGCTGTGATCACAGAAAAGCTGTGTATGCTATTGCTAGGCAGAAAAAGTAGTATGGCATATGGTGTGACGTAGTCCCTTCTTGTCAATTGTGGTGTCCTATTGTAGGCTAAAGCAATACATGTATGCTTAGTGAGTGGTACTGCTGGTGAATCCAACTCCCATATGAACTGTAGTACTATGTGAAGCTGTAGGCCTAAACAGAACAGTATGGTGTATGTTCACATTACTTGGAAACACTGTTTTGTGTCATCTCTGTAGTCCTCACAGATTTCTTACCTCAGGCATAAGGTTTTGTAAGTAGTGACACACAGTACTCTATGGTACACAGGTAAAGCTCATCTGGGTTGGCATATATTTGTGTGTTGTATGTATGTCTGATGTGTGCAATTATGCCTGTACCATGCCCTCAATCATATCTGTATTACAGGGTATACATGTGTATCTAGGAACATGTATAGTCTACTACAGCAGTATGCCACCTATATCAACAACTGTGCAGATATGTTAGGCAGGGGTTTGGCATCAATGACTACTGTGGTATACTGGTAATACTATAACTGTACTTTACATTCATTGCAATGGATGATATCATTCTCCATCCATTAGCTTGATATATACCTCCTGTGGCTAGGTGGTGCATTGTGTCACATACAGTGTGCCATGTACTGTTGTATAGTCTGACATACTGGTTTCACTTTGTTGCTGTGCAGAACATGGTTTGGTATATAGTATGTGCCAGGCACTACCAGGCAGTTGTGAGCTGAGCAGTGATATGTGGTATTAAAAGTGTGTATCTACTGACAGCCAATAGGTTGCTATATATGGCATTTCATTGATGTCTGTACTTTAGAATGTTAAGTGTGCCACATGACTTGCTCACAATTATTGTTTTATTGTCTTCCAGGGACATGTCTCACAATCAAAAACTGCGTACTTCCCTGAAGAGGAGGAAGTCATCCTAGATGCCCTAAAACAACATCACAACCTGCTGTTCTCCAGAACCAGACAGGACCAGCATGGGCGCACTGCACTGTGGCAGGATGTTATCTGTTGGGTGAATGATGTAGACATGCATAACCGGACTTATGAGCAGGTATGCCATCACTGCAGTGATTTAATCAGACATGTCCGGCAGTATGCCTCTGATGTCCACAGACAACAGCTTGCCCCAGGTGGTGGTGCAGCAACACATCCACCCCTCACCAGAGTGGAAGAGCTGCTCCTCAGCGTGGTGGCTCCTGGCCAACCACTATAACAGACATGTGTCATCATGGAGGCCGGAGTCACCCAGCACGTCGACTCAGAGCATGCAGGTAACATGGCATATCTGTAGACTACTGTTAGCTCGATTGTTAGAACATGCATTTATCAGATGTGTACTGTGTATTTAGAAGATGTGGAGCCTAGTGTCATGCAATACTGATAATTTGGTACATAATCTGTATGCCTGTGACTGTCACCTGTTGTACTACTGTAAAATTGCAAACTCACAGCAGCAATGCCATAGTTGTTGACACTGACAAACTGTTTCATATCCTTGTAGGTCCCTCTGGTGTGATAGAAAGACAACAGACCCATGCTGGTGAGTGATCTACATCTAATATAGCATATAACATGTGCATGTCATAGGAGAGTTTTAGGCCATATACACATGTAAAACACCTACACATAATGCATGCTCTGCATGTTCTCTGTGGGACTATGCACATCCCAGTAACATGAGAAGCTGCCTCAAACACATGCAATACACAGAGCATCCCAACCAATTGTGGTACACTGTAGTGGACATTGTATAGGCAGAGTCAATACACATGCACACAACATACACCAATTTGTCTTACGCAGTAAGTGTTAATATGATACACATGGCATATGTAGACACCTGCTGTAAGGTCAGACTCCAGTATCCCAAATGTCATCAACACAGCACACATACTATACCTGAGGGGTAGAGGCCTATCATGGGGTGGTGCGACACGCTTCAACACACAACACATTCATGTTAGGCAATGCTCCCAATTGAACACCTTACATACCCATGTAACAACTGCCTGTGAAATGGTTAATGTAGCCAAAGTGGTGCAGGTCAGGTACAGCAAGATAGTTGCCAGTGTGGCATACATTAGTGGCCTTGAGTGACCACATGATGCTGCCTGATGATGGCTCATGGTACTACACTACATCCAGTTACAGTAACTACAGTGCTACACATAGCATTCATTGCTATACACCTGACAGTTGTGTGCATCCAGCCATGGTATGTATACCTATGAGTGATGGTGCACAGGATATTGGAAAGCATTTTATACTTGCACAGCAATGTTGTGTCCATGTACACATTGTGTTCCAGGGTGAGGCCAATCATTGAACAACACACATGCATCAAAGACATGTATACTGTTATCAACAAGGACTCTCTACACTCGCACTGCATGCTGTTGAGCAACATACATCCTGCATGCTGGCACGTGTGATAGGACTCTTTGGCTTGTGATACTGTACTCCACCATCAACCACTAATGAGTATGTTCTGTATTGCTGTTGGTGTGTGTGTGTGTGTGTGTGTGTGTGTGTGTGTGTGTGTGTGTGTGTCAACTTGACTGAGTAGTGTATTTGTGTGCATGTGTGCATGTGTTCATGTGTGCATGTGTGCATGTGTTCATGTGTTCATGTGTGCATGTGTGCATGTGTGCATGTGTTCATGTGTTCATGTGTGCATGTGTGCATGTGTTCATGTGTTCATGTGTGCATGTGTGCATGTGTTCATCTGTGCGTGTGTGCATGTGTGCATGTGTTCATGTGTGCATGTGTTCATGTGTGCATGTGTTCATGTGTGCATGTGTGCATGTGTGCATGTGTTCATGTGTACATGTGTGCATGTGTTCATGTGTACATGTGTGCATGTGTTCATGTGTGCATGTGTTCATGTGTGCATGTGTGAATGTGTGCATGTGTGCTAACATCCTGTACAGATTGTAAAGTGTGTTTCCTGTCTTCCTCTCACAGGTGCTGAGGTTTTGTTGGATGAGTGCAACAGGGAACCTGAAGTCACTGCCACAAATAGTGGACATGATGACACATGTGTTGTGGCACAGGCAGGTTTGACAGGGTCTGTTGTTGGTCCACCAATCAACAGTACACAGCTTTCTACCCCATCTATGCGCACATTCATACTGCCAATACATCCCTCAACACCAATGGCCTTAGCTGAGGGACAGCATACAGTAAGCATTGACCAGAATAGTGTGGTATCTATGGCACATGCAACCCCTCACAGCAGCCATACCCAGACACCTGGAATGGTACCACATAGGCATATGTCCAGGGGTTCTCGTGGGAGCACTGCTGGTCGTAATGCCACTGGCAGACGTGCCCCCACAGGTCTCACATCCTCAGGTATGTTCCAGGCTGTAATGCAGGCACAGGCACGTATGGAACGGTACACCAGGCAGGGACTAAGGGCGCAGAGGGCACATAACACCGCTATCAATGACAGTATCCGTGACCTTGCCGGTGCCATCCGTAATTACACTGACTGAGGTCATTGATAGACATTGGGGGGAGACACTAGATGTCCTCTGCAATGTAATGTCCATGTGCCAGGACAGTGCAGGATGGCTGAGACGTCGATGTGGACATATGCCAGCAACATCATCAGCTGGCAGTCGTCGCGGACGACACACAAGTCCCAGCCACTCCCATAGTGGCAGTACCAGCCCCAGCAATGTTGGGGCTGGGCTGTCAATAGACTGTCCTAGACGACCATGTGCACATGGCTCTGGCCAGTCCCAGCAGGGACATGGGTCCAGTTGACATCCCTCTGCCTCTGACGATAGTACCCAGACTGGCTTAGTACCCGATACTGTCCGTGGCACCCCTGCCAGGCACAGGTACTGTGTCCATGGCCGGAGACAGTGATCTGTACAGCCTGGCAGGTACAGTCTGTGGCTGTCCCACAACCTCCCGTATTTGGCAGCCACATGGTGGAGCTGTGTGCAAGCAGACACAAACACATAAACCAAACACCTAGGGCTAACACATACACACACACATTACATCAACATTGACCCATGCTGTACTGTTGTCCCTCACACACACACACACACACACACACACACACATACATGTCGATTGGATGGGTCATTGTCGGGCTCTGGCAAACCAACAACACACCCTGTGCATATGATGAAACTGTGCCACCTCCTGTCATCTGTGACATTGATGCAGGAACAGGCTAACATGGTGCTGATGCACAGGGTGACCTAATAGCAGTGTAGCAATGTTAGCATGTTGTCAACAGTAAAGTGTAATGATATCCTTGTAGGTATATCTGAGCAGGCATGATGCATTAAAGCTATGATTATCAATGTAGTATTCTTTACACCAGTGTTAATTCCAAAAATGTATTGTCCGCCCATGTGCCACTTGGCTGATGTGTGTGGTACTGGCAGCATGTATTGGTGAGTGGACGGTACGTGTGTGATGTGTGCAGTACAGATTTGCAGGTGTACATATGTGAACATGGTGGAGGTGCACTGTCTGCATGTACATGCATAGTGGACACATGGGAAGGGTGACATGCCCTGTATTACACAGTGTTAACACTTCATATTTCCTATTGGTGGCTAGTATGCATTTTACTACACATGTTACAACTTGGGTACACATGTGTGTATGACATAGTTTGGCACTATGCTGTGGGTGATACTGTTAATATTGGTCATTGGTTTGCATTCTGGTAGTATACATAACCTCAACAGCCTGACTTTAACCAATCGTTAGATGATGTCTTGACAACTGACACACAGATGTAGGATACACAGTAGCATTTGAATCCTTCTGGTACTATACTATACCAGTAACCAGTGGTATTGACTGCCACCCATTCCTGGGACCACTCCTGTTTGGCATGTAGCCATCCTAGGTACAAGCAAACACACTAGGGATATGTCCGTCCACATCTGGTAATGCATACAGTGGCCTACAATGCATTCTCCGGATGAGACACTTATCATACAGACAGATACCTGTTGGCCAACCCATGCTGTAAAGCTATAAGCCAACTATAGCATAGTCATCCACATTTACTAAACATAGTATCCTGACAGTACCACATAGGTAGTAGCCCACAACATGTAGCAGGGGTACCGATGTGTACATGCAGCCACATGTTATGTCATCTGTCCTTTGGTATTCACATTTCCAAAGGTATTCTGATGTCCCTCGGTGTATCACATAAGCAATAAGGGGTCTATATGCATATCCACAAAGTTGTTGTACACCTATAATGAATGCCCATTATTGACAGACTTTGTTGTGTTTGAACATGTCTGAAATATACCCCAGGCATAAACCCTCACTCACACTATTCTATAGAAACTGTCATGGGTGTGTGTGACACAGATGACTTAGGCCACAGATCACTACAGTGGCTGGCCTTGTCACAAACAAACATATGTGACCTAAGTTCTGAGAAGCAGCAGCACAAACTGTCAATGGTAACAGATGCATTCATGTAGAAAGCAGGCTTCACACCTATGAACTAATTGAGGTCACATGTACATATATGTATTTGTCACACAGATACCTGAAGTGTGCAATGCACATACTGTTGTTTTACTGATATGTCATACAGTAGTAAAAGCAAAACCCACAACACATTGACCAACAGTGCCTCACACACACACACACATGCACACAGACTCAGCAATTGCAGGATTCAAACCCCTACCTAACTATGTTATGATACTAGAGATATACGCATTAACACAACACACTATATGCTTTACTGGGAAATTTCTTTTCCACTGCTGTATTTGTGGGATACTGACATCATCAGACTTGCCAAAGAGGAATTTACCTCTTTTAATGTGTTTTCCTAGTCTCCAAAAAGGGCACTCCTCTCAAAGGAAATCACACACACACACGCACACACACACACACACACACACACACACACACACACACACACACACACACACACACACACACACACACACACACACACACACACACACACAGCAATTGCAGGATTCAAACACCTACCTAACTATGTTATGATATTAGAGAGATACGTATTAACACGACGAGCTACATGCTTTACTGGGTGGTTTCTTTTCTCCTGCTATATTTGTAGGATGCTGACATCATCAGACTGGACATGGTATTGTGTGTGCACTTTGTTTTATGCAATCCCAGGAATGAACCATGTGGGACAGCAGGTGTTAACAGCTTGAACAGGACTCCACAATTCTTAGCTTGTGTGATCTGTCTGTGGACCAATTGCCATTCCATCATATGACAATACATATTTATGCACAGATTATTGATTTTGTGGATACGACATGTGTCTGGGATGTTGAAAAAGGGCTATTCAAAGTCTATGTGGGATGTATGTAGCTCCTTTCAGTGATGTAAGTCCTGGGTGGCTGCCTTGCAAACCGTCTAGCAGGTTTGGGAACCATGATCTGCCCATGAACAAACCAAAGTTGGTAGGGTTGTGTGTTTGTTGGCTTCCAATAGCTCTGTTTATGACTTCAATCATGATGGACTCCATGGCCTTGCAAATCAGACTTCATAGGCTTATAGGACTATAGTTCCCATGGTCTGTTGTGCACCAACACTTGTGGGGTGTGCCATATGTTGTTGTAACCCATTCAACAGTTTCAGATCCTGTAGAGAGGGTGAGGCTCAACAGACTGTTCAGGTGCAGGGTCTGTTTGTTCTGCAGTTCACTTATGACACATATATGGAAACAATGTAATCCAATTGATGCCATGTTTTCGGCTTTGGAAGGAGATGTTTACCCATTCTACATGTGATATCTCCTGGTATGATGATAGGGCCTTTTGTCAGTGGGAGGTGGGTATGTATGTATGGGCCTGTCTGACAGGATGTTGGCATTGCCAGTCATGTACAGTTGGCCCTGACTCAGGACATATATGAGTGTACATTGCTATTTATGACATAGCTGAAGGAAGTGTCATGGTTCTGTCTGGACTCCTTCGCAGATAATCTTTCCAAAACACTGACAAACCTCAGCACTAAACCCCTGTTATACTCTTTTACACACTTAACACCCTACTGATCCTTTTTGATCAGTCAACAGAGTATTTCTTCATAATATCCTGGCATGTCCAAAGGTCAGTTTCGTGTGTACTCTCCAGTCCAGCTGGTGAATATGGGAATTTTGAGGCAATGTTATAACTGCCTTATGTACACAGATAACCCTCTCCTCCTCCCAACAAACTCAGATATATGTGAGAGATGCAACTATATAGACAAACAGGAGGGTGAGCTCTCTCGACCCATGACTGGCACAGTCTATCATGGTGAAGGTAACCACACACACCACAAATCCAGTCTCACATAGGCCTATAGCAACAGCAAACAAAACACATTACCACACAAAAACATACTCGGAGGCTCTAAATAAAATCTGACTAAGCAGCAGAGACTTCCAAAGCAAACACCCAAACAACTGCTACCCCACAACAATACCCACATATCACATAGTTCACAAAGTCAGTGTGCCACACAGTCACTGCCCTTAGGGCTAAACAACACACCTAATACACTTGTAATAGGTGACTCTATTGTCAGACACACTGACGTCCCACTCACCAGGCTGAACAAGGAGAAGGTCACTTTGAGTTGTCTGTCGGTGACAGGATCCACCACATAACACATGCACTCAGGTCACTCCAAAGCAAGTACAAATATGGCTCCATCATTGTCCATGCTGGTGTGAATGACCTCAGACGTTCCTCCCTGGAATACATGACAAGAGACATAGAGCAGCTCTCTAATCATGTAGCCCAGGCTGGTATGACCCTGATCTTGTGTAGCATCTTACTCTCACCAAGAATGATGGCACAGTATGAAGACAAAATGATCAATTTTAACAGTTGGCTAACATATTGGTGTCATTCAAAGGGGATCCAGTGTCTGTCAGCCTGGGATGACATGCTCGACATGCCATGTTGCTTCGCTAGGGACGGCTTGCACCTGTCACCCCTGGACTTTCGAATACTGGCTAAGGCTCTTGCCACCCCCATAGTGCCTTTTTTAGGCAAGGCTCATACGACAAACCCACCTCCATAGACAACACAAAGAAAAAGAAACTAAGGGTAATGCTGCTCAGCGCCAGAAGTCTAAACCTCAAGATGCATGCACTCGAGGCTCTCCTCAGTATGGAGAATATTGATATCTGTGCAGTAACAGACACCTGGTTCAGGCTCCTGAAACCACCCCAGTACTACCAGGTTATACTTCATACCATGCTTTTTGGCCACAAAACTCGGACCGACCAACAAAAATAGGGGGAGTATCCATATACATCACAGACACACACACCTCCAGGTTAGTAGCACTGCACGAAGAATCGGAGAACATACATGTGCAGCTAACATTGGGCAAAACTGCCTTTCAGTTTGTAGCCTGCTACAGGCCACCCTCCCAAACTCAGGAACTCCACTAGGCTTTCCTGAGAACACTGGAGAATATGAAGGTCTCTCCAAACACCATTATATTGGGTGACTTCAACTACCCAAACATAGACTGGGAATACTACTCAAGCCCCAACACCCTCGCCCAATGGTTGCTAGAATTTACAAACTCAAATGCTATGGCACAACTGGTCACCACACCCACAAGAGGGGAAAACATATTGGACATGATCATCACCAACATAGGGACTCTATGTTCCACACCAGAGGTATACCCCTCATTGGTAAGGTCAGACCATACATTTATCTCACTGGACATCCATATCCCATCCCCACCCCCATCCTAGGTAATCTTGGTGAAGAACTTCTCAAAAGCAAATGTCACACTTCTCAAAACCGAGGTGGTATCCTTCAAAGATCCTGGGACAGTGGTAAATATGGCTCATACTGCAGAATCCTTTACAAACACATTCTATGGACACCTGCTGGAATGCATGGATCGTGCTATCCCAAATAAAAACAAGACTCACTCCTCCAAAGGCAGGGGACCTGTCTGGTGGACCCTGGCCATAAATAAGCTATACAACGAAAGGAGGAGGCTACTAAATGATAGAGCACAATCCCAAAAAGGGAAGGCATCTCTGATCAGTACGAGCAAGAAGCTACAATCACTCATGAATTCATCTAAGGTCCGCTTCAAAAGGAAAATTGCACCAGACACTAAGGACAATCACAAGGCCTTCTTTAGTAACGTTAGGAACCTGGGTGGCAACTCCCAGATATGCTGTGAGTTAATGCATAATGACAAAAAATACACTGAACACACAGACATTGCCAACATCCTGGCAAACAGGTTCAGTGCAAATGTCTCCCCCCATCCCCCCTAAAGAGCAAATGTCCATCCCAACAGAGTGTAGCCTCCCTGACATCACAGATGAACAGGTGAGAGCTGCCCTCTTCAAAGCAGACAACACAGCATCAATGGGACCAGACAGTGTCCTGGCCTGCGTCTTACATGAGTTTCATGAAGAACTTAACCCTCACATTAAGTCACTGTTCAGTATCAGACTTAGTACAGGATATGTACCCAAGGAATGGCGTACAGCAACAGTGGTCCCGCTCCACAAAGGTGGTGCCACAACAGACCCCGGACACTATCGCCCTATAAGCTTAACTAGCCTGGTCTGCAAAGCTATGGAGTGTATCATCATGGAACTCATACACAAAGACATCAGGAACCTACAGACACTGGATCCTACCCAATTCGGCTTTGTTGAGGGCAGATCTTGCCTCTTGAACCTGGTTGACTTCTTTAAACAGTTACCAGGTCCATAGACGTAGGGAAAGTAGTCCACACAGCCTACCTGGACCTCGCAAAACCCTTCGACACAATACCCCACTCAGGCATCATAAATAAGCTCACCAGCTTAGATATCAATACATATGTCACAAGATGGATTGCAAACTGGATCAGGGATAACACCCATATGGTCAGCATTGCAGGTGCCATGTCTGACTCTACACCAGTTACAAGTGGCGTCCCACAAGGCTCAGTCCTGGGACCTCTCTTGTTCAGTATATATTTCTCTGATGTACAGGCTAACACAGGAGGACTATGGCTGACAAAGTTCGCAGATGACTGCAAACTGGGTGCCATAATCGACTCTCCAGCTGGCACAAGCATCCTCCAAAAGGGTCTCACAGAGATGTATAACTGGTGCCAGAGCCATGGCCTACAGCTAAATGCCATTAAATGCATAGTCATCCCCTTTGGAAATAACAAAGTGCCCACACATTACCACTTAGGTGGTAATCCATTAAGTACGGAAGATGTTATTAGGGATTTGGGGACCCGAGTAGATAGTCATCTCGCCTTTGACAATCACGTTGCCAAAGTGGTTAGGCAGACCTTCTATATAGCCCACCTTATCCCAAAAGGTTTCACATCTAGATCAAGAGAGGTCATTGTGCCCCTATACTCATCAGGCCCATGATTGGATACAATGCCCCATTTGGGATGTACCTTACCCGACACCTGCAGCAAGTGTAATGGCCACAAAAGTACCTCACCAAGTGGATCTAGGGACTCACACAGATGCTCTGCGCAGTTCGGCTAAAGTAACTCCAGCTCTACTCAGTTGCTTACCGCCTACTCGGATGCAATCTGTGCCTGATGTTTAAAGCCATGTCCAACCCAGAATTAATGGACATGCTCCACCTCAGGATATCCAAATCCCTTAGAGCTACACGCTCCAGGGACTTAAACCTCAGCACAGATATTAATAGGACATGCTGGAGGGACAGATTCATATCCCAGTGGCTCCCCTCACTCTGGAATGAGATCCCAGTCCCGCATAGGCAGAGCCCCTCACTGACCCTCTACAGGAGAAATCTTGACAAGTGGATGGGTGATCGTATGTTTACCCCTGGGATCTCTTCTGGGTCCCTACTAGACAGAGGCACAATAAACTAACCATAAAAGGGCTATCTTGTGTGACCTACTATTCACAGGCACAGTCTACTAATCTAACAGGGTTGCGAAAGCCAAACACACTCTGGCTAGGCTTATAAATGCCCTAGGGCAGATAGCCTAGTATCAGCCTATGAACCTATGATAATGTTTGGAGTGCACATTGTTTATTGATGATACTGATTGCAGGTTTTTTATCTTCTTTGCTTTCTCACTTTCTATGAACAACCTAAGTATCTGTAGTACATATTTAATTGTGACAGGGTTCCAATATATTATATATGTGTCTGTTGTCATATAACTGTGTGCACAAGGCGGATTGGTGAACAGTGAGAGGCTCCTGGGTTAACACATGCAACTGCCAGATATGTGTGGCCCACTGCTGTACTCAGACATGGCCTAAGTGTGTGAGCATGCCCAGTTTGGCCTTTCAGTGTTTTGTTCCCTGACATTTGTCTCATTTATTCATGTGTGCGAGCATGCCCAGTGTGACCTTTCAGTATGTTGCTGTCTGAAGTCCACTACATTTGTTAATGTGTGTGAACATGACCAATATTAACATTTATACTATATGTGTGTTGAAAATCAGGTTCTATTTTTACTGCAGGGCTCACCTTTGTGTCATAACTCGACAGGGATTATGCTATGCCTGCAGGGTTTCCATGAGATACTTTGCATAGACATCAACATTTCTTCATACATGCTGACCAGTGAAATCCTGTCATGGTTTAGTGGTTCAGTACTATGACTATAGTGCGCAGTATCCTGGGTTTGAGGCCTGTCACTGCTTTATATTTTCATACTGAGCAGACCAGACTGCTTAAGGGCCAGTAGAGCAAATATGAGCATGTTTACCTGCTTTTGCTCTACTATGCCCAACTTTGACCAAGGTTGTCTAACATTGCTCAACATTAACCAGCATTGCTGAACGTTGCCCAGTATTGTTCAACAGTGACCAAAGTTGGGCTAGTTAGTGTGTGCAATTTTGTTTACATATACTAAATAGTGGTAAAAGCTGTTTAGCACTGCTTTATATTGCTTAACACATGGCAATCATGCCTCAGGTAGTGCTGCAGGGCTGCCTATGTCGGATGCACATACTACACTCCCTATACATGTTTGAAAACAGGTAGTGTCAAGTTAGGCATCCCTTTTACTATATGTGTGAGTCAGAGAGAGGTATCATTTCCAGGGTTCCTACTGAGCCAGTGTATGTGCTATGCATTGCCTCTTTGCCAAGGCCAAAGCATACTGGGCACGCCTCCTTCTGCCTACTGGGGCAGGCTCAGATTGTTCCTCCTCCGAGTCACGCTCTGCCTGTGATGGCCTTGGCAATGGTGGGGGGCTGTTTGGCCCGGGCCTATGCTGCTCCTGCTGCAGCTGTTTTCACAGGATCATATTATGTAGCATAGCACATACCATGACAATTTGGGTACATGTAGTTGGTGAGTACTGCAAGGCTCCACCAGATGTATCCAGGCACCTGAACCGTGACTTGAGCAGCCCAAACACACGCTCGATTACATTTCGTGTTTGTGCGTGTGCCTCATTATGGTGTTCCTGTTCAGGTGTGTGTGTGCGTTTCTGATGGGTGTCATCAGCCACGGCTCCAGTGCATAGCCAGCATCCCCCACTAGGTGACCATGAGGGATGTCCCCATTGGCAAATGTCTGGTACAGCTGTGTCAGATGCCAGATATGGGAATCATGGTAGCTTCCAGGGCAGCCAGCACACACATTCAGTATTATGCCCTGGGCATCACACATGACCTGGCAGTTGATGGAGGGGAAGCCCTTGCGGTTAAAGTAGACCCTACCCCGCTCACCAGTTGGTGCTTTGATGCATATGTGCGTGCAGTCTATTGCAGCCACTACCTCAGGGTATTCCGCTATTTGCTGGAAGAGACGCATATTGCTGGCCAATACCTCACGGGAATTGGGGAAATATACATGATCACCAACATGTGCTGACATGGCATCCAGGAACTGGTGCAATACCCTGGATGCTGATGCCTGTGATATCCCCATCGTATCACCAGTTGGTCTCTGGAAGGTACCTGTTGCTAATATTCTTAGGCCAACACATACCTTGGTTTCCACTGGGATGGGTTCCCCTCTGTTGGTTCTGTGTGTGAGGTATGGCCTGCACAGCTCAACAATTTGCTGCATGAGGTCTCTGTCCACTCTATAGCGCTCCACTATCTCCAGCTCATGTAGCCCCTGATACCCTGGGCCTGTACACTCTTCTCCGTCTCCTCACTGTGGGTTGTCCAGCAGCATTCGCATTGTCACCACCCTCAGCATGTTGCATATGTCGCCTTATAACAACAATAGCAGCCCCTAACATTTTTTGTCTCAGTAAAGCTTTTTAAGTTTTTACTTCTCTTACTTTACTGCAGTGTTGCAGTGTCACTGAGGAAAACATGGTGGAAAGTTGTTTGCAGAGTTTTAAGTGCTGGGCTGGGCTGGGCTAGTGTACTGCCTGTGTAATTGCCTGATTCTGATTATTTTCACCTGCTAGCTGTGCTAGTACTCCCTGGTTAACTTCCTACTATTTGTTTTTCTTCCTTTTCCCTTTCTGTTTCCTCAGGGGAACAGCGCCACACCTACTAGTGCAAGCACGCTCACACCAGCTCACACGCGCGCACACATGCTTACATGGACTAAAACTTGCTTATTCTTGCTAAAACGCGCACACACATTTCAACAACCTTAGACATGCTTACTCCGGCTTAAACACGTGCACACAGACGCACACACAGTCATACTCAGATATACAGGCGCGCACCCGTGCGCAAACACATTGCAAGCACTTCAACAAGAAACTTTAGTGTTATCCACGGCATACACCTTCAATTTCTTGCCTTTAGCTAGGGTACCTGTTGACACACCTCTTCCAGTGATGTGTAACTGACAGCAAACACATGCCACTCTGCTCCAATGAGCTACACTTCATTCATACATACCCCCCTCGTGATGTCACCTATCTTCTACTCTGATACTCCTCTTATCCTACTCCTACACTCCACTGACTGTGCTAATTTGCTATGTAAACTTGGGATTCATTATCCTTACCCTCATTTCCATAGGATTGCCTACTAATGCTTGGTTACATCTCTTAGACTGAGCTTCCCCCCTTAGCAACCTCTACTTGGTAGCCATGTTGTCTTCAGCCTGCCATTCCCTTGCATTGTAAATTAAGAATTACAATAAAATCCATATTTGTGTATTTTAATTATTGGATTTCTGGTTTTTAGAGTGCAGTATGTTTGTGCGGCACTGCATTACACTTAAACTTCGGAGATCGGGATAAAAAAAAATTATTTTATTTTTATTTTGCATCGGTGAACATTGCCAATGGCCATATTTTTGGCCATTGGTATGCTTCCTCAACTGGATGCATCCTTTTTTTGGAGCTGTCACGGCTCCGTTTTGCTATTTGCAGAATGG
Organism: Protopterus annectens; assembly: GCF_019279795.1. NCBI lineage: Eukaryota > Metazoa > Chordata > Ceratodontiformes > Protopteridae > Protopterus > Protopterus annectens. Next base: position 609,098,525 of record NC_056739.1, read on the forward strand.
TACTCAGTTGTCAATGGAGTACATTTCTGCAAATAACACTACTCTTACTCGGACAGGTTCGAGTTTCCTGAATCGCAAATTTACCTCATTTGCATAGCTTTTGCCAGCAATTGAGGTAATTTGCATATCCTAGCCCTGTCCGTGTAAGAGTCGTTTAAGGAGCTCTCTTGCATGCCCCTACCGGCTGTTCCTGGATCGCTCGGTGGACATGTTGGCTGCATGGAATCATGCAAGCCTTCGTGAATCCGGCCCAATGTCTACAGTACTTCACATCTATTATAAAATATTTTCAAGTCTCGTTTTGTTGTTGATCCTCAGCCTTTTTTTTGTGTCAAGAAGGAGAAATGCATGCTCTAAAAGTACAGTTTTGTACCTACCATAAATGTAGATGTTCGAGGATCTACATTGCTGCAGTCATAACCTGTGGGTAGTCCGCTGTCCTCAATCGGCCCGAATACCAAAGAGCTGGGCTGGCGTCGGTCATTGTCGCCTAGAGCTGACGTCAGTACGTCGTAGTACATAAGCGCATGACTGACGCCATATCCTCAGTCTTTCTTACCCCAGATGTCAGAAGGCCTAAGAATGAAAGAAGGCCAGAGCCAAAATAGTAAATGCCCAACAACTACCAGTGTGGAAATAAAGATAATCCTAAAAAAACACAGCAACCACAAACTATAGAGGGGAAGGAGGGAGGGATAATTGGACTGCAGCAATGTAGATCCTCGAACATCTACATTTATGGTAGGTACAAAACTGTACTATGTTCTTCGTCTCACATTGCTGCTGTCATAACCTGTGGGTAGAATCCCAAAGCAAAGGAAAAGGGAGGCTGGCAAACTAAATAGCATTAGGAGCTGCTAACATGCCCTGTAAAACTGCAGTGGCAAACCCAGCCCTGGACTTGGAATAAAGAGGGAGATGGTAATGCTTAGTAAAAGTGTGTACTGAACTCCAAGTAGCTGCCTCCAAAATATCCTTAGTAGCTACACCCCTCAAAAAAGCAGTAGATGTGGCAGTAGCCCTAGTAGAATGAGGTCTGATCCCAGCAGGAACATTCTTCCCATGAGAATAACAAAAAGCAATACATTGACCAATCCACTTAGAAATAGTCTGCTTTGAAACAGCTTTCCCTTGTGAACTCAAAGCAAAAGAAACAAATAACTGTTGAGTCTGTCTGAACTCCTTAGTTCTGCTCAAATAATAACGTAACTGCCTGTGGATATCCAAAGAATGCAAGACTTTTTCCCCCTTATTTTGGGGATCAGCATAAAAAGTAGGCAAATGAATAGACTGGTTCAAGGCCACATTAGAAATCACTTTAGGCATAAAAGTAGGGTTAGTTCGCAAAGAAACTCTATCCTTATGAAATATCAGAAAGGGTTCAACTGCCATGAGTGCCTGCAATTCAGATACCCACCTAGCAGAAGTAATGGCCAACAAAAAAGCAGTCTTCCAAGACAAAAACTTCAACTCAGACGTAGCTGCAGGTTCAAAAGGAGGTAAAGTAAGTTTCTCCAAAACAAAATTGAGATCCCAGGAAGGAGTAGGAGCTCTACGTGGGGGTCTTATATTCTTTGCCCCTCTAAGAAATTGTTTGAACAAAGGGTGAGAAAATAAAGGAGGGTCACAATCATAGTGAGCAGAAATGGCTGCAGCATGAACCTTCACAGAAGAGAATGACAAACCCTTGTCCAGTAATTCAGTAAGATACTGTAGTGCAAAACTCAAATTAGGCACTGAAACATCAAAGCCCTTTGCTGTGCTCCAAAGAAAAAACCTCTTCCATATATCAGCATAAACTTTTCTGGTACTAGGCCACCTGGCTTCCAAAATGACATCTAAAACCTGTTGAGGGAGCTGAGACCCCACCGGCTCCATCACAGAATACGCCAGGCTGTTAGATGCAGGGACTGCACCCGAACATTGAGAAAATGATTGTTTGACTGGGATAACAAATGAGGAACCTGTGGCAGAAGCCAAGGAGGCTCCTGAATTAAACTCCTCAGCAGAGGATACCAATGCTGACGTGGCCAATCTGGTGCTATTAGAATCATGCAAGGCTTGTCCCGCCTGACTTTCAAGAGTACCTTGGGAAGAAGAGGCAGAGGAGGAAAAGCATAAACGTGAAGGTTGTTCCAACTGAAAGATAGAGCATCCACTTTCCAAGCATTTGGGTGGAACATCTTTGTGCAAAATTTTGGCAGTTGAAAATTCAGTGGAGAAGCGAACAGATCTATGTCTGGAGTTCCCCAAGCCATGGTCAATTGTCTGAATACCTGAGGATCCAGTTTCCACTCATGGGGATCCACAATTTGCCTGCTCAATACATCTGCTAGGGAGTTCTGTGCTCCTGGCAGAAACCGTGCTTGAAGATTGATTTGCAAACTCAGAGCAGTCTCCCACAAAATCATTGCTTGTCTGCAAAGAGGGTAGGAATGGGTTCCCCCCTGCTTGTTGATGTACCACATGACTGTTGTGTTGTCTGTTTGAATCAACACCTGTACCGGCTGAAGTAGGTCCTTGAAGGCCATCAAAGCAAATTGGACTGCTAACATCTCCTTCATGTTGATATGCAAATGTAGCAGTTTGGGAGGCCACATGTCTTGTATCCATTTCCCATTGAAGTGTGCTCCCCAAGCCAAGTCCGAGGCATCCGTCGTTAGGATCTGACTCGCCTCTGGTTGAGTCACAGAGAGTCCCTTGTTTAGGTGACATTCCTGAGCCCACCACAAGAATTCCTTCTGGATGCAAGGTATAATCCGAATGACAGTGTCCAAACCGTGGCAGTGTTGAGTCCACACACTTTTGAGATACCATTGTAGCTTCCTCATATGCAGTTTGGCATTGGGAAGTACTAGAATGCAAGATGCCATGAACCCCAAGGCTTGAAGGACTGTCCTTGCAGTCAGCCTGGACATTACTGATAACTGCTGGAAGTATAGATGAAGAGTTCTTTGTTTGTCCGGGGTCAGAAATGCCATCTGAGAAGCTGTATTCAGTCTCACACCCAGAAAGCACATGTCCTGAGAGGGCACTAGACTGGACTTTATTTCGTTCACAGAATACCCTAGGCACCTTAAAACTGCCATTACATACTGGAGATGTTGTAGTAACTTGTCTTTATTTTGAGCAAGAATCAGGCAATCATCCAGATAAGGATAAATTTGTATTCCTCTCTGTCTGAAAAAAGCAATTACAGGAGCCAGAACTTTTGTGAATACTCTGGGCGCAGTAGATAAACCAAAGGGCAATGCAGAGAACTGATAATGGGAAGTACCAGCCCGAAATCTCAGGAATCTCCTGCAGTTGGGCCTGATAGGGATGTGAAGATAGGCCTCTTTGAGATCCAGGGTTACCATCCAGTGATCTTTGCCCAGCATAGGCAGAAGTTGTTGTAATGTTAACATCTTGAACTTTGGAATGTCTAGGTAGGTATTGAGAATGGACAAATCCAGAATTGGCCTCCAAGTGTTTCCTTTCTTTGGCACTAGGAATAGGGGAATAAAAACCTAGGCCTACTTCTGATGGAGGGACCACCTGAATTGCCCCATCTGTAAAAGTAAAGAAATTTGCTCCTGAGCCTCCATCCTTTGCTGAGGAGGCACATCCGGCATGCCTTTGAAAGGAGGAAAAGTGTGAAAATAAAACTTGTACCCGTGATTTATTATATCCAACACCCATTTGTCCTGGGTGACCAAATGCCAGTTTTGTTTGAAAAGTCCCAACTTTCCTCCTAGAGAAGCTGCCAGTAGAAAAGGGTCTGGCAGCGGAAGATACAGGTCATTGGGTCTGTTTACAAAAAGGCTGACCCCTGCCCTCACCAGAAGACTGTGCAGGAGAACTCCAAGTCCTAGGTCTGAAAGAACCCTGAGCGTGAGCTCTGCCTCTACCACGCCTAGACCTGCCCTTAGACTGATAATCCAAAGAAGGAAAAGACCATCCTCTAGCAGGCCAATTCCTACTAAACTTAGGGGGCTGCACCTGCATAAAATCTTTGACTGTCTGCATAGACTTAGCCTTATCTTCCATCTTTTTCAAAACTGATTCCACAGAAGGACCAAAAAGTACTTCAGATTGAAGAGGAGCATCCAAAATCCGAGCCTTAACATGCTCTGACAAATTTTGATCCTTAAGCCAGGCATGTCTACGAATAACTGAACCTGTAGCAGCCACCCTGGATGCAGCCTGAAGAGCATCAAAACCACACTGCAAAGAATGCTTGCCAACTTGATCTGATGCATGAACCAACTTCTGGAGCTCCTTACACTCTATACCCTCAGATAAAGCATCCACCTTAGATTTCAATTGACCTAACAAAAAATTCTGATACTTCAGCATATGAAATTGGCAATTCAAAGCCCTCATAGCTAACGTAGAGGAGGTGTACACTTTTTTCCCCCATCTATCTAAAGCTCTAGAATCTTTATCCAAAGGAACTGGATTTTTAGCCACAGAAGCCCTAATACCCTTCGGACCTTGAGTAATAGTTTCCGGATCAGCTCTAGGACTCTTGTACAAATACTTATGTGCTTCTGGAACTCTATAATATCTGTCTGGCTTAACAGGGGCAGGAGGTAAAGAATCAGGATTAAGGGAAAATTCAGAAAAAACATCCTGAACAACTTCTAAGACAGGAGGAATAGCCAAGGGCCTATGCTGTGGCAGAAACAAAAATTCCGAGCCGTTTCCGAGAATCCGAAAAATCCTGACCTTCCCACTTGAAATGCTCCCTCATGGAATGTAAAGTCTCAGAAAAAGAAAAATCCTCTGGAGGAGAAGCAGAAGGACAGGAGTCCTCTGCATCCGAATCTAAATAAGAAGGGAATTCCTGAATTTCTTCAGCTGAGGAATCAGAGTAGTCTGAGGAATGATCCATCCCCTCTAAATCTGCCTCCACCCTAGGCCTCTTCTCTGGGGGGGGCATAGAACCCCTGATCAAAGTAATCAAGTCCTCAGCCATTTTTAACATATGCTTTTTAGGAACAGAGGCTGGAGAGCTAGAACTATGACCAGGGCCAACATGACAAGGTTTGGCCTTAGCATGGGCTTCAGCCACTGAAGTAGAAGGCCTAATGACCTTCTGTAAAGATGGAACTACAGACACCTGAGAAGCACCTTCAGCCGGGCCTAACTCCTGAGAGGCCAACTCCTGTAAAAGTAAAGGTTCCCCATGGGATTCAGCCGAACCCTCGGCAGGATCCACAGATTCAACCGGAGGCTCCGTAGAACCGGCGTCCGCAACGGACGACTCATCCGGTTTAGACTTCAAAGATCTATCTTTACGCTTTTTAGCAGTAGCGGGCGTCGGAGGATCCGACGGCATGTTATAGTTACACCTTTTACCGAAAACAAGCCTGGCACAGTCTAATCTCTGTTTAATGGTGCGCTTGTTAAATCTAGCACAAAAGCGACACCCGACCACGTCGTGTTCCGGCCCTAAGCAAGGAATACAGAAAGAATGAAAATCCTTATGAGGTATCTGTTTCCCACAAGAAATGCAATTATTAACTTTTTCTGACATCCGGATAACTGAGGCAAGAAAAGACAAAGAATTCCCCAACGGGGTACTTAGCCCAACTTGGTTTTCAGTCTGAAACTCGATAAATGAAAATTTCAGAATGCCGAACGGCACTTGCAAACGCTGCTTCTGCTTTGGACCATGCGGCAAGAAAGACTGAGGATATGGCGTTGGTCATGCGCTTATGTACTACGACGTACTGACGTCAGCTCTAGGCGACAATGACCGACGCCAGCCCAGCTCTTTGGTATTCGGGCCGATCGAGGACAGCGGACTACCCACAGGTTATGACTGCAGCAATGTGAGACGAAGAACATCTATTGTTTAGTGTTGTGACTTTTCCTAAATTGTTCTATTTATCCTCTCCACTGCTCTTTTATGAATAGTAGCAGTAAAAAGCAATACTATAGCTTACACTGTGCATAGATTATAGAACTGTCATTCTGATGAAAGCAGTACTATTTATTTTCGTGCGTGTGTGTCAGATGCAGGTATGATTAGATCTGAGAAGAGTACAGTGCATCCAGCTATGTTGTAGAATTGCTTGTCATGGGAAAGTTATGGGAGACATAATGGATACCTTTTTATACCAGCTAGTGGAATAGTCTTCTGTGTGTTGGTAGTCCAATATAGGTTTTCGGTGAAACCGTCAGAATTTTAATTTAAGTTTTTTATGTGAATACAAGGCAATCATTCTGCAGACTGTTACATGCTTGGCCAATAACCAGTCTGTCATACAGTGGCCAAAGTTGAGAATCAAACCCTGTTTGTTGTGTATGTAAACTTCTTAACCATTGTATTGTCTTCCACTCACAATTTTTTTATATGGTAGGGAAAAAGGGAGAAAAATGTGGCTTGACACAACTTTAGTGTGTGAGTAGTTTGCCACACATGGGTAAATATCTTGTATCGTAAGTTTTGCCTATTTTATAGATCTACATGCTAGTAGAGATGGGCCGGTGTTGAATACTGTGGCTGCAGACAATACACAGTTTGTATTCCATTACACATAGAATTAATACACACTGTATGTAACATATGATGTACGTACATTCAAAATGTTAGCCCAGGGGACTAAGGCTCTGGCTTGTTAAAGAGCCATTTCTTGTCCCAAGAGTACATGGATTAAATCTTTCTACATTCAGTTGCTTACCGTGGAACCTTGAGCAAGTCACTTGCTATGGGGCAGTTGGAAATTTGGGACAGGCTCTTTAATGGTCTCTTGGGCTGCAAGACTACTAACTACCTATGACCTAAGGGCAGTTCGGAACTTTTGATAGGCCACCTGTCAAATGCTTCTGGGACACACGTATATTATATGTATGTATGTATGTGTGTATATATATATATATATATATATATATATATATATATATTTATATATCTAGACATATAGATATATGGGTCCACTTCAGAATGCTGAAATTCAAAACTTTGAAAGCCATATGATCGCAGACCATATGTTCGAAGTTTTGAAATACCGACATTCTGAATGGGATATCGCATACAGTTCGGACTGGGAGAGTTCCCTTGTTCTCGCTGTAGTGCGATCTCGGAATTGGTATATTTAAGTAGGGGGGTTGTGGGGGGTGCAGTGGGGCAAAGCCCCCCTGCTATACGCAATTTAATGAGTGTTTTTTTTTTTTTTTACGGGTCTAGTTCACATTTTCAAACATTCAAATGTTCGATCATATGGTCTCGGCCATATGAATTTCGAACATTTGAGCGTTTGGTTATGTGAAGTAGACCTATGTGTATATATATATATATATATATATATATACAATAATGTGTGTGTGTGTGTGTGTGTGTGCGTGTGTATATATATATATATATATATATATATATATATATATATATATATATATATATATATATATGGGTCTACTGTATATAATCGAAAACTCACTTTTTGAAAATAAACAGTAGACCCAGTTATCTTGAAAGTGCACTTCACGAAAGTGCACTTTGCAACACCACTTGAGTGAATGGTTATGGCCCTTAGGGTTAGGGCTTGGGATAAGGCTGGTGAATAGCTAGTAGGGCTATCCACTATCCTTAACCCATGCCCTAACCCTAAGGTCTGTGACTACCACACCACAGTAGAGGACATTGCCTGTTCATTCTAGTGGTGTTCGCGAAAGTGCACTTTCGGTGAAGTGCACTTTCGCATTAGTGGGCATCTACTACCACAGTTTAAAATAGTGTAATTTCGATCTACAGTAGTAGACCCATATATATATATATATATATATATATATATATATATAAAATATGTGTGTGTATATGTGTATATATGGGTTCACTTTATAATCTCAAAATTCTGAAATACCGAATTTCAGAATATCGAGATCATAAAGCTGAAACACCACAATCCTGAATGCCCATAACCACGAAATTCAAAATCCCGACACTTACATACACACACTCACATACACACAACTGCCCCCCACACACAAACAAAACTAACCTACACTAGAAACAAGTATGGGGGCTTCACCCTCCTGCACCACCCCATGTGGGGGGCTGTGCCCCCCACACCCGCCTACTTATGTATTATAACTCTGAGACTGCACAATCACACACACAAAGGCAACTCACACCCACACATTTCACAGCCCCTTGCACACACATCACTACCATACACTACAGCACATAACCTAAACACTTATACAAACTTACCTGCACTTACATCCATTCATACACCACAACACCAGAAGCTCCGAACTTTGGGATTTCGAATTTCGCACTTCTGGTGTTTCACAATTTCGAGCATTCGGGATTAGAATCTCGGAAAAATGAAATTCGGTATTTCAGTTTTTCAAGATTCTAAAGGGAACCCGTATATATATATATATATATATATATATATATATATATATATATATATATATATATATATATATGTTAACACGAAAAAGACAAAAAGATGTTTGAATCATTTTATGTATGAAATGGAAAAATTACCTACAACAAGTCCAAAGATTGAAGATATCAAGGTTTGCTGCTTAGGTATGTGGAACATGCTCTTCCGAATAACAAATAAATGACAGGAGCATTCCTGCCCCATGTACTCAGAGTGAGAATGAGAACAATGAATGAGGATAGTGTACATAGCAAACAAGACAAGTGCTTCAAACGTGATCTCCCTCCTGGTGTACTTCATCAGTCTCAGTTTACAGCTACTTAGCTAACTATGGTAGAGATCCACTAACTTCTTGCTGTGAGTCCCTTTTGCAGTATGTTAACATCATTTGGGGAGCCAATGACAGCTCCCACCTTACATTCATCCACAGCCTTGGTCAGCCACAGGTCTTTTCTCTTTTTCTCGACCTCTATGAAATAGATGCCAAACAGTAGGGTTCCCAGGACAGATCCCTGGGGAACCCAACTTGTGACAGATATACTGCTCCAGGTGGACGGCCCTATTTTGGATCTTGTGGGTCCTATTGGTGAGCCATTTGACCACCCACAGCATGAGATAGGGATTTACAGCAAGTTGTGTTAGCATGATGCCTGTGTGGGGGATTGTGTCAAACACCTTAGCCAAGTCCAGGTAAGTTGTATGTACTGCATTTCTCTCATCCAGGGCCTTGGTGACAGTCTCAAAGTTATCAACCAGGTTCAACAGTCAAATTCTACCCTTGACAAATCCGAACAGGGTGGGGTCCAGTGCATGGAGATTGCTTACATCCTTTTTTATGAGGTCCATAATAATATGATCCATGGCCTTTCAGATCATGCTTGTCAAGCAAATGGGTTGATAGTTTCCAGGGTCATGAGTGGCACCACCTTTGTGCAAGGGGATGACAATGGCAGTTCTCCACTTTGCTGTAATGAAGCCTGTACTTAGGCTGTGGTTGAATAGGGGGCTTAATGGCAATGCTTGTTAATGCTGGAGGTGATGCAGAATACAGCCAGGATAACTATCAGGTCCCATGGAAGCTGTGTTCTTTGACATGGATCTGGCCTTTAACAGTTGATCTAAAGAGATGAGGTGTGTTACAAGTATTGGGGTTGTCAAGAGGGCCTTTGGTGAGGGATAGGAGGGTGAAGTTTGCGCTGAACAGAAAATATTCTAAGAACTAAGTCAACATGGGAATGGATAAAGGAGATTCTGCCAATAGCAATTACTGCAATTATGGATACAGACAGTAGGCAAGAGGGGGCTGGAATTTATTGGAGAAAAATGGTAAAAGAACCAAGGTATTGCGATCAAATAATCAGAGAGAGAACGGTAATAGAATGAAAAGAGGCCAACACTTTATTTGAACTGCAGTATGGATATTTCCTTCCTTGTCAAGGACTGTTATCAGAGTATAGACAAAGAGAAAGACATTGGTAGATCCTAAACAACAGACCAGCACCGGTACAGCTTTTAGTAGAAAGTAGAACAGAAGCTGCTGCTATAAAAGGAATAATTAGTAGAACATACAAAATATTGCACGATAACTATAAGAATCAATCGGAGGAGGCTAGAAAGGATTGGGAATATAGAGTGGATAAACAATTCACAGAAAAAGAAACAATGGAGGGAAATATGCAACAAAGTCCAGAAGATTTAGGATCTTTGTTTGGAAGTGTTTACTTAGGTAATTTTCTACCCCAAGTAGATTCCAAAGAATTTTTCCACATGTAGACAGCAAATGTTGGAGATGTGATGGGAAATAAAGAGGTAATTGGGAACACATTTTTTGAGACTCTATTGAGTTGGCAATCTTTAAAGATTTTCTGTAGACTTCTCTGTCACAGATACTGGGTGAGCAAATTGTTGTAACTAAGAAAATGATGTATTGAGCTACAAAACAAAATTGGAACTGCCCAGACAAAGCAAGGCCTTGCTGAGTCTAATTATGGTGGCTGCCAAAAAAATCAATTGCTAGAAAATGGAAATCAAAGTTTAAACCGAGTTTACTAGAAGTAGTGAATATAGTAACAGAGATAAAACAACTGGAACTGAGACCTTTAGAAAAGGGTAGGAGCAAATTACATAGAAAAAATGTGAATTGTGGAAACAATATATGCAGAGGAGGAAAAGATTTTAAAGAAGGCAGGATCTGAATGAGCCATGTAATGTTTGACTGACAATGACTGGATAGATTATAAGTGATGTATAGTGTCTGCAACTAAAATTGTCAGTATGGGTTGTGATGTATAACATTTGCAAGTAAAATTATGTCAATACAGTTTTTATCATTTATAAAAATGTATGATTGCCAATGTCATATGTGATAATAAAGATGTTTGTTTCTTGTTTAAAAAAAAAATAAATAAATAAAAATAATGGACTTGACACTCACCAATATGGGAGACCTCTGAACCCCTGCCCCCGCACCCAAATTGTCATATCCTCACTGTTGAGGTCGGACCACAAATGGACTCCTTCAAAATAAAAATCAAGTTAGTAACCCCAGCAAACCCTGTAACAGTTAGGAACCATTCCAAAGTAAACGACACCCTATTAAGTGATAGTTTATCAAACATCAGTGCCCCTCCCAACCCCGTTCACAACAGCCTATGTGTAATTGCTCACAGAGACTCTGTACAGCCTTGCAAATGCATGTATAGAGGTTGCTGCACCTACTCGAAGTAAGCCCAAAACAAACTCAAAAAAACAACCACTCTGGTGGAATCCTAAGCTTAGTAGGGTATAGAACCACAGTGAAAAAGTCATAACTAAAATCAGGAAAAACACTCTAAGCTAAACAGGAAACTAAAGAGGACTAATTAAGTCCAACAAGGCAAATTGTGAAGTCGGGATTCCCTCACAAGCTAAAGATGACCACAAGGCCTTCTACTGCTGTGTGCAAAACCTGAAATGCAGCACACATCAATGGTACCACCTTCACTGAGCAAAGCAATTAACAAATTTGCTGGCTAATAAATTCAGCTCAAACTTCATTCCCCACTCTCTCCTGCTATCCTCCATAAAATATCTACTAGCATAACCCCCCCCCCCCAACTATTAGCAGGGAGCAGGTCCTGGTGGCAATCGCTAAGGCCAAAGACCCAACATCTGTGGACCACAACAATATCCTAGGATGCCTCCCTAAACACAAAGTAACACTAAACACAAGGTGCAAGGTTTGATTCTCACCTTTGGAAAGGAAATTGATTAGGCTTAAAATGGCCCACAGAGGCAGCTTGCCAAGTAATTGTTTAAGCAGCTATTAAAGTATGTCACTTGAAGCAACAGTTTGTCAAAATTCAATGTCTCGCCCAACCAATAGTTCACAACAGCTTATGCAGAATTTTTTACATACACAGTGATCAAACATGTAAATGGTTGCATAGAGGCTGGTGTACCTATCAGAAGTAAGCAAAAAGAAACCACACTGGTGGAATCCTAACCTTGACAGAGTGTATGACACAAAGAAAATGTCACGACTAAAGTCAGAAAGAGCAATTATCATACTGACGAGAGCTCACTAATAAAACTAAAGAGGAAATTAACAGGACTAATTAACTCCAACAAGGCCATTTGCAAGGTCAAGATAACTTCTGAGGCTAAAGATAATCACAATGCCTTCTACAGCTATTTCAAAGGTATCACGCAGGATTGTGTAGTATGCAGATGTGTAATACCCCTTATCCTCCTAACACTTCTCTCCATAATACGCATCCCTTAAGCACATTATGATTTTGCCTTAAGGAGGTGTATTTACCACAATGCAGCCAAATATCCATAGACAGCTTGACTTCTGCCCTTGGACTTTTAAATGTCAGTGTAACAGTTTTAGGTTGTGTTATAACTCATAAGTTTGCTGGTCAGGCATTTCAGAGTTTTCATGCTATGTTGGAGTATGGAAACTGTCCATTTTTTTTTATTTGGACAAGGGTTACCATTGGCTTGGCTTGAGTTAGGAGGGTCCTGCTTGTTATGTAGGTTTGGTGAACTCTGTTAAGTGATGGCAGTTACCAGGCTGATATCTAACTTTGTGCCATGCTTTGTCAGAAGTGGCATGGCAGGAGTGGAAACTTGAGCATCAGGCCACAGCGGGGGGTGCATTGGTGTCTGTTAGAGGTACATTTATAACAAAATGTGGTATTTCATTGTAACAGGATTCAAGTTTGTTATGTATCACATTCTGTGTCTTTGTCATAAGGAGAAGAACGTCGAGAAGAGTGTTGAGCACCTAAGTAGTGGTTAGGGTAGTTTTGATGTTAGTATTATTGCACCTTTGGTGCCATTACAGCATCCCTAGTATCTGTTGTTTTTTGGTGGGATGTCACTGGGTTAATCTGAAGCCTAAAGCTCAGAGGGAACTCTTGGGGTTATCTACCATATCAACCCTGGCCGACAGGCACTGATTAGCCATATGATGAACCACAACACAGTGAAAAATGTTGAAGCAAATACTTTTTCTGTCTATGTTAAGTACTTATCTGAGGTAGTGGTAGGTACATACCCATGTAAAGGGACATGTACTCGGAGAATGCAGTAATGTCTCTACTCATGTATTCCATGTAGGGCTGCCACACACCCCAGCCTGGAGTATGACACAGTAGTAACAGTGCCTGCTGCTGAGACACTTGAGTATGTGTGTGATGCGGCAAATCATGGCAGTGTGCAGACAGCTGACCGTGGCCTTTTTCTTCAGCCTTGTGACTGGAACATCCATGTCTGTAAACATGCACTTACCTGTGACTACAACATGTTTGATTTCACCCAGGGAACATACATTTCAGACACTGCATCTGTCCACATTTTCCCCAGAATGGCAAAATCTGATGCTTCCTGTTGTTCCATAGTTATTTTCTTTATAATCGCTCCAGAGACATAGCAACACCAACAAAGGAATCAGATAATGAGTGGATGGGAAATAGGAAATACACCCCGGGGATTACTTCTGTGTCTCTGCTCGACAGTGGCACAGAAAAATAACTTTCTTGGGTGGCAGTGGCATAAGCCAGGGAACCTTGTTGGCTAGGCTTCCGTGGCCCTTGGGCCGATAGCCTAGTACCTACCTATGAACCTATGAACAGATATCCTCAACTCTTAAATTATTTCTGCAACTGGCAGTTAACATTGATCACGCATATCATTATCTAAAGAATTTCAGGATGCATCGAGTCTGAAGCCTCAGAGCCGAATACATGCTGGGGCACAGTCTGTAGAAACAACATCTTCTTGTTTTGTTATGCGTTCCCTGCTGTGAAATTGTATTTAAAGACCCACTAATCAGCTTTCAAAGCATTTACTAAATATTACCATCTTACCCTAAGTTGCAGATGTAAAATTATCAGGAGGTGTTAACTTGCCTTCAACCCCCGACTGTGCTGAATGCTTTGAAGTGATGAAAAGAGAAGTACTCTTCATTCATTGTAAGCGTTGGTAGGTCTTAAAAATGCATGTCACACAGTCATTACTATGTTTGTGTGTGTGTGTGTGTGTGTCTGCATACTTAAATATTGCCAGAGACAGGAAGATGTCTGCTCATGGTCCCTAATCAGTTTATATACTTAGTAAGCCCACCTTCTCATCAGGCCATCTTCATAGGTTCATAGGTGTGTACTAGGCTAATGGGAAGTCTATTCCATAGCATGGCAGTCTCTGGTTATGAACCTGTCCCTCCAGCATGTTCTGTTGATTGTGGTAATGAGGTTGAGTTTTCTGGAGTGTATGGTATGGAGGGATTGGGATTTCTTTAGATATAGCATTTCTAACAGAGCTGGGTCAGACATGGCTTTGTAAGTTATGCAGAGATCACCTCTAAATAGGCGATATGAGACCAAGAATAGTTGGAATTTTTTTAGTCTGTCCATACAGGCAATTGTTTAAGGTCAAGGATCTTCTTTGTGAGGTACTTTTGCGGCCTCTCACGTTGTTGCAGGTGTCGACTGAGGTGTATGCCAAATGGGGCATTGTACTCAACTGGTCTAATGAGGGAAGAGTAGAGGGACACAATGACCTATTTCTTCCTGATTGCAAAACCCTTAGTAATGAGATGTGCCACATAGAAGGACTTTCTGATCACAGTGGCAATGTGGTAGTCAGAAGAGAGGTTGCTGTCAACCTATGTTCCCAGATTTCTTATAATGCCTTCTGTGTTCACTGGAGTCCCATCAATATGGCAACCAGGTTTTTCCCCAAAGGGGATGACGACACATTTTTTGGCACTGAACTTAAGGCAGTGGTTCTGACACCAATCGTTGGTCTCAGTGAGGCCTGTTTGTAGTATGTCAACATCACTTGGGGAGTTAATAGCTCCCAACTTGCAATCATCTGCAAACTTTGTCAGCCAGAGTCCCTTCGTGTTGGCCTGGACTTCAGAGAAGTAGATACCAAACAGGAGAGGAAACAGGACTGAATCCAGTAGGACTCCACTCATAAATGATTCACAGTCTGACTTGGAGTTGGCTACTTTCACACTGTGGGTCTGACTTGGAGTTGGCTACTTTCACACTGTGGGTTCTATTCTATCTGTGAGCCATTTTGCAACCCAACTAGTGATATAGGGGTTGATGTCTAACTTAGTGAGTTTTTCTGATTCCTGAGTGGGGAAAGGAATCACAGGCCTTGGCCAGATCAAGGTAGGCTTTATGAACCACCTTGCCTTCATTCACAGGTCTTGGTGACTGACTCACAGAAGTCCACCAGGTTGAGCAGACATGATCTACCCTTCATAAAACTAAACTGTGTGGGATCCAGAGTTTGGAGATTCCCTATATTCTTGTTTATTAGGTCCATGATAACGCGTTTCATAGCTTTGCATATCAAACTCATCAGGCTTATGGGGCGATAGTTCCCAGGGTCATATGTTCTTATGTCTTTCCACAACAGTTTGCCTAAAGGTGTATGATTAGCATACAGTTTACTACCTTTTTTTTCTCTTTTCTTTTTTTGGATTTAGTGTGATGAGTATACTTCTATGCTTTGCAGTATCCTGACTGTCATATTTATCCATCATTTTATTTTTTTGCCTGTGCTGGATTAAAGTACTGGTGTTTTTCCATTGTAAGGTGTTGTGAATATGTATTGCATATGTGCAGCATACTTTCACTGGCAGCATCTTCCATAGGCCTTGACTGAAATGTGTATTTAAACAGTTCAATACATAATTGTAGTAGTGCTGTGGTAGCGTTATCTCCTCACAGCAAGACGTTGTCGTGTTCGATTCTCAGCTAGAGCATCTTCTGTGTGGAGGCATGTGTGAATAGGCGTGTCCTCGTTGAAGGTTGTGCGTCAGGGCTGGTAACTCTGCACGTAAAAATCCACTACCAAACATTAGCGGACCAGAGTTCTGCTGTGGCGACCCCTAACCAGGATAAGCCGAAAGACACAACAACAATACATAATTGGAATTACTCATATGTAATATATCGCTCATACTCACAAACACACACACACACAACCACAGCATCATTGTTGGAGTTGTAGACCAGGACAGAGTACAAATGGACATGTGTCTGACCACGTTGACATTAATATAGCTTCCAGTAGCTTGTTATGGAACACCCACCATAGATTCTTAATGCACTGTTACCTATTTTAACTTCATTGTTGCAGTGAAGCTTGATCAGACATTTCATTGCAGCCAACCATGCAACGTCTTTTGGGGCATGGAGACACAGACACATTGTCATGTGTCAGACTTTGACTCATGTTTTTTTTTTTAATGCATTTAGCCTGCTGCCTCAGAGATGAATACAGGCTGGAGTACTGTGTAGACATGACATTCTCTTGCTTTGTTATCTATTTCCTGCTGTGAATTTGTATTTAAAGACCCATTATTCAGGTTTCAAACCATGTTATGAACGGTAGCATTTTCCCCAAAGAATATGTTACTTTGTCAAGAGGTGTTAGCAATCCTTCAACCCCTGACTGTCCTGAATGCTTTGAAGTGAAGAAAAGCGAAGTGCTCCTCATTCATTGAAAGCATTGATAGGCTTTTCCTTATGATACTCAACTAGACTAGGGCATATGCTTGTATGGTGGGCAGATGAATGGGACAGGGACTCTGACAGTGTACTACCTTGAGCATGTTTGTATCCACAGCAAAAATGCATTTCCTACACAGAGTCATATATAATGTATATCAACAAGATATATACATATAATATATAAATATATATATATATATATATATAATATAGCATATAATAGCTGTATAATGCCAGGCAAATGGAGATCTCTGCCCATGCACCCTGTTCAGGTTATGTACAGAGCCCACCTTCTCTGCAGACTAGTTATAGCTTTCAATACCAGCACACTGCAAGTCGCACGCTCAGCATAAGTAGTATTCCATTTATTATATTTTTGCATTGCAGAGTACACTTCCATGTATTGCAATATCCCCATGGTCATGTATAACCATGCTTTTTTGCCTGTGTGTTGTTGCATAACTGGTGTTTTCCCCTTGCTAATTATTGTATGTGTTATACGCATTGCACATTCACACCATACTGTTGTTCGAAGTTTCTTCCATATGCCTATTACGTTGTAAAAAATTTGTATGACTAATTCAAATTAGTCACATGTAATGTATCTCACAACCACACTCCAAGACAGTAGCGTAGCTGCAGTTTTCACACTGGAGAAAGTATAACTGGACAGGTTTCTGGCCCCTTTCACATGTACATCCTTATTTTACCATTAAAAAGAGTATGTTAGTTGCGATAGGGCACTGAATTTCATAAGGCCATGGACAGAGGTAAATAAAAGAATCAAACGCTGCAAATATGGCGTGTATCTAGGAAATTTATATTGTAAGAACAAAAAACATATGGAACATATGTAACTAGCAGGAACCAATTTCCATAGACACTCTCTGAGAAGCCATTCATTGTTAGACATGAGCCTGAAGAGCAAGTGTGTGGTCATGTGGCACAGGCATCACACTGTTCAAAATCCTGTGTAGCAGTTATGCCCTCCTAACAGTGTTTCTAGTCCAAGCCATTATGTAGTATGCTCCGTCACCTGAGCAGATGATGATGGCTGGTACCCTTGAGACATCGTAAGTTGTCTGACCATGTACTAATGTCTGTTGCACAGTGAGACAGCATTACATTATGAAGCTGTCACAAAGTTGATGACAAAGGGGTCTGTGCGATGTGATACATGTATTTTTGGTATCCTTATGTGATTTGTAGGGCCCACACATTTTCCACAAAGAGGAGAGTGCTATGAAGTCTACTTTTGGATCTCTGGCTACAATAGTTAGGATGACTTGCAGTAAAAACTAATGTCTTTTGGCTTTTCCCAGTTAGGGGTCACCATAGTGGAACTCCAGCCTGCTAATGATTGGCAGTGGATTTTTACAGAGCTGAGGTGCCAGCCTGATGGCCAACCTTCAAAGAAGGCATACCCATTCACGCACGCACCTACCTGCATGTCTTTAAATATCACTCAACCACAGGAAGGACATGCAGACTCCATACAGAGGGTGCTCCATCCAAGAATCGAACCGGAGAACCTCTTGCTGTGAGGCGCCAACACTAACCGTTGCACCACTGTGGCCCTTAGGATAACTTGCAGTAAGATGTGCAATATTCCCAAGGGCCACGCAGCACGGCCTGGTACAGTGACTATCTAATAAGGTCGACAGGAAAATTATGGAGGCAAAATTGTCATTCTGTACTCATGACACTGATGGTAGCATTTCAGTCCTGTGCACTTACTGCCTGACTTGAGAAGTTTAGTTAGTACAACTGCAAATTGGATGCTGCGATCCTTATTTTACATAAGGGTGTAAACCCTGCTAACTGGTGTTTCATGCAAACTGCACACATTCCTTTCTTAGTTGTGGCGAGACCATCTCAAAAGTTGTAATGTGAAAATATGAAGAACTGTGTTTGGCTGAGTAGTGTCAGCTGCAAATTAACAACTCAATATATGAGCAGTTTAACAGTAAGATTGGAAATATGCACAAAGACAGGGAGTGGCTCAAAGAAAATTTAATAATCTGGATATTAGAATAGAGGATTGCTGAATAGTTTCAGCTAAATTAGACAAGCTCATATTAAACTCAAAATAATGTTGCAGTTATCTGCATGATGCAAGTGATAGTTACTTTCCCAAAATATTCAGTAGGCCCCAACACCACCACTGAAAAAAAAAAACTTCACTGGAGGGACTGTAGAAAACAGTCAGTTTTCAGTACACTCTTTTACTGTGCCAGTATCATAGACATAGGTTTGCAAACTACTGTTTTGCTGTCATTTAAAAAATGTGGAGATGATGCGAATGTTAGGAAATTATAGAAACAGCATGCCACAAGACTGCTGTTGCTTAAAAAGACTGGAAAGCAAAATAAGTTAACATAATAATGTTTTGTAGAAATAGGGGTAAATCAAAAATCAATATTAGTAAAACACAATGAAAATCAACATTTAGCTGAAACTTGCTCGTGAAAATTAAATTAAAATTATTTAAATAAATCTGTATGATGCTGCCAAAACAAATACATCTTGCTGCAGGCAGAGGGGAAGACATTTGAAATGGTACTCCTTCCTTTCATTTCTGAGCTGTCAGTTGCAGTGACAGTTTTAACACCTCTGCAGTAGTGTGTGAGGAGTGGACTGTCAATTCATCTTGGACTACAAAAGAACACCTAGAGCAAAGCCAGCCAATTTAGCTACAACTCTGGCTGCTGCTGGCTAACTTCAAATTATAGTGTAAAGCAAGCTCTGAGCTAGATATAAATGAGGGTGATTTGCAACTAAAAAGAAGCTGGCCTCTTACAGAATGAATACAAACTGACAGTGAGTCACACATTTCCCATTATTTGTCAATGACATGGGAATTCACAGTTACTTCCTTATGTCTGGCATGTGTCACAGAAAGAAGACTTGAACTGCTTTCTGGAAAAGAGAAAGGGTTGAAGGAGAAGAAGATCAGGTGATATATCAAGCCCTATCGGTAGCCATGTTGTGATAAACAGGCTAAAATTACAAAAAAGCACTTAGAGTGATTTTAAGGTGTTAAAATAGGTCTGGAAACAAAGATAGTCTGAAAAAAACATATTTTTTTAGTTCTAGGGTGGAGTTTTCCTTTAAGATCCTCATAGACCAATATCCTAGTAAGTATGAACCTATCAGTCATCCGTTAGCACAGGTATGCTCCCACTGACTATAGCAATGTCACGCCTATGTATTCCTTTGTTTTCTGCAATTCACAACAGCAATTTGGCTAAGCATTAGAAAAAAAAGTTTCATAGCACTTGCTGTCCAAAATGGCTACTTGTATTTCCAGATTAGAATTCATATGTTGAATGTCTCATTAGGGCAGCAGGTAAAGTTACTACAACTGGTTCCCTGAGAATAGAACTTCTAGGCAGCCACATATGGATTTATGATGCAGTCTTTGGTTTTCTTCAACATTTCAAAGACATGGCAGTAAGTGAACTTGCAATACTCTGCACTGCCCATAGGGGCATGTAGTTTTGCGTGTATGCGTGTGTGCAGGTGTGCATGTGCGCGTGTGTGTGCGCGCAGGTGTGCGTGTGTTTGTGTGTGCAGGTGTGTGTGTGTGTGTGTGTGTGTGTGTGCGCATGTGTGTGCATGTGTGTGTGTGTGTGTGTGTGTGTGTGTGTGTGTGTGTGTGTGTGTGTGTGTGTGTGTGTGTGTGCAGGTGTGTGGATGTGTGTGTGTGTGCGTGTGCGTGTGCACGGATGTGTGTGTGTGCAGGTGTGTGTGTGTGTGTGTGTGTGTGTGTGTGTGTGTGTGTGTGTGTGTGTGTGTGTGTGTGTGTGCACATGTCCCATCCAGGGTCGGTTCTCTGCCTTATGAGTATTGCTCGCTGAAATAATCTCAACCTCCCTGTGACAGTGAATAGGAAGAGAGTTGTTGTTGTGTCTTTCAGATTTTCCCAGTTAGGGGTCGCCACAGCGGAACTCCGGTCCACTAATGATTGGCAGTAGATTTTTACGTGCCGAGTTGCCAGCCCTGATGCATAACCTTCAACGAAGGTACGCCCATTCACTCATGTCTCCACACAGAAGACGCTCTAGCTGAGAATCGAACAGGAGAACGTCTCTACTGTGAGGCGACAACGCTACAGCAGCACCACCACTGCAGTCTGAATAGAATAGGAAGAGAGTAAATGAGTAAATCCCCATTTGTCAAAGTG
This sequence comes from Protopterus annectens, assembly GCF_019279795.1. Taxonomy (NCBI): domain Eukaryota; kingdom Metazoa; phylum Chordata; order Ceratodontiformes; family Protopteridae; genus Protopterus; species Protopterus annectens. Next base: position 609,119,113 of record NC_056739.1, read on the forward strand.
AAGAACATTAGTCGGGGAAAGCTTTAGCTAAACCTCTACATAAAATTCTTTAATAGCTTTTTGGGAAACAACCAAATCTAAAGGCAGAACTGAACTTTAAAACATTTACAGGAATTGGATACGGACTACTTTTTTAACATGTATTCCAAAAAATAGCACCTGTTTGTTACAGCAGCACATTTCACAAGTATTTAAAAGTTATTGGCTGACTACAACATATTGTGAGTTGTATTATCTAGAAAAGCATGTAATATATGACAAATCTAAAAAAAAATGCAGAACAGCACTATGCACATATGATCCTAGTACTTAATATGTAAGGAATGATATCTAAGAGGGTGGACGTGTGGGTTAGGGTGGGTTAGGGCGTGGGTCAGGTAAGTGTGCGATTGTGTGGACGTGTGGGTTTGGGCACGGTTGAGGTGACTGTGCGATAGTGACGGACCTTAGGGTTAGGGTTTGGGTTAAGGTAAGTGGATAGTTAGTGGTGTTTGTATAGTTTAGTGTAGGGTTAGGTGTTAGAGTTTAGGTGTATGTGTGTGGATTGCTGTTTGTTTGGTGTGCTTGTGTTGTGTGTATGTGTTTTGGAACAGCAAATTGTTTCCCTAGGAAAAAATTCGCTGTTCCGAATGTTCGATGTTTGTTTTTTCGATTGCTAGGGTTCTGTATTAGAACACTCGACATTTTGAAGTTCGCTGTTCTAATATAGCCCCTGAGTGAATACAAGTATGAAACCAGAGGAGACTGTGTGTGTGTGTGTGTGTGTGTGTGTGTGTGTGTGTGTGTGTGTGTGTGTGTGTGTGTGTGTGTGTGTGTGTGTGTGTGTGTGTGTGTGTGTGTGTGTGTGTGTGTGAGAAAGCAGAAGAGACTGTGTACGAGAGAGAGAGAAAGAGAGAGAACGGTCTCTCTGTAAAAATTGTTGTGTTTTACTTTTTTTTTTTTTTTAAGTACTATATTATATTTTATATTTTGATGTAGAATTCTTCCATCACCCTTGACATATACTACAGAAAGTTTGAAACATTAGGTGGAGGAACTATTTTACATCAAAAATATATAAAAAAAATAATATAGTATTTAAAAAAATAAGTAAGTAAAACATAAAAATTTTACAGAGAGCCCATTCTCTAAGCGCAATAATGCCCTGCAGGGTGTGTTAATGTGTAATTAATGCCCTTTCAGGGGTGAAGAGGCCCTCTGCCTGCAATGTCAGGCCTCATAACATCACTTGCTGGGGGTTAACTGCACATTAACACACACCCTGTCTGGCATTATTGCTTAGCTGTATTTTAAGTGAGTGGATCTATGCAATAAAATAGGCAGCTGCAATGACTATTTGACATAGTGTTAAAACATGCAGAATGAAATTATAACATTAGAAATGGTCACAGTATGATGTATATGCTTTTTAAGAGACACCATCACATACTTTTGTATTGAAGACCTCAGACAGACTAGTTGCATACTGTTCCATATTAAGCATTTACATATGACATAAAGAAGGATGTACCATGTTTCTTATTGGTAGTTTTTCCTTGTGAATATATAGGCTTTTCAAACTGTTTTTCACTAGTTAAAAGCAAAAGCGAAACAGGAAGTTTCAAGAATAAAGTAAGAGATACTGTTCCCTTTTAAAATAATATGTAAAGAAGTAGTTTTTACTGAGATTTTTTCAGTTAGCAATAAGCATGAGGCAGAAACATGATAGTATTAAGTGAATAACTTGTTTATATTTTAAACTAAACAATACTAGAAGGAGAAAACACAACTCTTTGACAACTAAATATCTGAATGTTTTAGCACAGGTGTGGATTACATAGATGGACTGGTAGCATACAACAACTCCCAGAAATGCAGGGCACTGGGCTGGGGGCAGGCTACCAGGCAACCACTTGCTGGAACCCTGTTCTGACATTACAGGCTCTTCAGAAAGACCTTCATGTTAGCATAGGCCAAAGGATTCATCAGAAGTGTTCGCATTCATTGCAAGGGAACTGGCCACTAGCATAGCTAAGCAGATGGAGATTCTCTGTGCAGTACATAAGACACTCCTGCATGCATGTACTGTATGGTTTTCCAAGGGTGGATGAAGGAGTCATATTACACCTGACCCATGCCTACAATCCTTTTTATCATCATTTCTAGTCATAATTAGGATACCAGAAGTGATCCAAAAACTGGCTTCTCACCCTAACTTCATTTACTATGCTATGGAATGTACATCTAGTCACCAGTTTGGCCAATGACCTCTAACTTAAGAAACTCCATGCAAGTTTGATTATGTAGTATGATGTCATATTAATGTGTTTGTTCAAAATGACACTTAGGTGACACATTTGTGCATAGCATGTATGAAATATACTGCTATACAGATTGTCATATATGTGAGCTTTAAACTTGTACATGGAATGGTGTGTCAGCAATTTTATAAACTGAACATATACTATATACATGCACCCATGCATTTTAGTTACAAACAAGCATGTTAGCCAATGTGGCTAGTACAGAATGAAGACACTGCTTGACAAATGCATAGTCATTCAGCATCCCCCCCCCTTCATGTGTGGCTACTGAGCCCTGGTTTGTTTTGCAGCCCTTAGTCATGTCAGGTGTCCACCCTTTGTTTGTGCATTTGTATCTCTTGCCGTATCCCACATGCTTCCCTGCCACATTTGGACATCACCTATCCTGGTCTGTCAGTCTTTCCTTTCCCTTTCTTCCTTCTATATGGAGAACAGAGCTCTCAAAACAGAAGAAACGTGCCTGCTCTTGAATCCTTCCCTGTAGCTTTCCTTCCCCCTGCTCCTTGTTCTTTGCCTCTTCTTTCATTGCCTCCATTAATTCCTATTACCCTTGCTTCCTTTAGTGTCTGTGTTGTAAATTATTATCCCCACATAGTATCTCAAGGACAAAAAAAACATTTTTATATCCCATTTCTATGCTGGAACGGCAGCTATTTGGCCATAGATGACCACAAAGACCACATACACAAAATATTTTTAAATAGGTACAGCCTTGAACAACTGCACACTTTTGTTTCTGGTAGCCATTTAGTGACTGAAGACACCATTGCGAATGTACTCTTGCTATCAGTTGAAAGAATTTCTTGTATTCTGGCCTCCTTGTGGGATCTGTTTCCTGAGATGCATGACTCTCACTGCACACCTTCTCACATAATTTTACACAGATAGTTTGGGGCTATTTATATTTCACTTTGAATATAATATAGACATTGTGACACCAATGCACAGAAAGTATTTGAAGACCATCATTTAAACCAATACACCTGCCAATATCATATATACTTGAAAAATTAAATAACCTAACTGTGTAGCTTGAAATGTTCAAATATGTTGAATCTGATGTATTGCTAAAATAGTATTTGTGGTTATATCAGTTTTACCTTGATGTTTTTGTCATGTATTTATTTATTTGTTTAGGTTTGCTGGCAGGATTTACAGATGAGACTGTTTATAAGTATTGCTGTTTATTACTGCCGTATCTTACCAGCAACAATAATTTTCTGTAGACTCGTCCCTTTCCTCATTGGGTGTTTCAAAGAAGAAAGAAATGTGAAGATTCACGCAGTTCATTACGCTGTTACTAAGTCAAGGTACCCTGGGGACAGAGCGGCTTAGGAGATAGTGTAGAAGTAATTACAGAGCACTTTGAAGTATTATACATTCTGAGGAGAGAAACCGACCTAGTCTAAAACCCGCTGAGGCAGAACAAGTTGTTATGATGAAGTCAGAGTTATTTATTTGTTGTAGTAATCTATCTGACATTTCCTTACAATATTAAAAAGACCTACTCTGTAAAATTCAAGTGCAGTATATGCAACAGAAACCACCATGAAATGTCTGAAAGCATGAACTACCTAGTGGAAATCTGTTGCAATTTTTATCTGACGGGAACTCTAGAGAAGGTAAATAAACAGTGGCGAATCCAGGAATCTGTAAAAGTGGGGGGGGGGGGGGTGCAGTCTGTTTATTTGACTACTGGGGTGGGAGCAGGAAAGTGGGACACTGGGTTTGGGGAATGTCGAAAGATCACCATATGATGTTCTGATATTATGTATAAAAAGACAGCACTATATGCTCAGTTGCACTTTATTTTGCTGTGGATATGGTAGTAGAAACAGATAATTCCCATGCAGCACACAGCAGTACAAGTTGTTTTTTCAACATATGCCTGAAAGAGATGCTTGGATGCCCATGGCAAGTCACAGTCCCTTTCCTTGGCATAGCTGGCATGTGCATTGTTGTAACCTAGGAAACAATCCCACTGAAGGTGATATTAGCCACAACAAATACCATAGTGAATTTAAGTCATTTTTTGGTAAATTAATAATGATGTAAGTCAAAATAGTGAAATTCAGTTAAGTAAAAGTAACACAACAATTAAGTAGATGTTATGAAAAAAAAATCCCAAAAAGCAAATACTGAGTTTAGTAATTGTATGGATCTTATAGTTTGTTTCTTTCTTTCGGCTTTTCCCAGTTAGGGGTCGCCACAGCGGAACTCCGGTCCGCTAATGATTGGCAGTAGATTTTGACGTGCTGGCTTGCCGGGCCTCATGCACAACCTTCAACGAAGGAATGCCCATTCACGAATGTCACCACACAGAAGATGCTCTAACTGAGAATCGAACGGGCAACATCTAACTGTGAGGCGACAACGCTACCACAGCACCATTGTATGAATCTTATAGACGTTACTAAAATAGATATTTCTATACAAATATTTCCTGACTATATACTTGCTGAGCTTTTCTTAACAATGTTGTTTTAGTTTAATCTTGAATTTCACTCTGTGTTTAACCTAAAAGCCTTCAGTGTATACCTTTTCATCTTTTCAGGGTATTCAGATTTGCAAGTCAAATAACCACTAATCTACCCACTATGCGAATAACAGCATGTCCTAATTATGATTTCACAAATAAAAAATGTTAGCAATGTACCCTTTAAATACACAAGATGATTTGTTAAAATATTTCACAGACCCTGTTGGCAATATACAAAACCCATACGTTGTTGTTTGTCTTTTGTTTTTTCCCGGTAAGCGGTCGCCACAGCAGAACTCCGGTCCACTAATGATTGTCAGCAGATTTTTTACGAAATGCCGAGGTGCCAGCTCGATGCTCAACCTTCAACGAAGGCACGCCCATTTATACACGCATGTCTTTTGAACACTACCCAACCGCGGGGAGGACATGCAGAGTCCACACAGAAGGCACTCCCAAGCCCAGCTGAGAATCGAACAGGAGAACCTCTTGCTGTGAGGTAACACCGCTACTGCCATACCACCGCAGCAATGCCAGTCAGAAACTTGGCTGGCTATATTGATAACAGACTCTTTACTGACCCCCTTGCCTCTGTGGTGTTTAGAAAATGCTTTAGTTATAAACATAACCTTTGCATTATCCCACCATAGTCTAATGATTCCTTCCTTATTAGGGTCATCATTGAGTATAATGCCTGATTCAGCATGTACCTCACTAAACAATTAAACATTCTTAAAATGCAACCAAATTTCCTCACTAGACCGAGTGAAAGCTAAGTCTATACACTTTATCTCACAAAGATACCTCAAGGGTGATCCTTGCTTATGAACAACCCAGTATTCTAAGACCTTATTCACCCTAAATAGAATCATTTTAAAGCAAACACCAGTTCTGGAGACTTAAACCTACATTAGAATATCAAACATGCCAAACAGCATGATTGGTATGTAAACCTATGTACCTCCATTTCCAGAATAGGCAGCCTTTATATATCAAGCAGAGAAATTCCACAGCAACCTTTAAAACCAATCAGGACTACTGAATGGAAGACCACAAACTTTCACCCATGCCATAATGGGGGAAGTTTACTTAATGGTGATATTACTGTCCCACCAGTATTGGGTGACAGGGCTGAGATTCTTGATGGCCCCTTAGAATTAAGGCTAACAACCTATATACCTATAATCTTCTGAGTATTTGTTGTGTGCAAATCTGGCCAGAGGTTGATAGAGCACCAGACTTATACTAAAGCTAAAGTTAGTGCTTCCATGTATGGAGCTATTTCAGCAGGTTCTTATGAGACATTATTTAGCTCTAAGCCTGTATGAGACAAGAAGTAATGTAAATCAATACAAGCTGCATTATGTGGAAGAATACTGTCCCTTAAAACAACTGCATTGAAATAAACAATACGGAGTGACAATTTCAGTGAATTGGTATGCAGTTGCTGTAATGATAACATTACAGTAGGTCTGCAATTCCATAAGCTGATTGTAGTACTATATGATACTCTGAGGTCTGCTGGGATTTACTTATGTACTTTATTAAACACGGACTTTATTTCTTTTAGGCATAATTCTAAGTGTGTGAATAAATCTGTTTTTACTGCCATCACCAAGCTAATCTGAGCCAAAGCCACAAGATGCTATCTACCCTATTTTCTCATTGCTTAACATATCAGATGTGGTACAAAGTAACCTTTGTACACTATTCTATAAGTAGTTTTACAAGTTACAATGGGTACTCAGGATTTAGGTCAACTTAACAGTGGCTAAGACACTGAAAACTCATTCACTGGCACCCGTCTATTGAAAAGCCACCTAGAATGACAGCCCAACATACTGAGCACATACTAGAAGAATTCAAAGGCTATGAACATAAAAATTGTTTTTGCAGGGGGCAAGCCTTCTGTTGCATGCTCCTCACCTGACAGTTATTAACGTCTAACTCATATAGTATAGTTCAACAATAATAATAATTAGTAAATGGAAAAAATAATCCCCATCTTTCATGGTTAGGGAAATTCACCCTCTGTACACACACACACACACACACACACACACACACACACACACACACACACACACACACACACACACCTCTCAACCTCATAGTGCAAGAAATCAGGGCAAAGCCTAAAATTATGGGGGGGGACAAAGTCCAAAAAAATAAGAGACAGATTTTAAACATTGCTCTTACAACCAACCAGGCATTTGCTAGAATAACAGGATTTCTGTTATCATGTATTTTCTATAGGATATGAAGTCTGAAACTCAAATGTATGTCATTTAGTGACTTCAGCCATTAGTGGTTTGCCAGAAAAAACACAAATTTTCTGAGGATTAGACCAAAAATATGAGGCAAAAAGCTGGACATTCTGCAAAAATCTGGACAGTTGAGAGGTATGTTTTACAACAACAAAACTCACAAACACAGCAAGTAATCTGCCCATCCTATCAACAAATCATACATTGTCTTGTTGTTTCTATTACACATAAAATGATAGTTTTGAAAAAGTGGGCATTCATAAATTTCACTTAGTGGAAGAGCCCTCAAGGAAATAAACCGAATGGAGTATATTTCAAAGAATGGAGCATTTGCTGAAAAGGATTGATACTGCTTAATTACTGTGCTCTGATGTTTCATTTCTAATGCAGCATGCAGGTGAGCTGTAAAACAAATCTGGGCAGGACTTTTGACAATGTTATTTTAATTTTTTATTATTTTGTTTATTTAACATTTGTTGACCTGAAAAGTCCAACTAGGACAGAGCCTATTTTCAGTGGAGACCTGGGGAGAAAAGCTCCAGATGCATGTCTTTGGAATGTGGGAGGAAACCGGAGTACCCAGAGGAAACACATGCGAATGCATGGAGGACATGCAGACTCTGCTCAGAAGGCACCCCAGCCAAGAATCAAATCAGATAACCTCTTGCTGTGATGCTTATTTGAGATCTTATGACAAATAAGCAAAACTTTTGAAGGTCATTCTGCATGACTACTAAATGCTGATTTTCTGTCTGGATTAAACATGTAGCAGGTTTATATCGTAGGAAAACTCCACAGTTCTAACCACCTGCCTGTGTAGCTGTTTTTGAAAATGATGGAGTAACTCTTTACTGTTGCTGGCCCAGCATTCTGTAAGCACTACGGAGGTATCATGCTGGTCTTGCAATATTAAGCTGTAGACATACTGTGGCTGGAATGGGAGGGTCTCAACCCTCTTCAAGTCCATCACCCCTAGGAACTCAGCACTTCTATAGTGACTATTTCCAGGTCACAATGTTTAAAAGTAATAAAATTTTACAATACCCTAATAACATACCCAGTTAACAGTGTTGTCTATTATTATTTCTCCCAGCATCATCAAAATCATATGTAAAGCATAAATTTATCGAGCTAATACAGTAGCAGGCCTATCACCCAGCAATAGTACATCATGTACTAATGGTGCTTGTCCTACCTGTACATACAATACTGTAATTACGGAGTCTTATCTTTGTGAACATGATCGTAAAGATGTTAGAGTCGTGGCTGAAGAATGGCGACAGTATCCTTCATTTCATTCAGGCAATGCATAATTCCTTCCAAGGTGAGACACTTAAACCTGAGCAAGTAGAGGAGTTCTACTAGTCAAAACAGTACTAACTGCACAATCATCTCGTCAAGTCACGACCATAACTGTGTAATAATTCATTCACATGCAAACCAATGATGAAGTAAAAGTAAGCCTCCTTTACCAAACTCCAACTAATTCCAAATTTGTAAACAGGTTTATTATTACTATTATTCACATTCACAATGCAGTAATACATTTTATCTTGGTGACTTTAACATGCAGTGGGATCCTAGACACAATTTTCTTCCATACAGCATATCATATGAATATTTTTCCTACCCTATCATAAAGCTTACTAATTTTAACTTCAAATCTATTAAACGTGATAATAGAAAAGATCTGCTTCAAATGTAGTCACACATGCAATGTGCAGAAGATAAACCTTTTGTATCCAGTGGTCATGTATCATCACTACTATCAGTTTTGGAAAGAGAAAAGCCCACCAAAGGTAAGATCATCACAAAAAGTTTTTAAACAAACTGGACAAAAAAAACATAAAGCTTAGAAGAGAAATGGCTATGACACAGTGGTCCTGTGAAATAAATCACTCGGACTGTGGAACTGCGGTTTAGTACTTTCTAATATTTTTTACAGTTGCTAAATATGCACTATACTGAACAGAGCAAATGTTCAAGGCAGGACTGCTCCACAGATTAATTTAGAGCTAAAGAAAGCCTTTCAAAATCTGAATGCAGCCTGGCATTAATGCAAACACACTTGCAAGCTGATTATGAGTCACAAGTTGAGAAATCACTAGACAATAATACCAAAGACCATATTTCTACATGCAGCAATCTGTCTTGCTAGGGAACTGGAATTTAAATGAGGACCTAGTACTTACCCAGGCAACAGGAAGGGTGGATAAAAGAAGGAGCCAACTCTGTAGGATCTGCCACCTCTCCATTCCTAATGGCAAAACGACTTAAGTATGATCTGATTTTGAAAAGACCTGAGCATACACTTTGTAACTGAAGCTATATTATATGGGATCTGTAGTATTTTGTTTCACTTTTGGTCCAAACTGCCTCAGGAACACTTCAGGAATAAATGATCCAGGCCAGTGTGTGTCTACCGCACTGGTCTCATTGCACAACACAAAAGTTTAAACAGATCGGTCCGACCCCCTTGCAGAAGAGCCTTGAATTAAAAAGGCAACAGAAACTGAAAAGAAGCAGTCGCTCAGCAGCTCCACTGAGAGAAAGAAAAATAAAAGGGGGTTGACTGCAGCTGTATTTAACGGGAATTAAGCAGCCCGCAAATACACCTGCAGCCAATAATAACTAGACTGGATCAGTCATCACCCCTCCCTGCAAGTGCAGAAATGAGTAGCACCATGATGTGACCTTAAACACAAAGTGAGCCAATGAGGGATGTTTTTTTTTTTTTTTACTACTTTACGGCTGGCCATATGGCCATAGTGTACACTATAATGTACTAGCATACTCCTGCCGATTTCCTTGCCACCAAGCCCATATCACACAACCGCTAACCAGTCCCTTGTTTAGAATGAACTTTATTTCTGTATCATCAGCTTTAAAAAGGGGGCAGTGCACACCCCTGCACCCAGGCCTAAATCCGCCACTGATAAATTCCACATCTTTGCTGAATTACCCAAAGCTTGCAGAATCCATCGGGACCTACAACCTCCAATCACAATAACATATCATTTGTAGAGTCCCTTCGGAATGCCTTCCAAAAAGAAGTGGTTATTGAATACATGCATAGCATTCAGAGCCCCAGGTGTCTACCTGTCCTCTTTCAGAAATGGTAGGGCCATGAAATGTAATGAGCATCATGCTTACGTCTTCCTTCCTAACTTTTGTAATCCATACCTTATACTGTCAATTTACAAGTATATATATATTATTGTTTCACACTAAAATTGAGTTTCTGTTGTAAACAGTTGCACCTACGGACAGTATTAAATACGTTGCTCAGTGCAGAAGTCTGTCACCCTTCAGATAATCTGTTTAGCCATCAGATTCCCATATCCCCATTTTTGTGTTATTCTGGTGGGATTGCACAAGAATATATGTCACACAGATACAAATCACTGGTTTTGCACCAAATTCTAACTAGTGCTTTTTGTTCATAACACTAAAAAACACTTTCTGCAGCTACTCCTACAACTCTGACATCATTTAAGGATGCCTGCATGTGTGTTCAATTTCTGAAGGATCAGGATCCACTCACAAGTTTACATTCAAATTGTACAACACCAAACCTATATTCTGCTATGTTATGTTAAACAAAACTGAACATTTCACTGTGCAATAATTCTTCCACATATATCAATACCTCCAAGTTCTTAATGTAGGAAAATATACATTTCTGTTCTCTGATCTGGGACTCAGATTTCTGCTTTTGAAGTACAACTGGACAACATGTAGTACATGATCAGATTTTATTGCTATGTGCTGCAACATTAAATAAACTGAATGAACTAACAAATTAATTTTTTCCATTATGAATCAAAAAATATTGAATGGCAGTAATGCTGATACAACAGTGGTTAATAACCATGGAGTAAGCAAAAGAGAATAAAGTCCATGGCAAGTAAAAAAGCATGATTGTTAGTAACAGTACATCTCAGCAATCACTATTAGAATTCACCAGTGTCTTTATAGTGGCATGAATATGTAAAATGGAATGCCAACTTTTCTGAGAGTAGCACAGTAAAACATCTTCAGAAAAGTGAACACTGAGGAGAATATCTTTCAGCTCTCCCTGATTTTGCAGGATAATATGTTTGTCTTGTCTCTCAGAAAATATTTGTTTTTCCAGTGAAATACTGAGGAATAAAGTCAATCTATAATTCCAGATGTTAAAGATTCATATTTCTTATGGTTCCAAAAATGCATGGTGATGCAAAATGTATTGTTTTGTAAACATTTTAAGTGAATTAGACTGATATTTAAAAACTATCCCTGATTTTTTGGGGCTTTGTTCCCTCCATTATTTTTGGTTTTGTCCAGGATCTTCAGCAAAATAAGTTGAAAGGTATGCTGAGGGCAGACGTTAACAAATAATTAGAATGACAACAGATCTGAAAAGTCGAAGCTATCATTAAGTCATGTGAAAAATGTAAAATCATGAGGCTAGTGCTCAGAAGAAAATAAATGGATAACAAAACGTTTGAGTAACATTAATCACCACCAAGCAGGAAAGGGTATGTGGAGTGATTGTTCTGGGTGATGTAAAGTCAGATAAACAGTGTAAGAAAACAGTAGTGATATGAGCGAGAGACAGATGTATATAACCAGAAGTATCACTATGAGAAAGTGGAAAGAGTCATAACAGAATCTGTTTATTCTTAGCATTGTTGTCAAAGCATGGTATTTCTTTAATGTCTGCTCTATACCTGCAATATCAAATTCAGTTCTAGAGAATAAATCTCCAGGGTTTCAAAGTGGAAATAGTCCAAAATGAGCAACTAACAGATTTTAAGATATGCAATCAATTTCCTGTGAGGATAGTTGGGGGTCTGTTGAATGTTTGGGAACAGTAACTGTGATTGTCAGACTGGTGAACAGTAAGTGTGAATAGGGTAATGTACTAATGCTATCTGGCTGATAGTGTATAGGATTATGTTGGTTCCAGGCATAAACCTTACAACTTTGACTCAAGAAAGGGCACTTTTTGTAATTAAAATCCATTTCACATGTATTTGCTGAGTAATATACATCCATTTTATTATAAAGAATCTTGAAACCATAATAGGGTAGTTCTTACTCGTGAAATGTTTTGTTAAAGGAAATACAGACATCAGTAATGACCAATAACCTCATTGGTATATGTGCATGCAGAAATAAATGGGAACAAGCAGTTGGTACCAGTTTTTCAGATGATATACATGGCAAACATATTGCATGTACTAATAAGATCTATTCTTTACTTAAAAATAAATATATTTTTCTATAAAGCAGATGTATAGTATTAAGTCTATAGTTTATTTAACATTTGTTTACTGGGAAAGTTCGACTTACAATGAAGTCAATTTTCAGCAGAGACCCGGGGAGAAAGGCTCCAGGCACATGTCATTGTAATGTGGGAGGAAAATGGAGTACCTGGAGGAAACCCACACAAACGCAGAGAGGACATGCAGACTCCACACAGAAGGCACCCCAGCTGAGAATCAAACTGGAGAACCTCTTGCTTTGAGGCGACAATGCTATCACTGCAGTGCTGCACCATCCAGTAGCTTCTATTTGTTGGCACTACCAGTATGTACCTACTGTTTTATACTAGTGGCAATGTTCATTGTAAGCAAGTGGTGGGAATAGCTGATTAATGTTATTAAAATGCTGCGGAATACAAACATAGGATGGAAGGCAGAAAAATTATTTTTGGATGTATTGCATAGATGTCTTAGATAAATGCAGATAAATATACCACTGGTAACTATGGTCATGAAATGTTTAATTTTAACAACTGGAAAGTGTGTGACTTACCTGAATTTCCTCACTCAGATAGGTCAATGAACTATGTACAATATCTGAAATATGAAGAATATAAGCTAACACAAGAGGGCTGGGTTAGTCTGTAACATATCTCTTAGATTTCTCTTTCGTTCTTTCTCCCTGCAAATATTACTAGGCTGGTGATATCCTGTCCCTAGTATGTTATAGTCCTTGCTTGGAGCATGGGTGCACACACGCATGTGTATACACACACACACACACACACACACACACACACACACACACACACACACACACACACACATGTATATATTTAAAATTAAATCATTTAATTAGGTTTCACTTTCTTTTTTTTTTTTTGTACTTCTCATTGATTTGAAGATTTGTTATGATTTGTAATTTGGACTTTATACAAACAAATAACTAAATAAATAATTAAGCAAAATGTGGACATTAAATGAGGTGGTGTTGTACCGCTTGGTTAACTGAAAGGTAACAAACATGTTCCACAGTTCTTGACACATCCTTTTACTTGGGTATACATTCCATACCAGTAAAGAGTGCCAGCAAGTTATCATAGATCTGCCTTTCTACAGTATGGCCTGACATAGGATTATCAGTGACAGGATCACGTTAACCAATACTTTCCAGTTTTTTTTTTTTTGTAAACTAACCAGTACCCCTTTCTGGGAAGTCTTTCTTTTATGTACTTGAATATCTTTTCCTCTATGAACCTTTTCCCCCATCAAGTCACTACTCTGTAGGCAGGAAAATAAAGTATTATTCCTGAAATTCCCAGAATTTGATTGTTGTTTTAGTATCTGTGAAAATGTGTTTACAGATCTGTCAGGTGAGAGTAATGTAATATGCAAGGCAAAAGAAACAGGAGCAATTTTGGGTTACTGTTTGTCCCTGCTCAAGTAGTCACCACTGTCTGTGTGGGCTTTACTGTAATTTGGCTAAATATGGGAAATTATTGCTTATGATTATCTCATAAGGAAAACGTGATAATAGCTACTATCAATGTTCTGCATTTATGTGATGGGATTACTAGCATACATTTGATTGTAAGAGACATAGACACACATACAGGCATGCATACATATAAACACAAATGTGTAAACATGCGCAAGTGAAGGTTTACATGTATATGTTTTCCCTCCACTAAAATAAATTGCACCATGTGGTATTTTGGAGATTTCCTCCTGGGTCTCTGAATAGGGCAGTATGAACTAAGAGGGTACTGCACTCCCAAGTGTGCTGTCTTTCCGATGAGGTGTTAAACCAACACCCCATCTGCTTGAGTTGGTGGTAGCTCAGGTGGATGTAAAATACCACACAGCACCTATCGAAAACAAAAGGGGTCCTTTATTTATATACAAAATTAACTCTTATCTACTAAATATTTACAGTTACAAATATTTACAAATGTTCAACTATATAGATATACAAATCTGTTTACACATTCATGTTAAATTTTCATCTCTATTAGACCCCCATCCTTTTTCCATAACCACCATCTAATTTTACTTAATATTGTTGCTAAAATCCAGTTACCATTAAACATAATTTCATTTATTCTTTCATTCCATGTAACCCATATAACTTTTTATCCTTTTTAACATATTATTTCTGTTCTTATAATATTCATATTTAATCATACCCATGTTTATTTTATCCACTTCTTTTATGTCTTCAAAAAATCTTCTTTACATAGTTTTCCCCATAACTTTTTTACTCTTTTATGTTTCAAAAACACATGTTCTGTAGTTTCTTCTTGATAATGTAAACATATCCTATCACTTTTCTTCTTATATTGCTTATTTCTGTTTACTGGTAATTTATCTATTACCAGTTTCCACAAAAATCTTGACATTCTACTTTTTGATTACACCATTTGCTTTTTTATTTTTATAGCTTTAATGTTTTCATCTGTTAGATTTTCCCATGTTTACATAGTACTGTTTTATCATTACATTTTTATACCATACTTTTCTGTCTTTTTCTATATCATAATTTTTATTTTGCACAAATTTTTTTTTTCTTGGTAACATTTTATTTCTTCATTTATACACTTTTTCCCTTTTACTTTTTTTTACCATATCCCCAAATTTATCATACTTATAAAATGTTACTACTACTCTCTCATCTTTTTCATTTATCCACTTCAACACTTTGTAATTTGATGAACCAATGTACACCACTGGATTAATTAACCCTAAACCTCCTTCTTCTTTATTTTCAATCAAAACTCGTATTTTACTGGGTTTAATCTAGAATCAGATATAAATGAAAAAAAATATCTCCAATAATTCCTTTTCAAATACTGTTGGTGACATAAATATGCTTGCTAAGTATTTCCCTGACTCAACACCACAAAGGCTCAGAATACTTTGCAATACTTTATTCAAAACAACACTCCTGTGAAGCGCTTTTCGTCCGGTAGCTTCACCTGACTTCTTCAGACAAGATTTTGAAAAAGTTCCACAGTATAAAAACACTCCCATGCAGGTAATTAATCAATTAAACACCCTATTAACAGCACCCAACCAATTCCTATAAACACCACGGTGTAGGACGTACATATATTTATATAAATATGTTTTTATATTGATATATATATATTTAAAAACATTTTTAAAAAAATGAAATATGTAATAAGTTATATACATAGTAAGAATTTAAGACATATTCCTTATATATAGATGTTAGTAATTACATGATGATTTAGTAAAGGATGGTCGGTGAACTAAGTTTGTTGTTTTTGTTTTCATGTGGTTAACGCTTGCTAAGTATGCTATTTTTCCCATCATTACTGAGTCTATCAAGCCTTTTTTAGAATGATATGTTCTCCAGAAAAGACAGGTTTGTTTTATTTTTTCTATTGTTTTTTTCCCATTGAATTCTACTTACATCTTTATTCCCAAATGTTATACCTAACACAGAAATTTCATTCATTCACTGCAAAATATATACTCCCGATTTTTACTACATCACTTAAACCTTTACTTTTTTCTTTATTCTCCATCTCCAGACACTCATTTGTGGAAATTACTACTTCTTTTATCCACATTTTGTTTTTTTGCAATTATTATGTCATCTGCATATGTTAACAGAACTGGAATTCTTACCTCTTCAGGTGCTATATACCCCACCTCCTTCATTTTGTAATTTATTTCACATACTATCACATTCATAACTAATGCAAAGAGTATACAACTCATTGGACATCACTGTTTTACACCACCATTCATATGTATCTCTTGGCTTAACCAGCCATTTACAAATATTTTTACTTTATTATTACTATATGCTGACATTCCTTCTCACTTATATTATAATCTTTCATTATTACCAATAAGATGTCTTGTTGAATTGTGTCAAATGCCTTATTAAGGTCTCCTATCATGATTTTTGCTTCTTCTTTTCTATTCATAATATCATCCATAATTTCTCTATCATTAATAATTCTTGACAACCCTTTCCCTTTATATTACATATACCATCTTCCATAATATTTTCTATTTCAGTTTCAAATCTCTTTTGTATTATTTTCATAAAGATCTTATAATCTTTATTATTCTTCCTTCTTCCATATGAATTTAAGTATTCCACTACATAATTCTTCATACATAAAACCTTCATTTAACCATTCATTCAAAATCTTTAAAAAATATTATTTTTGCTAATCCTTTAATTTTTTATACAGTTCATACCCTATTCCATTTGGTCCTACAGCTGAATCTATATTCACTTATCCTAAT
The DNA here is from genome assembly GCF_019279795.1 of Protopterus annectens. Classification (NCBI taxonomy): domain Eukaryota; kingdom Metazoa; phylum Chordata; order Ceratodontiformes; family Protopteridae; genus Protopterus; species Protopterus annectens. Next base: position 609,135,698 of record NC_056739.1, read on the forward strand.
ACTTTATCTAGCTCATTTAAAGAAATCTCCTTTTCCTAATCTTTATTATCTTTTTCTGTTAACTTTTTTTACTTTCCATGTTCATTTCACTACCTTATTTATTCTTTAAAGATTTCTTGTACATGTACTAGACTATTCATAAACTTTTCTTGCGTTCTTTCTATTTCTCCTTTTATATTTTTTATTTCTCTCATTACACTACCATCTTCCTTTACTAATCTGCTAAGTAACTTAGTAACTCAATATTTCTTCTCTTTTTCCTTGTAAAAAATATCTTTGCTTATATAACAATTCTTGTATTTTTTTTGATGGTTTTCATACAGTTATTTTCCTTTGTCAAAGTACTTTCTATCATCGTGTTCTAAATCTTTTAATGCATCACTATATGTTATTTTATATTTTTCTTTCTCTAGTTTTCTCACATCATATTGCCACTGTAAAACATATTTTTTATATTTTTTCCTTAAATATCATCCATCATTCAGACCAGTTTTTATAAACTTTTCTCATGGTAATATGATCTTTCCATAACTGTATTACTAATATCTTTCCTTCTTCAATCCATGCTTTCTCATTAACCCATTTTATTCTTTTGCCTATTGTTATATATTCCTTTCCCCGGATTTAATAATATCTGTGTAGGAATAGTGTAATTCCTACATAGAGTGTATGGTGACCGTCGCAGCTCCCCCTCGGCAGCACTCTTTGCATATTAATGAAGGCTCACTACTGAGGGAGAGCTGTGTGCATTATTACTGAATCAGTGGTAGAGGGTATGTTACAATGCTCGCAGATGTCCCCCTGCACTGTCAAAGGGCTGTATGGCACTAAGACATGAAACAAAGTGTCCTCAGACACTTATTTATATATTTATTTATGTATTTCACACAGGGGGTGTGTTACAGTGTCTGTAACACACCCCCTCCACTGTCAAAGTGCCATATGGCACTTAAAGATTAAAGAAAGTGTCCTCGGACACTTATGATTTTTTTTTTTTATTTATGTCACACAGAGGGTGTATTACAGTGCCCATAACACACCCCCTGTACTGTCAGAGTGCCCTCCGGCATGGAAATTAAATGTCCCAATGTGATTTTTCCTTTTATGTTTATTTTTGGGGTTTTTTTTTTTTTTTTCAAATTTAAGCATAGCTGTGAGTGTTTGCATGGTGTGGCACGTTGCTCAGCAGTGCTTAAACATAATGAAAAGCTATATAAAAATGTATTGCTGAAATCTTCACAGTCAAGTTAGCTGAAAGGTTAGAATTATGGCTTTGTGTGCAGTAGTTGCAATGTTTGAATACAAAGACAGGCCATTCAGCTTTTACATCAGAAAGCATTTCTATTTTTTTATTGCCCTATTTATTGATGTTTGTTAACCAGGTTAGTGCAGGTGGTCCAGAATCTTAGCTTCAGTGGAGATATGAGGTGAAAAGCTCCAGTTAAACACAAGTGTCCAATACAGTTTAGTCACATACCAAGGTACTGTAATTAAAGTAAAATGCAGACACATAATAATAAAGTATCAATAATGAGTAATGAATGTCAATATATATTTATGTTATCATGTTGATCTTTTAAGCCAAGCTAAACAATGCTTAAACAGGACCTGCCTGAGCAGTACATAGCAATGCTTAGCTCAGCTTAGCCCATTTGAGCATTGCTAAGCAGTCCCATTCTAAGCAGTTCTCAGCTGAACTAAGTGGATTTGCACACTGCTAAGCATTTGCCACTTTAAGCACTGCTGAGCTGTGATTAGCATTTTAAAATGGTCCAATGGTGACAAAGGGTGGGAAAATACCCTCATTTAAGCTGCACAGGTAGGAATACAGCCAGAAGCTGTTGGAGTATGACCCATGCAGAAACTATGGCAGGAGCTGGAGATGGAGCGGGCTTTCAGGCACAGCACTGGGGCATGTTGGAGTCCAGGGACATGGCTGGGCTCCTTGTTCAATACCATGAAAACAGACTGCTGCATGGCCAGTAACAGGGCTCTGAATACAAGTCCAAGGCCTGTGACCATCTGGCACATGACCTCACCAGTGCCACTGGAATCCCCCACACTGGTGAGTAGGTGCATCATCATTATGATGACCTGAAGTGGAGAAAGGGGGCACTCTTGGCTCAATGGATCCAAGATGCTCAGGATGGGAATTCCCCAGCAGTTTGTAAGTATACAAATCATTGCTTTACAAATTCTAGCATGAATATGTGATAGACAGGTATGCATAATGGTGTGTTTTCCACCTACAGCTGCAGAGGAGAGGACTCACAACTTAGAGACCTACACTGGGCACCTAGCGAGGATGCGCCAACTGTGTGGTAAGTACAGATTTAGCTTGCAATATATAGTACAATAAATAAAAAAGAGTACATTGTTTACTGCCAGTAGGTATAGTGTGTTCTGAGTACACGGCAATAAATGTGTTCTTAGACCCACATTGACATAAATGAGTAATACCAGGTACTGTGCAATACAGATGAAGGCATCAAACAAGCTACTATTGATGAAAGAAAGCTAATACTGTAGTAATACTATGTAGGAATAACATAATTATACACTGTATTAATACTAAGGATCTTGTAATAAAGTACACTGTGACTTGAAACTGTGAAGGTAATAAAATACATTCATTCATCCTCTACAGGATATGCAGTACAACTGAAGTCAGAATTTTGAATATACTAAACCACTGTGTCATGTCACCCTCAATAAAGTTATTTCCAGCAACTGTTGTGTTTATTCTGGTCTGTTGTTGAATAAATACAATTGTACAGGGGCTCCACAGCAAATATGGCTATGACACCATGAATTGAATGACATTTGGCTGATGAAGGAATGTTATGCTAAGGTGTAGATGTGGAGCTGTAAAACAAGATGCAATGCAATTTTATATATGTTCTGCACTAAGACCTGAACCTTGAATAGTAATGTATAATGTATTATAGTGTGTTCCCTTCAGGACTGTCTTGTGTTAACCTTTGCATTTCAGCTATACGTATTCCTGAATGTAGGTACGCCGATGCAGGCAAGTATGAGACTATAATAGGTGGAGACTGCACATATAAGATGTGCAAATGTATATGGGTCGGGTATGCAACCTAGCACCCTGCTATGGTCTGTACAGATCACACATATTCACATCCACTAGGGGTTAAATGTGTACATCTGCATTCAAAGTATTAATACACAGTTCACCAAATATCTCTGCCATGCATGAATCTCATACATGTATGTGCAACTGTCACTGCAGTTTCCTGTGACACTCTACTTACATTACCAGGTCATACTTTGTAACCAAGTGACTTTTAGGCACAAATCAGTCAAGCACCAAAGGTGGAGGTGTGTCCATATTCATTAAGGATATCCATACCTCCAGGCTAGTTGCTCAGCATAATGCATCCAAGGTTATCCAAGTGCAACTAACTCTGGGCAAAACTGAAATCCAAATTGTAGCTTGCTACAGATCCCCCACCATGCCCCAGGATTCCCACTCCTCTTTTCTTGATGTACTGAAAATATTAGGGTTCAACCAAACACCCTAATAATGGGCGACTTCAACTACCCCACCATTAACTGGGAAAACTACTCATGTACCAACTCCTTAGCTTCAACTCCTCAACGCTTTCTGGAATTCATAAACTCCAATGCCCTGGATCAACTTATCCACACCCCCACCAGGGGCAACAATATCCTAGACCTAGTCATTACCAACATGAGTGACCGTTGTTCCACACCTGAAGTCAACTCCTTGTTGGTCTGATCCGACCATAAGCTAATCACCCTTGATATCCACATCCCGCCCCACCCCCCATTAAGGAAACCATAGTAAAAAATTTCTCCAAAGCCAACTTCATGCTTTTTAAGACAGAAGTGGTGAACTTCATGATACCCATGCAGATGGACAATACAGTTACAACTGCTGAATCCTACACAAATGCACTCTAGGTTCATATGTAGGTACTAGGCTATTGGCCCTAGGGCATAATTAAGCCTAGCCATAAATTTTGTGCTGTAGCACTCCCTCCCATGTGGTTTAGTTACCTGCACCCCTGTCGAGCAGGGTCATAGAAGTGATTCCCAGAATTTCCTGTTTCCCATCCACTTATCCAGATTTCTCTTGAAGATCGCCAATGAGGAGCTCTGCCTTACATATATGGGGACCCTGTTCCAGAGCAAGGGGAGTCTCTGGGACAGAAATCTGTCCCTCCAACATGTCTGTTTATTAATGCTGTTAGGTTTATGTCCCTTCAGCGTGTAGCTCTGGTGGATTGGGTTTTCCTTAGGTGGAGCATTTCTAGCAATTTGGGATTTGACATAGCCTTGTATGTCAGGTAGAGATCACCTCTGAGTAGCTGGTATACAACCGAGTACAGTCTGAGTTTTTTTAGCCTCATGACATAAGGCATCTGTTTAAGGCCCTTTATCCTCTTTGTGAGGTACTTTTGAGGCCTCTCCAGCTGTTGCAGATGTCTTGCTAGGTACATCCTGAATGGGGCATTATATTCAATAATGGGTCTAATTAGTGATAAGTACAGGGGGATAATAACTTCCTTATACCTAGATGCAAACCCCTTTGTGATAAGGTGGGCCATGTAGAAGGATTTTCTAATCACTTTAGCAATGTGGTTGTTGAAGGAGAGGTTACTGTCTACCTGAGTCCCTAGGTCCTTTATCACACTCTCTGTGATAAGTGTGCTGCCACCTATGTTGTAGCTCATAGGTACTTGTTTTTTCCCAAAGGGGATAACAATGCACTTTTTGGCATTTAGTTTGAGGCCCTGGTTTTGGCACCACGTATCTGTATCCATAAGACCCTTTTGAAGGATGTCAACGTCACTAGGATTCTTTATTATGGCTCCCAGTTTGCAGTCATCTGCGAACTTTGTTAGCCATAGTCCCTCCGTGTTTGCTTGTACTACCGAGAAGTAGATACCAAACAGGAGGGGTCCCAGGACTGAGCCCTGTGGTACACCACTAGTCACAGGTTTGGAGTCTGATCTAGTGTTTCCTATTCTCACTGAATGGGTTCTATCCATGAGCCAGTTTGCAACCCATCTTGTTACATAGGGGTTTATATTTAGGTTGGTGTGTTTGTCTATAATTCCCGAATGGGGAATGGTATCGAAAGCCTTTGCAAGATCAAGGTATGCTGTGTGAACCACCTTGCCCTCATCTATTGCTTTAGTGATCATTTCAAAGAAGTCAACCAGATTTAGGAGACATGACTTTCCCTTCATGAACCCAAACTGGGTGGTGTCCAGGGTTTGTAGGTTCCCAATGTCATTGTTTATGAGTGCCATGATGATGATGATGATGATGCACTCCATGGCCTTGCAGACAAGACTCATCAGGCTGATGGGGAGGTAATTCCCGGGGTCAGTGGTTGCACCTCCTTTGTGGAGTGGTATGACTGTTGCCATGCACCACTCTATGGGCACATAGCCTGAGGTGAGGCTGTGGTTAAATATGGTATTAAGGTGAGGGGTTAATTAATTTTGGAGCTCATGTAGCATGCAGCCTGGGATGCTATCTGGTCCCATGGATGCTGTGTTTCTTGCCTTGGTGAGTGCTGTTTTCACCTGAGTGTCTGTGATTTTAGGGCAGCACAATCTTCTGGTATGGATATGAGCCCTTTAAGGGGAGAGGGTGAGCTGAAATTTGCACGGAACCTATCTGCCAATATATTGCCAATATCAGTTGGTTCCATGAATTTTGAGCCATTATGCTGTAGTTCTGAGCAGATCTGAGAGTTGCTATTGAGGTTTTTGACATAGCTAAAAAATGCTTTGTGATTGTCTTTGGTGTCTGTTGTGATTTTTCTTTCAAAGCTCACCTTAGAGATTTTTTATGAGGGTTCTTAGTTTTTTGCTAAGGTTTGTCAGGGAGCCCCTCCATTCCTGGGTTTTTATTTTTTATTTTTTTGCAGTAATTTCTTCCTTCTATTATAGAGTTTGTTTATGGCCGGGGTCCACCAGACTGGTTTCCTCTTTTTGGAGGAGTGGGTCTTGGTCTTGTTTGGGATAGCACAGTCCATGCACTCATGTAGTTGTTTGTAGAGTGCTTTTGTGTAGGATACAGCAGATTCAGTCATACTGACATTCTGCGTGGGAGTAGCGAAGTTTGCCACCTCTGTCTTGAGTAGCATACAGTTTGCTTTGGAGAAGTTTTTCGCCATGGTTTCTTATGGGACGAGGTGGGGGTGGTATGTGGATATCTAGGGTGATAAGTTTGTGGTCTGATCTGACCAATGAGGAATTTACCACAGGTGTGGTGCATTTGTCCCCCATGTTGGTGATGACCAGGTCCAGTATATTTTTACCTCTTATGTGGGTGTTTACAAGCTGGTCCAGAGCATCTCTATAGTTAATGTACTCCAGGAAGCACTGAGCAAAGGTATTAGTACTTTCATAGTTTTCCCAATTGATGTTCGGGTAATTGAAATCACCTAGTATAATGGTGTTTGGTTGGACTTTCATGTTTTCCAATACCTCAAGGAAGGCAGAGTGAGTGTCCTGGGGCAGGGAAAGTGATCTGTAGCAAGCTACAATCTGAATTGCAGTTTTGCCCATTGTTAGTTGCACTTGGATTATCTCTGAGGCATCATACTTTGCAACTAGTCTGGAAGTGTGGTTATCCCTGATGAATACGGATATGTCTCCTCCCTTTGTATTTCGGTCCGGTTTTTGCGGCCAAAATGTGTGGTATGAGTTGTAACCTGGAATCACTGGGGTGCTCTCTTGAGCCTTGAACCAGGTCTCCGTTACTGCACAAATACCAATGTTCTCCATGTTAAGGAGTGCCTTGAGAGAGTGCATTTTGAGGTTTAAACTCCTAGCTTTTAGCAGCATGACCCTCAGTCTATTATCGCTAGTACTTGTTACGGTGGTGGATTTGTTTTCTATAAGCACTTACACAAGTGCATGAATCGTGCTATCCCAAACAGAACCAAGATGCTATCCTCCAAAAAAAGGAAGCCAATCTGGTGGTCCCCTGCCATAAACAATCTGTACAACAGAAGGAAGAAACTGTTGCAAAAGAGAATTAAATCCCATAAATGGAGGAGTGCCCTGGTCAGTCCCTTATAAGATCCTCCAAAGCTAGCTATGAAAACAAAATCACCACTAATTCTAAGGACAACGACAAAGCATTCTATAGTTATGTCAAGAATCTTGATGGCAACACCCATATCTGCTCTGAGTTACAGCACAATGGCATGAAAATAACAGAACCAACTGATATTGCCAACATCCTGGCAGATAGGTTCAGTGCTAACTTTACCCCCCCACCCCCTAAAGAGCCCATATATATACAGAAAGAATGCAGAGTCCCTGTAATCACAACTACGCACGTAAAAGCTGCACTCTCTAAAGCCAAAAACACAGCATCCATGGGACCGGACAACATCCCAGGCTGCGTTTTACACGAACGTCAGAATGAACTGGCTCCCCACCTAAGCACCATGTTCAACAATAGCCTCGCATCAGGCTTTGTGCCCACTGAGTGGTGCAGAGCAACAGTTATCCCACTCCACAAAGGGGGAGCCACCACTGATCCTGGGAACTATCGTCGTATTAGCCTGATGAGCCTGGTCTGCAAGGCCATGGAACGTATCATCATGGAACTCAAAAACAAAGACATTGGTAACCTCCAAACTCTGGATCCCACTCAGTTCGGGTTTGTGAAAGGCAGATCATGCCTCCTGAGCCTGATTGATTTCTTTGAGGCAGTCACCAAAGCTGTAGATGAGGGTAAGGTGGTTCACACAGCCTATCTTGACCTTGCCAAGGCTTTCAACACTATCCCCCATTCTGGAATTATAGCTAAACTCACTAAACTAGGTATAAATCCCTACATCACAAGATGGGTTGCCAGCTGGCACACTGACATAACCCACACTGTAAAAGTTGCAGACTCCAAATCTGACCTCAAACTAGTGACAAGTGGAGTACCATAGGGTTCAGTCCTGGGACCTTTCCTGTTTGGTATCTACTTCTGTGAAGTACAGGCTAACACAGAAGGCCTCTGGCTAACAAAGTTCACAGATGACTGCAAACTAGGAGCCATAGTCAAGTCCCCAAATGATGTGGACATCCTACAGAAGGGCCTCTCTGAGACAGATGCCTGGTGTCAGAGCCATGGCCTCAAGCTCAATGCCAAAAAGAGCAGTGTCATCCCCTTTGGTAAAAACTCTGTACCCATGAACTACCACATAGGCAGCAATCTACTTAACACCGAATGTGTGATAATAGACCTTGGGACCCAGGTGGACAGTAGTCTCTCCTTTGATAGTCACATCGCCTCAGTAGTCAGGACGTCCTTCTACATGGCACACCTCATCATAAAAGGGTTCTCATCCAGGAAAAAGAGGTCATTGTTCCCCTCTACTCAACACTCATTAGACCCATTATAGAGTACAACGCCCCTTTTAGAATGTACCTCACAAGACATCTGCAGCAGCTGGAAAGGCCACAGAAGTACCTCACAAAGAAGATTACTGGCCTCAAACAAATGCCATACACTGACTGTCTCAAAAATCTCCAGCTTTACTCTGTAGCATATCGCCTACTCCGAGGTGATCTCTGCCTAACATATAAAGCTATGTCAAACCCAGAACTGTTGGACATGCTACACCTAAAGAAATCCCAATCCCTATGAGCTACATGCTCTAGGGACCTAAACCTTGTCACCACAATAAACAGGACATGTTGGAGGGATAGATTCCTGTCCTAGAGACTTCCCATACTCTGGAACAGGCTACCCATCTATGTCAAGCAAAGTTCTTCATTAGCACTCTTCAAGAAAAATCTTGATGAGTGGATGGGAAATAGTAAATATACCCCTGGGATCACTTCTGTGTCTCTACTCGACAGTGGTACAGGAAAATAACTTTCTTGGGTGATGTAAGCCAGGGGACCTTGTTGGCTAGGCTTACATAGGCCCTTGGGCCAATAGCCTAGTACCTAACTATGAACCTATGAACCTATAAGCAGCCAACAGGAGTGTCCCAGTAGCTCAGTGTGATAAATAGATATGTTGTTCATTTTTGGACACACAGACCATGGTTTGAATCCAGGGACTGGTACAAAGATGTATTTATAGTTACAGACAAGTAGTCCTGACCATTTGTAGAAACAGTCATTTAGTGTTAACAGATATTTTCTCCACAGGGCTTACAGGTAAAAAAATGTTTGTATTAGTTGTATGAAGGGTATACTAATAAACTGTGTACAGATGCACTAGTGTATGTCTGGTGTGTTTGTGAATGTGTGCCAATAGTCCAACCCCATGCCTACAAATGACAGCAGGATAGGTATATACACCATGTACTCTTCCCGATACATGTCTCTTAAGTGTCACGCTGTCACAGTTAGTGATCACTGTTGCCAATAACCTTGGACACAGATATAAATCCAGTTGAAGTATGCCAGTAATACTCACACAATATCACTGCAGGGTACACCTTGTTAGTCATATATGTAACCCTGACATGTACAAGTCCCCTGTAGTTATGTAGCTATAGTTCTCACAGCTTGGCCCATACCATTCCAGGTCAACAGCTTAACAGCTATGTACATGCTACAGAAGCTATAGGGCACAGGTATATATAAAGTAAGGGTTGACCTGTAGAGTATTGAGCAGTACTGTTGTGAAAAATATAGCCTATACAGTTGTTAATGGAATGTTTTCTCTCCCCCCACCCCTTATTTGCATCATTAATTATTATTCATATACTACAGATATGTTCTCAAAACCTAATGTTGGGACTTGTGTTGTATTATTGTTCATATATTTCAATGGTTGGATACTAGCATACCTTGTTGAAATTCCACTGTGATTGGCTTGTTGCTGTAACTGCTACTGGCATGCTGTTATCCCATTTATGCATGTGTTCCATTTGCTATGCAATTTATTCACTTCTATTGTTCTGGGTTAATTGGAACACCCATGCATGCTGTTATAACTAACGTTGAAATGTTTTGTTCATGACTAACCAATACACTTTGACAAACCTCAACACCATAGCATGTTTGGGTAGGCCGATCTCAGCAGATGTGCCTGTCCCTTCTCATCTGGCCACAGCACCATTCCCAGCATGTCTAGGACCCAACCTCAAGCTGCATCCTCTGCTGGTCCTGCACCACCCTCTGGTGGAACTGCCTTAGGGGACAGGGTCCTCCTGGGCAAGGAAGTGGAGGGGAATCTGCCACCCAACACCAGTTCTGAGGTATGGTACACAAGGTCATCCAGCAGGATATGGATGACCGCCTGCACCAGATAGAGGGCAGGCTGGCGCACATTGAGAGGCAGGCTGGCCCCGGCGCTCAGCTCCCAGCACAGCCACTTTTGGGGCCATGAAGGGGCAGTGGTGACTGCCCTTGGGTAGAGACCTCAGTCCCACTGTTTCCATCTGGGGGCACATGGTCCTCTGATTCCCAACCACCCTCCCCATCCAAGGTGTTTACCCCCCTCATGTGTCATACACTGCCCCTGTCTGCTGTCTAGTCTGTCTTGTCTGTCTGCAAATGCAACCTCTCCTACCCAATGTACCTCCTCAAATGTACCTATAACCCTTCCCCAACATCCCACTCTCACCTTAAAAAAAAACTGTCCCAAAAAAAAATTTTGTCCCATACATAGCTCTCCATTTCGCACCCGTGTACACCGACATTAATCAATTTCCCCATGAATTAATGAATTAATCAACAAATTTATGCTGCCCACGCCCCTCCCTGTGGAGTGTGAGGCTCTAAATTCCAAATTGTCCACATCATGCACAGTTGTTGCTGCACAAAAAATGAAGAGCTATGGTCCTTTCCTACACCTGTCCTGCACATACCTAGCTGCCTTTCATAAGGGTTTTCCCCCTGCTTGCACCCATTTTCCCACTTTCCTATCACCCCTTTTTTCTTTTCTTGGAAATAGCTAGGGTTTAAGTGGGGATAAGCGACACTAAGCAAGGCTAAGGGGACCTAAGCACCGCTTGGCATAGCAGCATGACAAACAAAACCAGGCAAACCCACTTAAAACGGCTTTAATCACTCTATCTGATTCAAAGAGTGTTCTGCCCAGCAACAAAATAACCAGCTGTAGCAAGTCTTGAACCCAGGACCCTGTACACTAGGGTCAGAGCAATGCACCACTAGGCCATATCAGACCTGGGTCATTACTACTGCTTTTGTAAATATATCATGCAGTACGGTTGTGTATCATTAGGGAAAAAAGACACCACTGCCAAGTATTGGACCCAGGACCCTATGCACTAGAGTCAGAGCAAACACCACCAGGCCAAATCAGCTCCAAGCAATAAATACTGATTTGTAAATATATCATGCACTACAGTCATGTAACATTAGGGAAAAAAGACAACAATGACAAGTACTGAACCCAGGACCTTATCAACTACAATATAGTGCATTATACTAGTAGCCCAACTGAGCTCTGGTGAACAAGTAGTGTTTTTACAAACATATCCTAATTGCCAGTGACACACTACTCCTATACATACTGGGACAAATCACAGTGCACTTCTTGGGTCTCTGATGCAGGCAACAAACCAGTACACAAACAAATGAATGCTGCTGGATGTATGGGAGGCCTACAATATCAGGTAGAGCTGACAATTGCACAGACTGTTGCTGAATTAACACAGTTATGCCCCTACTTATGGCAGAGTAGTCATAAAACCTATTCTGTGTGCTGGCATACTGGCAATGCAGTGCAGACTGGGGTTACAAACCATGACAGACAGCTCAGTGTCACACGTCATACCAATCTGAACACACATGTCCATGCCAACCATGTGTAACACATGGTATGCATGCACATATGTCTTAAAAATACACCTGCCATATTATAATATATTATTAGTAATATATCATATAATATATTAGCATAATATAATATGATAATATATTATTATGATATATATAATATAGTATTATTAATATATAATATATATTATTAATATATTCTATATAATCTACCTGTTATATTCCTAGCATGTGTCACATCTGAACACCCACAGTCCTGGCCCACAGCCCACTTTGTGGCACAACTGCATGGATGTCAGTACAACAAAGGAATAACTGACTCATGCAATGTCCAGCAAAACTGGTTGCTCCCACTGCAGTCACTGCCACCCACAGTAGCACGTTAAAGGAATGTAGGGTGGGACACATTTCACAATTATGAATATGTGTTCTAAATGTCACCTAACACTCTCTGGATGGCACTATTACATAACATATGTACCAGAGGCACATGCTTCACCTGTACTGTTATGGGTACCCTCAACCAGGCCATGCTGTCACACAACAGCTGATACCACTCCTTCACTGACAGTAACAGCTTGCTGTCCCCCTATGTCTTTACAATCCCTGGTCTGACAATTCAGCAGCTGCTGCCTGGTACATATGCAGCAGTATGTCCAGCTACTTGCAGCAGACCTAACATACCTCCCAAACACCAAGAACAGAGTATCCACATGACACCCATACATCAAGGGTTGGGAGGGTCATGTGAAAGGGACATGTGTCACAGTCTCCCCCTACAAACATACACAGCTGATAGAACGGCATCAACTGTAGCAGCATGCACATTCAGATAAAAAGGATCTATGACACTCACATCTGCCTGTCTTCTTACTGACCCCAACACACATTGTTCAACAGTACACTGCTACAGAATTTGAAAATCTGTTAACAATGGCCAGACATAGCATGCAAAACTGTGGATATAACACATCCATCTAAACAGTGGACAGTATTTCTACATACCCTCTTTGATGCTGCAGCTCCCACACCTCAGTAATGTCCTCCTCACAGGCCAGGAAAACTGGCAAGGCCTACATGAAGGCCTTCATTATAGCACTGTGTTGCCATGCCATTGACTAATGGAAAGGCAACCCAGCTGTCCTGGATGCAATTAGAAAGTGGGAGTCACAGATTCGTGCACAAGCAATCACTTGTTCATGAGAATTACCTAAAAAAGGCAAGCTGCTGCCTACGGTAAACAAGCATGACACTTTATTCATGAAGACAGACTGCGATTCTCTAGGATACTACAACTGGATTTCTTCTCTTAAAGGAGTACAGCACTATACCAGATATGTAATTGAATGAAGCATGTAATGGAATGCAGATGGAGGGATGCAGTCATGGGGAATAAGAAGTTAAACAGTATGTCTCAACAGCATTGCCTGGACTGACATGTTGCTGTTAGTCTGCTGTCCAGCACCTATGGCCATCCCTTACGGCTGTCTGAAGTGACATAGATCACAGCCCTGGCCCCTGAATCACCCCAGCAATGGTCAGCTCACATATGACTCCTACTTTTATTGCCTGTTGTACAATACTGACAGTAAGTACTGGTGGATACATCTAGCATATGACATCATGTACTGTCAGTGATTCCCTCTCAGTCTGTGAATGTCATACAGGCTTAATTCAAAGATTGTACAGGTGTCCCCCACCATTCATATCATACTCTGGCTAGGTCACTGTGTACTCCACACCTGCATCTGATTGCCTGACACCTAAGGTTAGCATAGCTGGTGACCCCCTGCAGTAGGACAGCAGGTTATAGGTACTAGTAGTGAGGTGACACTGGCTCTGGCTCAGCAGCAGTATATACATACGGAGCATACAATCTAAGGGAATGGATACATTACCAGATATTCATGCACCATTACTGTGTTCCCAGGGGTCTGCTATGTCACAGACACATTCCCCAAACTCTGGGGACAACCATCACGTATTGTCCAACTGGTTTCTGGAAATACACATTTGTCTGGCAGTGGGTCTACATCTATCAGGCACATGTACATATTCCACAAACATCTGGGTACTGCTGATGTCAGACAGCTAAGAGGAAGGCACCCTACACCACATATGCACTGCTCTCAGTTATTGTGTAGCACAGATGTTGCTGGAATGTCCACATACCCTTATAGTACCACTCAGCTATTTGTCAGATGTAGGGTGGATGACATGGTACAGTAACGTTGCTCATAGGGGACACCCTATCAACAGTTGATGACAGTGATGGATGTGGACACATAATAACACAGTCTGTCACAGCACTCAGGCCATATCTGGTAGTCCTGGTACCATATCAGGTTTCTAGGCTATGGGCCCTGAGCAGCCATATTCCTAGGCCAGATGTTAGCCCATGTGTATGCAAGGTTGTACCTGATGCCCCTGTCCAACAGGGACAAAGGTGGTATCCCAAAGGTGTATGTACAGTTAACCATCCAGTTATCCAGGCTATGCCTGCAAAGGTGTAAATAGCTATCTTGCCTGATGTGGAGAGGGTGCCCATTCCACCACAGCCTGATTGTGTGGGATACACATCTGAGATGACAACAAGTCCACTTCATGCCACACACCAGGTTGAGGGTGTGTGTGTGTGTGTGTGTGTGTGTGTGTGTGTGTGTGTGTGTGTGTGTGTGTGTGTTAACAGAGTGGAGCATGATTTCCACTCGTGCAGCAGTCCCAGCAATGTGGAGTCCATGAGTGCCTTGCATGCCACACTGAGGTCACCCATGATGATTATGTATGAAACTGGGTAGAGGGTTGGCCTTATAGCCTATCAGTGTGTGGTAGATGTTTGATGCCCCGGTACTCCCTGTGGAGAACCTCTGTGATGTCCCCAGTTGCTGCATGTGCTGTGTGATGTCAATGATGAGCAGGGAATTATACAGATTAATGGTTCTCATTGGGGAGAATGTGAGGATGTTTATACCCCATGTCCCATGATTACATACCCTTATGTATGACATGGGCCATGTAGAAGGTTTATCTTACAATGGAAGCAACATTGTGTTGACATGCAATGTTGCCAAAGACTTGTGTCCACAGCACCCTCATGACTGACTGCATGCCTAGGATGTTGTTTGTACTCTGATAATATATGGGGATGTCACTCTCTCCATTGGGGTTCACACTGCATGTCCAGGTATGCAGCCTGAGACCATGTGTCTGGCAACAGTCATGTATCTGTGTGAGACCCTCCTAGCCAGATGTCCACATCACTAGGGAATCTGGTGACGGCACACTGCATGCAGTCATCTACAGACAAGGTCTGACATAGGTTATTGGCTGTTACATGCACCTCAGATGTATACATCTCACATAACAGATGCCTAAACATGGACCAACAGGTTACACACCTACTTATGGGTCAATTGCTTGCGGTGCATTTTCCTATGTGGAATAGTTGGGTCGTGTCAGCGCACCACTGTGCTACCCCTATGGTAACATATGGTGTGATGCATACTTGGGAGTATTATATCCATAATGGCCACATGGATTATACTGTCACATAGTTTGTCCAGGTCAAGGTGGCCATTTTGCACTGTCACTCCCATCCTCGACTTTGGTGACTGTGTCATAAAGGTCACCTGACTGCAGCAGACATGAACCCTTCCTTGACAAAGCCTAAGTGTGCGTAATAGAGTGTGGCCAGGTTGCACATGTCCTTGTTAATAGGGTTCACTTGAAACTGTGCTATGGCCTTGCAGAATAGCGTAGTTAGGCTGCTGGGTGTATCACGTGACTGAGTGGGGGATGCCCCACCTTAGTGTAAAGGGGTGACAGTAGTCATCCATCAAACGGATGAGACAAAGGTGGTACTCTGTCCTCCTTTCAGTACGGTTCCTTATGGTGTGCAGGTCATGTTTGGGGTCAGGTAGAATGCATCCTGTGAAGTGGTAGGCTCCCATGGCAGATGTATACCATCTGACATCGGTATGTCATCCCTGTTATGGACAGTATGCATTGCACATGTCCGCCAGACAGGTGTGCATATCTTAGCAGAGGATGATGTAGGCATGTCAGGTATACCTGACCACATGCATCTTTATGAATGCACATATAGCGCTTGTGTGTATGTGTGGATATTGGTGCCAGTCCTTAATGAAGGGTTGGGGGCTCTAAGGCTGTGTAAACCCCCTAGGAGGATGTATTCTACATAGGAGGTGTATGTATGGCTGAGCCTAGCTAGTTGGGTATTGTGGGAGATGGTGACTACAAATGCGACTGCATGATGGTTGCTTTGCCACAGAGGATGACACTGTAGGGATGCTGCAGTGGTAACCCATGTTGTGTGATGTCAACTGTAATATACCTTCACCTCATGTGGGTGTAGCCCCTGGTTGCACCAAGGTGTTTGTACATCCACTGTTGATGGCTTCCTGGCATGGGTATGTCTTACAATGTATGTTAGGGTCGTTCAACTGACCCAGGATCAGGGTACAGACCCGACTCCTAATACAGTTGATGAGGTCCATGTAGGCAGAATGGGCTTCCTGGTCACATGTGGTGGCTAGTACCTAGCTGTGATTTGCTTAGGTTTGTGTTGGCAATGGTGAACTGCCCCTGCAGTGCCCTCTGTGCATGTTACTGCCTGTACAGCATGGAGGTGTGTATGTGTCTCATATATATGGAAACCCCATGTCCCATGGCATTACCGGCTACACATTGTCTTCTGCATGTATGATAGGATGGTTAACCATGTAAGGCTGTGGTGCTCTCTGCAGCTTTGAACCATGGTCTGTGTGAGTGCACAGATGTCTGCTGTTCCCAGGGTAGGACTGCTTGCAATGAGGGCAAAATCGTGTATACACCTCTAGCATTTAGCAACATGGCCTTCAATGTGTGCCGTACTGACACTTGTATGTTGATAGTGATGACATCACCAGTGTTAATAATGGAGTTACTATAGAGCTGGT
The DNA here is from genome assembly GCF_019279795.1 of Protopterus annectens. Taxonomy (NCBI): domain Eukaryota; kingdom Metazoa; phylum Chordata; order Ceratodontiformes; family Protopteridae; genus Protopterus; species Protopterus annectens. The sequence goes on from NC_056739.1 coordinate 609,152,430, forward strand.
GGGAACCACTGCCAAACGCATGATGACCAGTGAAGTCAAATGGAGGCCATCTCTCAAAGAGCATCATGGTCTGTGTACCATATCATCCCATGCTCACAGGTAATGGAATCCCTGGAATATCAGAAGATAAATGTGCTCATGTTAAGGGCAATCATTCCCTGATTGTATTGCAACATCTGTCTGGGTGACAGCATAATGCTGCATAAGGCTAGGGACATACCTGCCTGGAACACATAACCAATGTGCTCACTCATGTCTCACTGTATATAATCCAGGGACATACATGTCAGGTCAGGGACATCAACATGTACAGTGACAGACCCTTGGCAGTACCTCTTGGTGTGTGTGTGTGTGTGTGTGTATATATATATATATATATATATATATATATATATATATATATATATATATATATATATATATATATATGGGTCCCCTTCAGTCGATTGAACGTTTACAAGTTCGAACCACATATGGCCGAGACCATATGTTCGAACTTGTAAAAGTTCAATCAGACTGAATGGAGATCTCCATACAGAGTAGAAAGGGAAGATTTCCCATTTCTGCAATGTAGAGCAATCTCGGAGTTGGTATATTTAAGTAAGGGGTGTGTGGGGGGTGAAGCCCCCCACATGAGGGGTGCAGGGGGGCATAGCCCCCTTGTTATAGATATTTAGTTTGTGTTTTTTTGTTTTATGTGTTTTTATTTCAGTGTTCAAACTTTTATGAGTTCGAACATATGGTCTCGGCCATATGTGGTTCGAACTTGTAAAAAGTTCAATCTACTGAAGTAGAGCCATATATATATGTGTGTGTGTATATATATATATATATATATATATATATATATATATATATATATATATATATATATATATATATATATTTGGTTTCCCCTATTAAATGCTTCTGCTATTTTCTTTGGTAGTAACAAAATATGTTAAAATGGGGAAATCGGTTTATAATCAGAATATACCTTGAGTAATTTTAAAGTTTAAAAAACAGAAAAATCCTGCTTAATTTAAGCATCATTGCAGGCAAATCCTGTCACTGTACAGTTAAAATACATGTTAACTATCATTTCCTGCATTAAAAAAAAACAAAAGGCAATAAAAAGAAATTTGGATGCTGTCCTTTGCTGATGTGTGACTGACCTCTTGAAACTAGAAAAGTAACAGCCTAGAGGGATCCTGAACTCACAAGTTTACTGCATACATGCTGGGTTTTAGACATAAGGCACACGTTTATATGTCAAAGTTAGTGTGTGTGTGTGTGTGTGTGTGTGTGTGTGTGTGTGTGTGTGTGTGTGTATGTGTTTCAATTTATTATTTTTTTCTTTTTATTGTATGTCATTTTGGTTGTCTTTCTTTCATACTGTTGCTTTCCTGTAAGTAGTTTGAAAACCTCTTTTAAATAAAATTTGTAACTTCAGTCAATTAAATCTACTCTTGAAGAATTAAAGGGCTTGTCAATTACTTTCAGTGCAATCTGCACATAGGACCAGTGTAAAGCCATATGTCAAATCATGGTGCGACAGCCATATTTGTTGCTATTGTTTTCTAATATATTAATGTATTTCTATTGCATTGCAATATCTTTCTACATCATTTAGGGGAACATAAAAATTAAGGCCTGCCTGAAAAAAACAATTTTGTGTGTTTTTAATAAAGCACTGGGACCAGTGTAAAGGCTATATTCATTTTATCAGTATCAAGGTCCAGGGTAACAGTCGTGTTTGCTTCTCCTGAGTCTAATACAGGTGCTGACATGTCAGTAATTTACAACAGACATGCATTCTGAAGCTTGCTTGAAAAAGCAAGTGCTGAAACACCAAAAGCCTGATATCCTATTTCTTTGTATCCTTCCCAACATCTGACCTTTTAAAACTACACAGCCCTACTGGAACCTAAACTCTAATCCTAAAAACACCTACCCAATTCCCAATTTGAGTCCTCACTCACTCCCGTACAGTAAACTTCCAACCCCCCTTCCTAACCCTAAAGTTTCCAGTTGCTCCCTAAACTTAAAACTCCAACCCCCTCCCTTAACCTAAATTCCAAAATTGTATCCTAACCCTAAAAATCCCTCCTGCTCCCTCACTTTAAAAATCCTTTCCCACTTCCTAAGCCCAAAATCCCCATTCTGCTCACTCCCCATGGCTGCTTGCCTGAACCCACATTTGAGTTTGAGCATGACCATTAGCCCAAGTGATCTACAATGTACACAAGTCCCTGGCTTTGAGACAGTGATCTTTGCACGCTTGGGACTTGAGTATCTGTGGTGAACTCACTACTCTTGTCTTCTAGTATATTATATGTATGTTTTTATTGCACTGTATTATTTTGCAATATTAGTAGAATGTTAAAAAATTGTGCAAAAAGTGGCCTAATAGGCAGTGTTAACCACTGTTTTTCTCCAGGACAGAAGTGTAGACACTAGGATAGGCATTAACTTTGTATAGTGCTATGTGCCATGTCAGGACTCTAGTTATGTATAGCTTATAATGTGGGTGCTACAGGGGGTTTACTACATCAAATTGTTGACATTGTTAAATATCATGTTTTAAATAAGTATGCATGAACAAATGCTACAGATTCTTTTTACCTTATAATCCTTTTTTTATGGGTCAGTTTTCAAGTGTGTACTTGAATTAACGGGGAACAAATGAAATGTGACTGGAATTAATCTCTTAACTTGTGATGAGCAGGTGCCAGTCTCTCCTTTGTAAAGCTGTGTAATTGTTCAGAAAAACATATGGCTTGCAATGTTTATTTTTGGGAGGTTGAAGGTAGTATATATCCCCACCAACTGAAAGGTTAAATTTATATTACTGCTAATTAGCATTTTGTGTGTGGGGGACTCTCTTCTTCTTTACTGTGATACGATCTACAGAAAGAATGGGAGCCCAGTATTCTAGTCTTCCAGTATGATTGTAACAATGCTAATCAATAGGGTCATTAGAACTGCCATTCATGTGTAGTTTGGCCAGCATGATATCCCCTTTTTTTCTTGAAACATGCTGACTATAATTCAACTTGAGCAGGACAATCACACCCAGATCATTAAACAGCACATTTGCTATGGCATATGGGTAAAACCTGTTGTCACTGCCAACATGTATTAGGTAACATTGTTAGTATTAAACACAGCACTGTAGAGCCATACCTCTAAACTGTCCCTGATTTTCAGAAACGTCCCTGGTTTTCATGCATATTTTAGCTCTGTCCTTCATTATCCCTCCTAAAACTGATGACTGGAGAAAAGGTTATGAATTACACTTAATAAAGGACCAAAATTATGGTTATAAACTTCTTTTACTTCAGAAAATGTTTAGTAAGTCATATTATCTTATTCCATCAATACGTCAAGTTAACACTAATATTGTAAAAGTGTCTCTGATTATGTTGAAATGTTGGAATGATGGATAACAGGAACAGCGCTGATAAATATATCCAAACATTCTGAACGTATATTCTGATTTGGTCTTTCTTTCTACTGAATAATGTCCGAGTGGTGTGAGAGGCTTAGTTAAATATATTTTACTGCTGATTGTTGGCATTGCTCAACCAGATATTTTGGACAATATTTCTGACTTTTTCACTTCTGTGTCTTATTGTAACCAGAGGGATGGTTAGGTGAGATAACATGAATTACGACTTTTTGGACTAATTCTTACACTGATCAACCAGATAATTTTGACATTTCTGCTTGTAATTCTCTTTCTGAGTGTACTCAGTAGTTGCCTGAATGAGATACAGGCTATTACTTGCAGACTACTACCAGCATGGAGCTACCATGCATTTTGGTCATATTCCTGGCTTTGTCAGTCATGTGTGGAATTTAGGTGGGAAGAAGGGGTCAATAATATAGAACTGTTATACTATTTTTACTGAATTACTCAGGTCTTCTCTTAACAGATTATAATGAGTCTGTGTTACATAACAGCTGCACAACGTAATATAATGAATGCCTACTGAACGGGTTAGTTATGTGCATTTATCACCTGTGTCTGAGCATGCATACCTTTGCAGTAATGAAGTGCAGGTCATTATCACATTAACAATAAGTGCAGTTACAATATAGCACTGAGTCATTATTTCTCTTTAGGTAAAACTCTCAGCAGCTATCGTTATTCACATAAGTAGAAGTCATTATCACATTGATGAATGCACAAGCCAGATTTGGGTTTTTGTCTATGTGGAGTCATTTCAACCCCCCCACCAGTTTCTTTCTCTCATTTTTACAATTTGTTTGATACACAGTAAAGTCCCCATTGTGGTTATATGCTTCATATTTTTCTGAACTGCTGCAATTGAATATTGTATCATGTAGTAATTTCCTATATTATACAGTCACTATATAGTGTTCTGCTGTGTTGCTTTTCAAGTGCCTCTGTGCAGGTATATAACATCAGAATGTTGGAAACTGTTGTGTTTTTCAGGTGTAATTTCAAGTGGAAAGCAATATGGCCCCCAACAAAGATGACATCTGTGGAGGAGAAAGCAAGCAACATTTACCTACTAGGTGAGGAAACTGACTCTGATGGTTGCAGCAGTGGTTCAGATATGGGTATGTATCTTGAGACACCATATAATGCCAACCAGAGTGAGGATGAAGACTATGACACAGACGAGATTCCACTTGCATGTCTGCGTGAGAAGGTCATTGCCTGTGATACGGATGATGCCCCTGTCCCAGCCATTCCTGACAGACCACTATGACTTGCAACAGAAGACCTGAACAATAAGGATGAAACTGACCATGATAGTGAGGATGAGGTACCACTTGTGACGTAAGGTATGCCAAGCCTGCCCACCACATAAAATCATGTGAGAAAAAAGCCTCACAGCGGTACACATTGATGACTTTGGGGGGCCAGTAGGCCCTGTAAACAACTTGGTTCAGATAGTACAGAGATGGACTTCATGAATGTGATGTTCCCAGAGGAGCTGTACACCCTTATTGCCAATGAAACCAATCTCTGTGCTGCACAGAGGCAGGCCGCAGCAGGCAAGGTTGATACGTGGTGGATTCCTGTTTGTCCAGGAGATATACGCACATTTCTAAAGTGTCAGAATATACATGTCTATCGTACATGTTCCTGAATACAGGCAGTACTGGGAAACACACCATGTATATGGTCGCTTCCCAATAGCTGACTACATGATCCGAGAGAGAGGTTTGAAAAAATTCAGCAGTATTTCCATTGTAACGACAACTGCCTGAGCCTACCACAGGACTCTGTGAGTCATGACAAGCTACATCATGTATGGTCAATACTGGATCCAGTACTTCGTGCATGCAGGACACAGTACAATGTGTATCATGAGGTGGCTGTAGACGAAGCCATGGTTGGCTTTCCGTGGACATTTGACATTTAGACAGTTTATGCCTGGTAAGTCAGAGAGGTATGGCATTAAGGTGTGGGTGTCATGTATCTCACAGGTGTATAGCACTAGCAACATTAACTGGATGTAGCTGCACTGCATGTTGTTGAGGGCCTGTCCAGAGTGTGTCTGCTGTGGTCTGATTGTGTGCTGTGCATGGCATCAGTCAGGCAGTGTGGTCTGTATAATGCCTCTGTGGCACTTGTGTGTGTGTGTGTGTGTGTGTGTGTGTGTGTGTGTGTGTGTGTGTGTGTGTGTGTGTGTGTGTGTGTGTGTGTGTGTGTGTGTGTGTGTGGATCAGCAAACATTATAGTGCAGGAATTAATGTAGTCATGTTGCCTGCCCCTCACAAGTGACCATGGGGTTGTCCCCCTTACAACCTGATGTCAGTGTCTCATCAGACTCTGATGATGATGGTGGCCATTGTGAGGCATAGGTGGGGTTGCTGGGGGCTGAATCTGGCCCATTGGTTGACATCCCACTTCCACCCCGAATGTCCCCTAACATGGTCAATATGCCCACACAAACCCAGTCCCCTGCAGCAACAAATACTGGGCAGTCGGAGGGTGGTGGGATCAAACAAGGTAGTGTGGCAACTATGGCATCAGTGACTGTAGATACTAGCCATATTCAGATAGCTGGCTAGGCCCCACACAGGAAGATTGACAGTGGTGCTCGAAGGAGTACAGCTACCCATCCAGCCCCTGTCAGAGGTGTCACAGCATGTATCACCTGACGCATGTTTTGGTCCATCATGGAGGCAAGGACATGTTGTGAATGGTACACCAGATGGACGTTCAGGTTCATGGATGCAACACGGCCTGGCATGCATGACACCCTCCATGGCATTGGTGATGCCTTACGTCATTTTGCTGATGTAGTGGATAGATGGTGGAATGAGACATTGTCAGTCCTTAACTGCACAATGCCTGTGCTTGAACATACGGTGGGAGTAGGACATCAGACACATGGACGTAGCTCAGCAACATCAACTGAGAGCCCATGTGGCCAGCCACAGTCATACTCCTGTAGTGGCAGTACCACCAGGACTTAATATCTTGACTATATAAGGTATTTTAGCATGAGGTGTGACTATCTTGAAAAAGCCTGACATAGTCTCAGGCGAAAGCGCTTGTGGATATTCACTTTTTACTGTGTGTTTCTGCAATAAAGAACTTCGTTCTCCAGGAAAAGTTTATTGGACGTTTGGTGGTCTTCTGTTTGCACTTTTACTGGTTCATTTTGGGACTCTGTCTGTTATACTAGTTTTTTAGTACCACCAGGACTAATGAAGGGAGGATGCTGTCCACACCACAACATGTCAGGCCATGGGCACATGGTCCTGGGTGGTCCTGTGAGTGACACAGACCCAGCTGATACTGGTCATCATCAGGAAGTAATACCACACCTGGCCTTGGGCATGGTGGTGCCAGTGCCACTCCTGTCAGAACCAGTTCCCATGATCATGGACAGAGATGGTGAACTGTACATTCTTCCATGTATGGTCCATGGCTGTCCAGCATACTCCTGTGTAGGGCTAGCACATGGCTTGACTATGTGTATGCACACACTCACATAATCACTGTCACATGCAGGTCACTGACAGATGCAGACAGTTCCTCTCCATGACCCAGCTGACCAGCTCCTCCAGACACACACACACACACGATGTCAACTGTATGGCACAGCATAGGCCTTTGCTAACCCCACACCTCACCCTGTGCATGTGATGATACCTGTGCCACATCCCTTTTGTCCATACCATTGATGCAGGGACATGCTAATATGTGACTGATGCACAGTGTGAATATAGTACAGGTAATGGCAGTGTGTAGTGTAGTAGTATAGTAGTGTTATAGGTGCTGTCTGCTGGCAATTGTCATGCGTACACATCAAAGTACGTACCTTTGTGCCATGATGCTTTATTGCTGATAGCACTGCTGATTGACTGTTGTCTCACAGACCATATTCTGTTTCCGTTCCAGATGTCAGTGTGTCTAAGTCACGGTGGGCTGCTGCCAGTGCGGGAGCTGAGGATGGCAAAGTGGCAACACAGAGATCTTTTCATCAGCAAGGTATGGCTGTATGTGTCCATGTTTACCTAGGTGTGTATGCATGGAACAGTGTGTGAGGGACAATGGGGCAGATAGTGTACCTTGCATGCATACCACTTGACACAGCATGCTACTCTTGCTACATGTCACCTGGGAGTTCCGTAGGATCACAGATTCAAAGATATAGAGGAGGTTACTACAGTACTGGCCCTGGGTCCCTTAAAAGTATATCCAGTACTGCATCCCCATCAAAATCATCTATCAGCATGTGTTGCCTCTACCATTGCTTGACACACTTTGGATCCCTGGGGCAGATGTTTTTTTGACATCCACTCAACCTTGATGCAGTTGTTGAGGGTCTGCATGGTACTCTGTTTGACATTTTTGGGGAGTGCATTCCTGACACAGGGCAGCCTCTGGGAGACAAACCTGTCTCTCCAGCTGTTTATTTTCCTGTGTCATATGTGATTCAAGCTGGTTGTGCTGGTAATGTGCACAGAGATATACTGACATATATGAGGCAGCTGTTGAAGGGTTGAGCACAACATTGCCATCTAGGCATGCCACAGCCCACGTGTGGATGACTTGTCTGATATTGAGTGAGGCAGTACTGATTTGAGGCTGTCTGCATGGCACACATGTTGAAGGCCATGGATAATCTTTGTGGGTTTTAACATAGCCTTACCATTTGGTGAAGATGTCTGCAAAGGTACATACCAGACCAGCCATGCCACTAATGTTTTATTGTACTGACTGAGGACTATACAGAGGTAATGTCCACCTTTTGTCTGGATGCAGTCCCTTTATCTATGTGCTGAACCACATCCAAGACTTTTCTAACCACTGCCACTACTTAATGGGTGTGACTGCAACAGTATCAACCTGAGTAGCCAGGTCTGTCAACGCAGTTTGTGCGTTTATGAGTTTGTCATTGATGTGGGAAATAGTGGGTCCATGTCCTCGCCATATGGTATGATGGTACTATTTCCTGCATTCAGATGGAGGCCAGGACCTGGCCACCATTCCATGCCCACTGTATGATCCCATTGCAGTATGTTAACATAGGTTCATGGGTCAATGACAGACAGCAAACTACTCACAGTTGCCACAGCTTTAGGCAGTACCTACATATGTGGGAGGTGGCAGTTTGCATTCATGCTTTCATACATGTGGGTCATTGTGGGTGGAAGCTGCTCACAGGATGTACACATGTTTATATATTGCACACACATAGGCAACACAGGGTAGGGTTGCCACCTTATCAAATGTTGAAAGTGAGACACATCTTGTAGTATTATGACACTTGGTAGGACATACCATAACCCATGTCAAGTGCACCAGACAGGACATCACCATAGGATATGCTATTTCTCATACCAGTAAGGTGCTTCTGTTGTGAAGTAACTGCCTTATGCAGGTAGTAGACAACCTTAGAAGATATTGTTGTCCTACACTCTGGGGACCTCTGTATTCTTTGTGTTGTTGTCACAGGTCACATCTGCCTAAATATGGACTGCAACCTGCAGAGTGGGACAGGTGGTGGCCATAACCCCCACCTCTACAGATGTCTTCAGAATGTCCTGCTGTTTCACACATATTTCTTTTTACATTTGGCATAACATTGTGGTTTTCTGGCAAAGTTGTGTGAATTCATTAAAGACTGATGTTACACAATACTGACAGATATTTGCCTGTCAGACTTCATACCTTTCAGAAAATTAATGTGAATGCACAACTTGTTATGCTATCTCCTTTGTATGTTTTTCAAAGCACTATTTAAAGATTAACCCTAATATGTGGGCTTTGTCCCACTTTTATGTATGACTTTCTCCAGGTGTCTTTCTGTAAAGGGTCAAGAGGTATGTTTGTGCTATAACGCAGGCACATTCTTGCAAGGGGATATACATATGTACACACACCCACTCATGATCTGACTTGTTGATAGTAGATCCCCTACCTGGCTAGTTACGTATGATAGAGTAATATACATAGCGTATGAACCACAGAGGCTATACAGTTTTGCAGTGTCTCACATTACTACTCTGGAGTTAACAAGGTGGCACAGGCACACAAATGGTATAGGCATTGCACACACACAGACAAGACAGCCACGCTGCTACAGAGGATATGCATATAGAGACAGACACTTGCACAGTCACCAGTATTGACATTACAGCCCCTACCTATCTAGTTGTATGTAATGTAGTGCTATGTCCTTAATGCATATGCCATGGAGCTGATATGCCTGGGACATCCTCTCAACCTGTTATAACAATACATGTGGGCAAAGCCTTCAATAATAGGGTGATATAGGCCCAAAAACAGGGACAGGTTTTACATATTGCTCTTACAAACAGAGATAACTGAGAGATGGACCAGTTTCATACTACCATTACTTTTTTGAAGGGTATGTCATTTGACACTCAGATGTATGTCATTATTGTCTGACTGCAGCTCTTAATGCTTTGCCAAGGATAGACCAGGAAACTATATGTTTATGGCACACAGACAAAATATATGAGCCAATCATCTGGAAATTCTGCAAAACTGTATATATTTGACAGGTATGGCCTGCAGAGTGTGAAACAGAACATCTAAGGTTGATGACATCAACAGGCACTCTCAATTAATGCTATGGGGGTGTCCAGAGGGTAGAACATGCCACGCAGTTGGCAGTCTTGAAATTAGAACCCCTACCTCTCTAGTTTATTATACTATAGTGCTACATATTTATCACGTGTGCCATAGAACTTATATACCTGCAAAGGGTCCAATACTGTATCTAAGGTGGATGACATCAGCAAGCCCTGTATAGAAGGGCAATGGGTGGTTTGCAGGGGAACAGGCCTCAAAATGGTTTAACCTGCAAACACACACACAGTTGCCAGTGCTGAGTTTAGAACTCCTGCCTATCTAGTTGTTTGCACTACAGTGCTATGTACTTATCTCATGCATCATGGAGCTTACATCTCTGAGGAGTGTCCAACAATGCTTTTAAGGTGAATGACATCAGCAGGTCTTGTAAAGTAGGGCAATGGGGGTTTACTGGGTGGAACAGGATTCAAAGTGGCTTAACCTACAAACACACACATGCACAGTTGACAGTGCAGAGATTAGAACACCTACCTATTTAGTTGTATGTACTATAGTGCTATATGCTTATCACATGCATCACTGAGCTTATACAGCTGAGGAGTGTCCAGTGGTGCTTCTAAGGTGATGACATCAGCAGGCCTTGTAAAGTAGGTAAATGGGGGTTTACTGGGTGGAATAGGCCTCAAAATGGTTTACACAGGCACAGACACACACAGTTGCCAGTGCTGAGATTAGAACTCCTCCCTATCTAGTTGCATGTACTATAGCACTATGCACTTATCGCATGTACCACATAGTTTATATGTCTGAGGAGTGTCCAACGGTGCTTCTAAGGTGACTGACATCAGCAGACCTTGTAAAGTAGGTCAATTGGGGATTTACTGGGTGAAACAGGACTCAAAATGGTTTAACCTACAAACACACATGGTTGCCACTGCTGAGAATAGAACTCCTACCTAGCTAGTTGTATGTACTATAATGCTACCTACTTATCATATGCACCACAGAGCTTTTATGGCTGAGGTGTGTCCAGTGGTGCTTCTAAGGTGACTGACATCAGCAGGCCTTGTAAAGTAGGGCAATGGGGGTATACTGGGTGGAACAGGCCTCAAAACGGTTTAACCTACAAACAGACACACATGCTTATCACATGCGTCACTCAGCTTATACAGCTGAGGAGTGTCCAGTGGTGCTTCTAAGGTGACTGACATCAGCAGACCTTGTAAAGTAGGTAAATGGGGGGTTACTGGGTGGAATAGGCCTCAAAATGGTTTAACCTACAAACACAGGCACAGACACACACAGTTTCCAGTGCTGAGATTAGAACTCCTACCCATCTAGTTGTATGTACTATAGTGTTACACAGTGATCTCATTCACCGCAGAGATTATAGGGCTGAAGAGTGCCCAACATTCCTTGAGTTCCCCAGACCTTTCCGTGAAAGAGGGAAGTTTTTTTGCTTATCAGTGGAGTGGTAAGCACTGAGCAGCCTATCTACCACAAGAGGAGTGGTTTCTAGCTCAGAAATTGTGCCTTATTGGCCAGATGGGCTGCATTTCTATGCCTTTTAGCTTTCTGCCTGTGTTTGCATGGGTTTGCACTTGTTTTAGCTCAGCAGATCCCATTTTGGCATCCTACAGACTACAAGAGCAGCAGAAAGGAAAAAGAGAGACTTTGTTTGATTCTAAGTATCTCTTGTTTATTTATTCTTGCTTAAATTTGTTTACTGCACTTTATTTAAGTTGTTTTCTACCTTACTGCATTTATTTTAACTGCATTTACTATTTTTGGCTACACACTCAAGTGCGCTAGCCTGCACTGTGTTTAAAGTGAATTTATTGCTGTTTTAAGTGTATTTTTTGCTGTTTAACAAAAAAAAAAGTTCTAGCTTGTTTTCCCACTATTTTCTGTTACTAGAATAGCCAGGATACAGATTTGTTGTATTCAGGACTGTATTGAAGTTTCTGAGTTCCCCAGAACTTTCTGTGATAGAGAAAAGTCTTTCTGCTTATCAGTGGGAGTGGTAAGCACTGAGCAGCCTATCTACCGCAAGAGGAGTGGTTTTCAGCTCTGAAATTGTACCTTATTGGCCGTTTGGGCTGCGTTTCTATCCCTTTTAACTTTCTGCCTTAAAAGCCCGTGTTTGCTTGGGTTTATGCAACACGCAGCTCCGCTAAGCTAGGGTAAACTATTACCGGTGCCAGAAAGTGTACTCTTCAAATTTTCCCTTAGATCTTGCAAGTTCTCTTCTTTTCTGCACTTAAACTAGCTTATTAAGTCTAGCACTTGTTCAGACTTCTCATAGCAATTACTGTAGCACACAAACTGCTACCAGCACTAAACTTTCCATAAAAGAAAGAACTTCAGTACTTACTAAATTACACACCCCTCCAGGCATGTCCAAAGGGCAGTTCACTGTGCTTTCTCCTATTAATCTGGTGAACCTGGGCATCCTGAGGCAATGTAGTAACTGTCTCATGTACACTGACAACCCTATCCTCTTACCCCCCCGCCAACACTCAGACTTGCGAGAGATGCACCTATATATCCAGATTGGAAGCCATGCACTCTCCAGCCAAGAATGGAATAAACAGTCAAGAGAAGAATGTCAGCACTAGCACCACACCACAAGGAACACATAGCCACACACCATCACAGCTATCACATAATAACACAAAACACACACCCAACTTCATGGATGCTCTCAGTAAAAATCTCCCTACTCAAACAGCAGAGACCTCCAAGCCAGATATGCACGCAATCACCACACCACAGCACAAACCATGAGACACATAGCTCACACAAACAGTGTGCCACACAACCAAAGCCCCTAAGGCAAAACAGCTTACCCAATACACTAGTCATAGGTCACTCAATAGTAAGGCACACTGAAGTCCCACTCACTATGTTGAATAAGGAGAAGGTAATGGTCAGCTACCTGTCAGGTGCCAGGATACAGCTCATAATGCGCACACTCAGGTCACTCCACAACAGGTACAGATATGACTCGGTCATTGTCCATGTTGGTGTGAATGACCTGAGATGCACCTCCCTGAACTACATGAAAAGAGACATGGAGGAGCTCTCAGATCATGTAGCCCAGGCGGGTTTGACCCTAGCCCTGAGTAGCATCTTACCATCAGCCAGAATGATACCACAGTTCTTCTTCTTCTTCTTTCAGCTTTTTCCCGGTTAGGGGTCGCCACAGTGGATCACCTGTCCGCTCATGATTGGCAGTGGAGTTTTACAGTGTCAAGTTGCCAGCCCAGTGCCCAACATTCCACAGAAGGCACACACATGCACACACTCACACCTAGGGCCAAGTTAGAGTGTCCAATCCACCTACAGCATGTCTCTGGGATGTGGGAGGAAACCGGAGTACCCGGAGGAAACTCACATGACCACAGGGAGGACATGCAGACTCCGCACAGAAGGCACCCCAGCCGAGGATCAAACTGGAGAACCTCTTGCTGTGAGGTGGCAACGCTAACCGCCGCACCACCGTGGGCACCCCCCAGAATGATACCACAGTACAAACACAAAATGATTGATTTCAATAATTGGCTAAGTTTCTGGTGTCATCCAGTATCTGTCTGCCTGAGATGACATGATCGACAGACCTTGATGCTTTGCCAGAGATGGCCTGTATCTGCTGGCCCTGGGATTTCAGATACTGGCTAAGGCCCTTGCCACCCCTATAGTGCCTTTTTTAGCCAATGTCCAGAAGACCAAATTATCACCGTGACAGCTACAAGCAAATGTAATCTGAGGGTTATGCTACTCAATGCTAGAAGTCTAAATCTCAAGATGCACTCATTCAAAGTGCTCCTTAAAATGGAAAACATCAACATTTGTGTAATAACAGAGACCTGGTTCAAGGCACCTTAAAGCACCCCTGCACTACCAGGCTATAATTCATACCACACCTTTTGGCCCGAAAACATGGACCAAAGCCCTAAATTCAGTGGTGTCTCCATATTCATAAAGGATATGCACACCTCCAGGCTAGTAGCTCAACATAATGCATCAGAGATACTCCAGCTACAACTAACACTGGGTAAGACTGCAATCCAGGTTGTTGCCTGCTATAGATCCCCTACCATGTCCCAAGACTCCCATTCCACATTCCTAAGCACCCTGGAAAATATTAAGGACCAACCCAACACACTCATACTGGGTGACTTTAACTACGGTCTTATAAGAGATCTGGGAACACAAGTGGATGGCAACCTCTCCTTTGACAACCACATTGCCATTGTGATCAGAAAATCCTTATGTGTGGCACATCTCATTTTAAAGGGTTTTGCATCCAGGAAGAAAGAGGTCATTGTCTCTCTCTACTCTCCCATCATTAGACCTATTATTGAGTACAATGCCCCATTTGGCATGTACCTCACTAGACATATGCAACAACTAGAAAGACCACAAAAATACCTCACTAAGAGGATCCTAGGTCTTAAACACTTGCCCTATGCAGATAGACTAAAAAAACTCCAGCTTTTCTTGGTATCATATCGCATACTTAGAGGCAATTTCTGCTTGATCTACAAAGTCATGTCAGACCCAGCGCTTTTAGATATGCTACATCTAAAGAAATTCAAATTCCTCCATGCCACACACTCCAGAGACCTCAACCTCATTATCACAATCAACAGAACTTGCTGGAGGGACAGGTTCTTAACCTAGAGACTGCCCATGCTCTAGAACGGACTTCCCTTACACGTCAAGCAGAGCACCTCACTGGCCCTCTTCAAGAGAAATCTTGATGAGTGGATGGGAAATAGAAAATTCACCCTGGGAATCATTTCAGTGGCCCTGCTTGACAGAGGCACAGGGAAATAACATCAGGCAGCATGATGCCAGGGAATCCTTTGGGCTAGGCTTATAAAGGCTTGAGGACCATTAGCCTAATACACACCTATGAACCTAAAAATAAATAAATAAATGATTGGTCGAACAAATAACAAGTGTCCTGCATGTCAGGAAGGTCAATTTGGTAAGTCTGAAAAAATAAAAGATAAAATTCGCCAACATGATCTAAAATTTCCTTAGATTTACGCTTTGGCTGCAACCAGTTACTTATATGCAGGCTTCAATTACAGTAAGCTTTATTCTTTAACCTCTGCACAAAATAATGTAGAATTATAAGGTTATTGACTGTTTTCATGTTGACCAAACCTGCAGTGTTTGCAAGATGTAGCTTTTCATATATAGCTGTAAGGCACATCAGCCTCAGTGTACCTCTGAAATAATTCAGATTACATCCATGGTTTGGTGGGTCACTGGCTTAAGGTGCTCTATATGGCTGAAAAGTCTTTAATTAGGATATAGACACTTTTGATTAATCATACTTTTTATCACTTTGCATCATGACTTGACAACATACAAGAAATGTCTGGTTCATTCTGTCTTATTTTTTCTTCAAAGGTACATTATTACCACAGATCTTGCCCTACACAGAGCACTCCCCCTACCTCCCAACACCCATAATATTTCAACATTTTTAAGCAGGTGTCCTTTGTGGTTATTTTATATTTTATTATGTAAAATACCACTCTACATGTATGTCTCCAACTACTGATTCCAGGAATGTACCACACTTTTGAAAACCCAGCACCACCTCACATTTCTCCTAACCTTAGTTCTGAGCACCTTTCTTTCTGAAAAATGATCATCCTTGTGTATATTACTCCTCTATCAACACCTCAGTGGTTTTATCATGTCTTTTACCTCTTCTCTCATTTCATTCAAGTGAAGATAGACATAAGAAGAAGTATCTCTGTTCAGGTCCATTTCAGAAGTTCATGATGTGAAATCATGAGTTCTGGCACTTCAAAAATAAGCTTCAATCTGACCAGAACAACAACAAATGGTGAAACTCACATTTATACTTCGTAAGTCCTCTTTCACCCCGTGGGAGAATCTGCATCCCAAAACCCATGCTACTTCTATATTGCCTTGGAGTAAGGAGAATATGCAGTAATACTGGAAACTCTCTCTCTCTCTCTCGCTCTCTCTCTCTCTCTCTATATATATATATATATATATATTTTTTTTTTTTTTTTTTTTTTGTTAACAAGATAAGACCAATGGACACAAGTGTCCTATTTTGCGGGGCAACCAGGCAGCTCTGTCTCAGGGTGATTTCTCAGAATCCCGTGGTGGGCAAAGAAAGACTACAGGAATCAAATTCTGGACTACAACAAGCAGATTTGCCTTAATCATCAACACCAACAGCCAGATAGCATGCAGGGAGAACAAGCAGACTTTATTTTCAGAACAATTTGTATTAATATAAATATATATAAAATGCATCAACCATTCAATGTCAATGCCTATAAAATGCTTTACTATTCTTAAAAGCTTTAATTAGTTCCAGTTTCTGTATACAAGTTGGCAAGACATTCTACCATGTATGAGCAATTTCAACTCTCAGAAATACATTCAGACATACTAAGACCTGTTACTAAATAAAATAAATATACAATCCAACAAAACAGAAATCATTACTTTCCCATAACAGGTGATATGGATGAATTACTACTAGCTTTGATAAGGGGACATATACTAGGAGTAATATTCTGACTAAAAAATTAAGTACAACCAACCAAATTCAACAATATATTCTAAAATGATATGCACCTCTTTATAATATCTCAGTACTGAATTTTGTCCAGTACTCAGGAGAAAAAACAAAAGCTCTTGTTCTGGTAATTGCAACAATGCTTTGCTGATATACCATGCACAGTGTAATGGCTGCAGTTGTTTTATATAGGAAAACTATGAACCAATTCAAAATCAGGGTAGCACAGCATCTGCCTGACATCAGACTCTAGATTCTCAGAAACCAACTAGCAAAGCAGTGCCGTGTTTTCCCAGACCATGGAGGTTTCCACTTCCACATCCTGGACAAGCTCACTATGAGTCCACTTGAAGGAAATAAAAATGTGATCCTGGAAAAAATTGAATTTTTATTTATTTATTTATTTTATTTTATTTTACATTTTTTGACCGGGCTAGTCCAACTGGATATATTTCCCTTTTCAGCAGAGGCCCGGGGAGAAAAGCTCCACATTTAGACAAAAGGAGATACATCATGAGCACAAATGTCATAATACACATTATTACCTATATCTAAAAGCAGGAAAAGAAAGTGTTAGAACATGGAAAAAGAAATGTAATAAGTTATCAACAGAAAGAACAGGACTTAACTTCCTAGAGAATCTAAGTAACATCATGTTGAGCATACTAACATGTTTAAATATCAAGAAGAGAGAGTATAAGATAAGGAAAGAGAAGCAGCAAGTGATAATTCAACTGAATTTGAACTAGCAGATTAGGCTTGACACCCACCACCTCCCTGGTCTAAACTCAAGCATTTATATTAATGGAAATCAAAATCTAAACCAACTATACTAGAAGTTCTGAATATATTAACAGAGATAAAACAACTGGAACTGAGATCTTTAGAAAAGGGTAGGAGCAAACTACATAGGAAAAAAATGGAAATTGTGGGAACAATACATACAGGGGAGGAATGAGGTTTAAAAGAAGGCAGAACTTAAATGACCTATGTAATGTTTGACTGAAAATGATTGGGTAGAATATAAGTGATGTATAATGTTTGCAACTGGGAGTATGTCAGTATGGTTTGTGATGTAAAATGCTTGCAACTAGGACTGTGTTGGTGTGGTTTGTTTTCATTTATACAAACGTATGATTACTTCTGCCATAAGTGATGGTTTAATAAATGTTTCTTTTCAAAAAAAAGGCAGGGATTTAATAATTTATGTAATATTGCTTAGGTTATATGATCTATAACAATATATGTGAAATATATTGGTTGTAAATGTGAACTTGTTAATACAGTTTGATTACTTTTATAGAAATGTAAATCTGCCTATGTCACAAGTGATAATCCAATAAAGGTGTTAAAAAAGCATTTCCATTAAAAGTGTGCTTGCACTTAGGAAACTAAACCATAAAGCATACAGCATTTGGACATAAACTGTTAATTAACCCCATTTGTTGCTGTTAATATAAAAAAGTCAATCAAGCAATTACATTTGTAAATCAGTGCTTCTACATTAGCATGGTTTATCTGTGGAACTAGTGACATTGAAAACAAGCCACATTACATGTATCTCTCTCCCTCTATCTCTCTCTCTCTCTCTCTCTATATATATATATATATATATATATATATATATACATACACACATACACACACACACACACACACATATATATATATATATATATATATATATATATTTTGGTGTATGTGTGATCTCTAGGTGTGTACAAATCTATGAGTAACTGGCATGGGTTTGAAAGTGTTTTTTACCTCATGATGTGCACAAACTTAAACAGCAAGTTTCAGTTAGTTGAAATGTGTTATTTTGTTTTGTACCACTGATTTGGGACTTTGGCGCTAAGAGTAAGAAAAGGTGACCAAATTCTAGCCTCCCAGCTTGATTGACAGCCAACTCCCATGCTGATTACATCAGCATCTTACATTATCTAACCCCACCCTAAGCCCCATGGCATCACCCCCTCTCTCAGGAGATTGGTTAACTGCCCTTCCACCTGAGCCCTCCCAGTTTCCAGCCCTTTATCTAGCCCAGCACAGAGCTGTCTAGCCCTCTTTTCCACTAACTTTAACAACTGGAACCTGATTAGAGGAATAATCTGAACAGAAGAGCCCTCAGTAACTCCTAGACTCAGGAAGAAGCTTGACAGTGAAGACCCCAGAATGGAGTGCCTTAAAACTATGCTCTGGGACTAAGAGCATTCCACCTCTCACTGCAACTACCCCACAGCAAGCAGGTATAGATTCTACAGCCGCTGGTCCTGCATTTAACAAAATTCTATAATCTGCAGTATAATGAAACTTGTTGTTACAGAGCAGTACACCACACTTCTATATTCTTTGCACCATAGGCACAATTCACCTATGCTCAAAGAAGATCTGAGATTCTTATGTTTACTAAAAGTGTTTGTATACTCTGCAGTTCGCCACTTGGTGGATTTTTATACCATGGGCACAGTAAGCCAACATAAAAGGTTCTGAGCACTCAAACTTTACTCATTGTTTACTTTTTTGCTGCTCTTTGTGCACATGCATGAGCTCTGTAAAAATGAGCACTGTGACTTGTCTTTCACTGTATGCTAGTTCTCTGGATGCATGTACTGTTCAAAATGGGAATCACCTAGTGTAGCTTTAGGTGACTACCTCCCCTGCATATAAAAAGATCTGTCTTCATGAAGAGGAAGAAGAATGGGGACTGGTCACATTAATCATATATATTGAGCCTCTTATAAGCAGGCACTGTAAACCTTTTTTGTTATACAAGAGAATATTAATCTTTCATATTATATGTCAGGAGATAATGACCCCCCCCCCCCCCCATAAAAGTGGGCACAAACTCTCATTTTACATGTGATAGATGGGAAAAAGTTCTGTAATAATGCTTTCATACTTGACTCCAAGGAATATGAGCTCCACTGATGCAGACGGAGCCTTTCATTTTACATGGTCTGGTGATACCCTTGCAAAAGCAAGCATTTTCAATTATCAAAGTGGAAACCACTCTATTAGATGGACCCAATGAAGCTCAGGCAAAATTGTTTTCTTCAGTATAGTTCTATAGCTGTAGCTCATAGTGTATAGACATGCTTTGTTTGTTAATAGTTAAAAATAAGAATAAAAATAAAACCTTTTAACTAAGAATGAGGTCCCACAGGCTGATGAGCTGGTAAACCCTCACAAGTCTTTCAGGAATATTCAAATAAGGAACTAACTTCTAAGTTTTGGGATTGGCTCCATGCTTTTCCATCTCCTAGATTTTCTTTCAATCAGCTCCCATGGGAGCTCCCACCATTGTCTGTAACTACCTTTAAATAACTGACCTGTTGTATGTAATGTATTAGAACAACTCATCCATCTACCTGCTTAACTGAATAAACTACTGGAAACTTCAACAAGGTGTCTTCATTCCTCTCACAGGGAGGGTACGTACCAGAGAGATTCAGAGTCTCCTAGATCTGCTAGCTAAAGTGACTTTATCCTGACTAATCCTTTGGTACTCTGTTTCTTGTTAGTTCTGTCACCTCTGGGTCACAGGTGAAATACCAGACTTCACTCAAGTCCTCTAGATTACCTCAATTTAGTATCTAAAACTATATGGGAATACATAACTAACTGAAGACAAATTCTCTAAAAGGTATTTCTTTGAACAGCCACTCATCATTTAGAACACAGTTATTTTATTAACATAAATAAATTACAGGAGAACAAAATAAACTAGAACTGAATGGATACCTGTAGAATTTGACCAACAATTTACTGGTAAAAAATCTTTCATTTAGTGTCACTGTTATCCTTATCTGTTCTCAGTTCTATGCAACAGGCTAATGCCATTTTGATAATGAAAAGGTGAGAAACATGGAAATAAAGTAGTACAGTGTTTTTCCATAGCTGTACTAAATACATGCCATAAAAATAACAAAAAAAGTAATTGATTAATACTCTGCCAATAATATACTTCTGTTTCATTATAGATTTATCAAAACTGACATAAATCAGATGCCAAAGAACTAGTCTTGCCGAACCTGGTTACTCTGCTTAGATGAGGTGTGGCAGCTTCACTCTCTCTCCAAGGCTACTGTACATCTCCCACACATGTAGTCAAGTTCTAGCATGACTGGCCAGCCATGCAAACTACAAGATGCCAGAGTCCCTGTCTGTGATCGATGATTTTGAGCCCTGGGGCTCGAGCACACGTTAAAGACCCCTTATATGATACTCTGCCTATTCCATATGTTGTTTTTTTTCAGAGTATTCTATTTATTCAAGCACTGTAAAATGAACAGTAATGTGCTCTACATTTAGAACAAATAGTGTATATTTTAGTTCACTTATATTCAGTACAGCCTGTTTGCTGGGGTCTATAATAATAAATCACACCCAGAATATATCATGTCCCAAATCAATGCAGTCAGCATATGTAAGTCAAAGAAATACACAAGTATACAAACTCTCATCACTAAACATTTTGCAGAACTTTTTTACAGGGGCAATCTAGCACTCCTATTCCCACCAACATGAGACTCCAGCCTCCCCCCAACCCAATCTTTCAATATACTATCTTTGAGGATGCACAGACTTACAGAAAATGTGGAATTGTTTTTTATCAGTTATATGGTCTTTGAGAACCTATAACAGCATTTACAATAAGTCACACCTATATATTGTGATACTGAATAAGTCAGACTTCTATATATTGTGATACTGAATAAGTCAGACTTCTATATATTGTGATACTGAATAAAGTAATGTCAGACTTCTATATATTGTGATACTGAATAAGCCAGACTTCTATATATTGTGATAATGAATAAAGTAGTAAGTCAGACTCTATAGATTGTGATACTGAATGTCAGACTTCTATATTTTGTGATACTGAATGTCAGACTTCTATATATTGTGATACTAAATAAGTCAGACTTCTATATATTATGACAAACAAACAGCAAAGAACCAAACCAGGAAGTAAGTGCACACACAGCCAGGAAATGGAACAGCTCCTTGTAAATTCACCAAAGCAGATTCAGTAAATCCAGGTAGGCACCAAACGAATTCAAATAATTCCTTTATTCAGAACCACAGAATGATAACACACAAGCGCTTTCGCTCAGAGGAATTCTGAGCTTTATCAAGTGACACCATGCTGTTAAATCAGGTGTCTTATATACCTTGAAAATCCTAGATTAATTAGAAAGCACTGCCAATTAACAATTTAAAGAGACTATGCGCTTTTCCACATGCTTAAAAATTCCATTACAACAAAATGTATAAAAAAGTAGTGATAAAGTATGCTTAAAATAATGCATTAATGCATCTGTTACTACTAAAATGTTGATAACATAAAATAAACAAAACATTATACACTATTTCCCTAATGTTTAACTTTATAATAAAACTTGCTGTGTGCAAAAATCTGCACTTCTTTTGAAAATTGAAATAAGATGGAATGACTTGACATACCAACTGTTGTTCGTGTAATTGTAATATAAGGCTAATGCCTAATGTGGGTATGACAATATTTTCTTTTCTTGGCCTTGTTGACAGCCCTGCTGGAAAAAGAGAACACTATATCTTAAGTAAACTAAACTGTGCTATACAATAGGTCATTCCTTAACATAGACCTTGTGTAGTGTAACATTAAGTAAAAAACATGTCCATGTGTTGGGTGCTTGTCATAAATAATTGTATGGGGAATATCAAACTAACGTCTTGCCCTTCTTAGTTTCAATAGTGGCTTGATACTGATCAAACCATTAAGCCCAGGGGGTCTCCCAGCATCTAACTTTAATTGCCAGAGGAGTTCTCGGTATTCTAAAGTTGATTCCCAGTCACCCCCCCTGGCATCAGGCTCAACTTGTTCCAGTACCATGAATTTCAGTTTTATGTTTGGACAGGTCAGGGAGTGTTTATAAAAAGCATTGGTTTCCTTCTTTTTGTTTATATCGTAAAAATGCTCATATATCCACTTGCGGAATTCCCTTTCCGTTTTTCCTACATAGAAACTGCTGCATGTGGTGCAGAAGCCCAGATAAACCACTCCCTTGCTACCACATGTGAAATGGCCTGCTGGGTAGATTTTAAACCTTCTGGATGGAATGGTGATACTTTTTTCTTCCAAGATGGCATGGCATTGGCTACATGCCCCTTTCTTGCTGGGTTGATTTTCCTTGTAATGTTCTGCTTTTTTTCGAACATTTCCTTAAGATTGGTACCCCTTCTCCTTACAAATGAAGGTTGGTCAGGCAATAGCCCTCTGAACTCTTCAAAGAGGGCAAGTACAGGCCAATATTTTCTTATAGATTCCTTCATTTCCCTTGAATGCAAGGAATAGGTGTAGATAAAACTGTTCTTAAATTCATCAGTGATAACGGGAACGGAACTAGCTGGTGTGCCCGTTCCCTTACCCAGAAGGGGTGGGTAGACAGTTCCTCTTTTAGAGTTTACCTCCTCGACCAGGCTTTCAAAGAGGTCCAAAGGATAGCCCTTTCTAGGAACAGGCCTTCCAAAAACTTGACTTCTGCCATGTAGTCATCATGTCCACGGCAAATCCTACTTGCCCTGATGAGTTGTCCTTTGACAATGCCTTTTTTCTGGAAAAAAGGATGTGCACTCTCAAAGTGCAGGACAGAGTTGGAAAAAGTGGGTTTTCGATAAAGCTTAGATTGAAAACTGTTTTCCAAGTAATTTTTGTATATGGTGACGTCCAAATAATGCAATTGGTCTGGATCGATAGAATGGGTGAACTGCAAAAAATTGGTACTTGCATTGATGTGAGCAAAAAAACTCAGAAGCTCATCCTCAGACCCTTGCCGCAAAATGCAGATATCGTCAAGGTAAAGTCTGTAGAGGAGCAGATGTTGTTCCCAAGGGGGGACCAATACAAACTTGTGCTCCCATACGTGAAGCACCACGCTGGCGTAAAAGGTAGCACAAGATGCCCCCATTGCTACTCCTTTACTTTGCTTGAAGAGTTCTCCATTAAAAAAGATGAAATTGTTACGTAGTACGATTTCCATGAATTCAGTGACCAAGTTACTTAGTCTGTTGTTCATATCGGTTTCATTGGTGAAAAACTCGCCAAACCAGTCCAGACCCTCATCATGTGGAATACTGGAAAAGAGATCCTTGATGTCAATAGTCACCAGCAATAGGTCAGGAGAAAACTTGGTAGTAGGAAAATCACACAGAAAATGCCAGGAGTCCTTGCATACATGCGTGAGCAGGGGGGTGAATCTCTTGGTCAAACAATCAATAAATTTACCGATGGGTTCTGTGATTCCTCCTGCCCCTGCCACTATTGGCCTAAATGCTGGCGGGTTGGTTCCCTTGTGGATTTTAGGGATGCCAAACAAAACCGGTATCCTTGGTTTTTCTACATGTAAATAATTGTAGAGCTTTTCATTGATGGAATTTTGCAGCAATAAATTGTACAAATGGTAGTTGATCTGTGCTAGAGCAATATTGACTTCATTTCATGAGACTGTTGAATATTGCCCATCATTTTGAAGCATATTATGAATGTAAGCCTCGTAATCAGCAGCAAACATCAGCACTACCCCTCCGCCTTTGTCCGGCTTCATTATCCTCACATTTTCGTCCTTTAACTGTTTAATAAAGTTGAACCCTTCATTAGAGAAGTTGCCAGCTAGTGAAGTCTTTCTGTCCATAGATATTTTTCTAAAATCTTTTTCCACCAAATTCTCAAAAAAAGATACACAAACAGGCACCCAGGGCATGGACCCGCAGGCAGTGAATGAGGAAAGTTTTTTTGAAGCAATACTAAACACTTCAAACACAGAATTTTCTGTGGACCACCTTAACAGCATTAAAGGCAATGGTATAGGGGGCCTTAATGACATGTGTAGTATTTTAAGAAAAGATAACTTTGCCATTTATAATTACACGGATTTAGAACTGGATGACTGGGTGTTTGATGTGTTCACTCGTGGCTTGCAATTTGTGCCTTCTAGACCTATGAATCTTTCACAGTCCCTGGTTGAGTTAAAACTCTTTACCAGGGGTTTGAACTTAACACACTATTTTAAGGGGCAGTAATTTATGGAGACAGGTCCAAGCCGCAGGAGTGTATTCAACCCCCCACTACACCCACTCATATCTTTTTTTGAGAATTTGGTGGCTGACATGTGCACACTTACATGGGTTCTTGCTATGCCTTCCCTCCATAGCAATATGCACACTCGCAGCTGTGCAGGCCCAAGAGACTACTACTTATCATAGATTGGTGGAGCAAAGCACAGTTCCCAGATTCGTATACTGTGATGTGTTCTCACAGTTTACAGGGAGACATCACTGCCGAGGACTAGGCCACCTCCTCCTACCCCAGATGGGTGAGGCAGTTTCATCCACTCATTCCCATCTTCCCAGTTTGGCTCCTCCATCAAGCAAGCCACTCACTAATCAAACCCTGGTTATTTGGGTCATAATCAGGCCTTCATCTGTTTGCTCTACAGAGCTGACATGCAATGAGAGTTTGATAAGTAGATGCAGAGTGGACAGACATTAGAACCCAACAGCTAATACCCCCCCCCCCCATTCAAAGATATGTCATTGATTCTACTGTAAATGAAACATGCATTTGAACATTGTCTCTAGAGAATGGCCACTGGTGATATGACACCCTGACCTCTTTGGGAAAAAGATGGTTGTGGGTGGAAGAATGGATGGATTGATGGATGGGATGGATAGATGGATTCCTGTAGGGTAAAACATAATATTATCAAAATACAAAAAGATTTTAAACTTGGTATGCTCCAGAATCAGCATAAAGAACAGGTGTCAGGCCACACTGACCTTATGAATAAGGAATTATCTTTCGAAGCAAGGGATTGTGGGTTCAAGTCCTATCAGGGGAATATAATCTGTAATGGTTAAGGTCTTTATCTCAGAGATACAAAGTACAGGGTTTGTTTCTGACCTATAGTTGTTGGCTAGACTTGTCATAGTCTGCAGACTGAGAGTCTAGTATTTACCTATGACCCTATAAAATCAGTAGCGTTTCAAACCCAGCACTTCAGACTGTTTCAAATTACCAGCTTGTAAAGCTCCCAATAGGTTCATAGATTAGTACTAGGCTAACTGCTCTTGTGGGCCATTTTAAGCCTAGCCAATTATCCCAAGCGAGAGTCAAACCCTGCACCTTGTGTTTGTAAGGCAAACACCTTAACCATTATGCCAACCTCCCACCCTAATAAATAAAATCACTGCCCCATATCACACTGTTGAAACTGAATTCTATTGCAGCAAGACGATTTTCAAGTACCATAACAACAGCTTCTGAAAAATAATTTAAAGCAGAAATCAAATATATTTTACACATGCCAATAAAACAAAAAATGTAAATTCAAGTGTTTTTTTGGAACACCAGACACTGTATGAATGAGCAAGCAATTATGAAATTATAATTTAGAAAGCAGATAAGGTAATCCAGTTGTAGTTTTATTACACAGAAATACAGGAAATTCAATGAAATGGCACAAGTATTTTTAAAGAAATCAGTATTACTGATGTAGCTTATAGGGTTAATTTATGAACCTTTCTGAAAGGCATGAAGAATTTCATTATAAAGCTAAAGTCATGGACTGCAAAAATTATGACATGAATGACTGTATGTTAGCAACTGCAGTTGTTAAAACATTGCATACTGTGATTCCGCATGTCATTTTGATTCTCCAAGATGGTGTTTAAAGCATTTTTCTACCATGATCGGAAAGGAAGTGTGAGTCATGTAAATGAGAGTTAAACTGATGGATGCAGGTTCTGGATGGCTTACAGCACTTGAGCTTCAGATTGTGTCTATATCATAACATCGACAGCTTAGGTTGTTGAATCCTAAAACATTGACACCTAAGCATCGAAAGCTAACAATAGCGAATGGCCACATCATCGAATTCTTTCCTTGGGAAAGAATTTGGGTGGCCCTCCGTAAACAAAATAAACAAACACACCCAAACATAGTGGGGGGTTTCGCCCCCACACCCCCCTAACTAAATATATCAACTCCGAGATCGCTCTACATTGGAGAAAGGGCAAATCCCTGATAATGGCCACGCAAATTTTTCCAGAGGAAAGAATTCAATGATGTGGCCATTCACTATTGTAAGCGTTTGACGCTTAGGTGTCGATGATTAAGCATTCAACAACCTAAGCTATCGACAATTCAATAGGAACCCTTCAGATTACACCTAGTTTTCAATGGTTCTTTTGTTGGATTTACTGTGTGGGGTTGAACTCCACCTTTGTCTTGCTAAAAGGACTGCAAAGAGCCCAGACAACCAGATACTGCAGAGAAAATAAGCCAGGTAAGTTCTTTTTCTTTGTCTGCACTTAAGTTGCATTGATTTTCTATCTGTTTTTACATTGTCTGTTATCCTTTATACCAGTTTAGATATGTGTAACTGTTTTGCATTGCATCTGCTATTTTTATACAGTTTCAGTCATATTTAGCTACTACTGCTTTGCCTGATTTGCTGGTTACATTTTAGCCAATCTGAGTGGTTCAGTTTTGTTTAACACTTTTTTGTTCTATTTAAATCACTGCCTTTCATTAATCTGCTTGGCTGGGTGGAGGCATCCATCACAGACTGATGAATGCAGATTCTGGACGTATTACAGTACTTGGGCTTCAGATTAAACCTAGTTTTCACAGGTTCTTTTGTTTTCTTTTGTTGGATTTACTGTGTAGCGCTGCCTTGTGCACAGCAATATGGTAATAGAATTTCCATACATACTTTTCAACTGTACAGATTTTTTGCCTCATATATTTGGTCTTTTTTCATAAATTTGTGGTTTTCTGGAAAATTAGTGGCAAATCATTAAAGATTAAAGTAAAAAAATAATGACAGACATTTGAGTTTCAGACTTCATACCTTTCAGAAAATTCATGCTAATGCAAAACCTGTTATTCTAACAACTTTCTAAGTTTTTAAGAGCAATATTTAAAAATTGTCCCTATTTTTGGGCCTTTGTCCCACTTTTGTTTATGGCTTTGTCCAGATTTCTTGATCTAAGAGGTTGAGAAGTATGTTTCCATAGTGGGTATTAATTACACTCAGGTATAATTCTCTCTTCTTGTACTTCAGGAAGGGTAACTTCTTAAAAGACTGGTGAGTTACGTATTCATTTTCACTTTGTCTAAAATGCTTGTGCTGAGCTGCATTATTAAAGCCCAAAAACCAGTTGCACTGAGCAGCATGGGCTTAGGCTGAACATATAACCAGTCCAATGGGCATCCACAGTTGCAGTATTTCCTCAGCTCCTACTTAGATCCTCACTTACCTTAAATCTAGCAGCACTGGTCATTCATGGAGAATCAACAAGCCACTCGTTCTTGCTAGCCTTATAGCACTTGGACTCCTGAGACAATGTGTGACCTGCCTTGTGCTCAATGATGATGAACTAGTCCTAGTAAATACAAAGGACTTCTGTCTGTGAGAGGTGTCATTAGATTCATTTTCAGTTAAAGTATGTGTGTTTCAGACAGTTATATAACAGTACTAGTCTCACTTTATGTTTTTATCTATCTTCAGACAATACTGACAAAAAGATATTAATAGTTTAGTCTCCAGAATATAACAACAGATTTCCGTTTATCTGTGTTCAGGTAACACTGCCAAAATGTTCTCCTATTTTCAGACAATTGTACAACAGTACTAGTTTTCAGTCTATCTATGTTCAGACAACACTGACAGAAAAAGGTACTAATAATTTGGTTTTAAGAATAATAACATGTACTAATTTTCAGTTTTGCTTTTATCTGTGTTAAGTTAACACTGGCAAACAATATTCTTTTAGTATTAATTTAGTTAGTTTCTGGAATATACACCGCTATTTTAAATGTTCACTATAAATATGTATCACATTTCAGTCAAGATTCAGAATATGAGATTCATACTCATGTGTTCAGTATAGTACATTTCAGTCAAATTTCAGAATATAAAAGTAATATTCAGTTACTTCACATTATTCATTAGTTTTAAAGGTAAAGTAAAAGAATTACATTATTCAGTCATTAGTTAAGGGTAAAGTGACAGATTTATTTGTAGCAGGCTTATTACATCATTACATCATCCTTCATATTATTCAGTCATTAGGTAAAGTGACGGAATTATTTATCACAGGCTTATTAAGATAAGTTATCTAAATAATATTTTATTTATTTTACATTTGTTTACTGGGGAGGTCCAACTGGACAGAGCTGTCCGTTTTCAGCAGAGGCCCGATAAATAATAGGCAGTAATAGTTATTTAGTATACTCAAGTCATAACACGGCAGGCTTAATTTGTTAATTAATTTACAGATTACAGTACACGTTACATAATTATTGTACATTAGTCAGAAAGTTAAAAAAGACACTAACAGAAAATGCAAAGGTTGTTGTTGTGTTGTGTCTTTCGGCTTATCCCTGTTAGGGGTCGCCACAGTGAAATGCCGGTCCGCTAATGTTTGGTAGTGGATTTTTACGTGCCGAGTTACCAGCCCTGACACACAACCTTCAATGAAGGCACGCCCATTCATGCATGCCTCCACACAGAAGATGCCCTAGCTGAGAATCGAATGGGACAACGTCTTGCTGTGAAGCGACAACGCTACCGCAGCACCACTACCGTGGGTAGAAAATGCAAAGGTATAGACCTGAAATACAGAAAGCATAAGTTTAGTAAACTATTAAGATTAGTTATCTAAAGAATAGGCAGTAATAGTTATTCAATGCACTCAAGGCATAACAGGGCAGGTTTAATTTGGTAATTAGTTTACAGATAACAGTGCACTTTACATAATTATTGTACATTAGTCAGAAATTTAAAAGGACATTAACAGAAAATGCAAATGTATAGATCTGAAATACAGAAAGCATAGGTTTTAGTAAACTATTATAGCTCATAAATATTCATAGAATATTTTAGACACAAATTTTGGAGGCAGACATCTATTACAGCACATAAGCGTTAAGAAAGGTAAGTAACATTATAGCAAATCTAAATAAAAATTTATAGACACAAGTTAATACAGTATATGTTAATTTATGCTTCAGGACCAGTTATAGTTATCTCTTTAGTGCCGATTTCAATTAGTCTTCAGAAACAGTACACTGTTTAAAGATTTAAATCTGTGAACAACAGAAAAAAGTTTCATTTGCTTTAAGAAAGAGACATCATGGTACACTAAGGCACCAGTTAATAAGGTAAAAACATAGAATTTTGCCATTACAGCATACAGAGAGGAAAAACATAGGCAGGGTTAACAGTTCGTACTCTATCTACACAGTGTGTATGGCAGTTTCTAATCAGCTTTAAAACCCACAGACTTCAAGCCTAGTGGTCAAAATTAGAATTGCAAGTTTATTTACCAGATAAAGAAAAATAATTGCCTAGTTATAATTCAATCATAAAGTTAAGAGGCTTCAATCCAAACAGGTCATAAATGTTCAAATGGCACCTAGTGGTCAAAATTAAAATTGCTGGTTTATTTACCAAATAAAAAAAAATATTTTCAGATTATGAGTCAGGTAGCTTAAAGCTGTATACAACAGTTAGCAATAGAGATGTAAGATAACTTCAAAAGTAGGTCCCTGTAGACTTTCATCAGGGACCTCAGGGGCAACTGTTAGGTTAGGGACTTCCATTTTTAAAGTAGTTATTAGGCATTAGACAGACTAAAAGGTAAAATGTGTTTCAATTTAAAAGACAGTTAAGCAGAAGGGAAGAATAGCCTTGCTGGTCAAGCATGAGAGATAACAGTTCCCACGGGAAGGCGATAGACTGTTCTTTTTCTGTTCTCTTTCTCAAGGAAAGACTCAAGGAAATGTTAGATAACAAGACAGCTACACCCCTAAAAGACTGCAAAACAAGACAAGGTCTGAGAACCAAGGCTAAGAAGGCCTGTAAAGCATTACAGGGTTTTGGTATTATTAAAATATACTTAACAGACAGTTAGGGAAGTCAGTTTGTTTGACCTAACATTACAGAGAAGATTAAGCTACAATACAGGCACTCAAACCTGAGTACAGAAGATAGGTCAAATAAAGACTACTTCAGTTTACATTGTTCAGGACAATCAGAATATGATGTGCAGTAACTTTGGATATATTTAGCAGCACTGTTACTACTAACCAGCATCCCAGCATTTCTACAGACTGTTGTTGTTTATCAGCACTGTTAATGAAGACAATATTCGGATATTGTGAACATCTAATAAAGCCTTACTAAATGAACTACAGTGTTTAGAGAATTCATTCTGAAACGTACACAAGACTTGGCCCATAAAAGAGAGACTGGCACCTGTTTAGCACGAGTTTGGGTAATTAACAGATAAAGACTTTCATTTCAGTCTCATTTCAGTTGTTTCCAGTTAATTACAGTGTAGTACAGTCTTATCAATTCTTACAGGTGTAAATGGTTAACTCAACTGGAGATGTCTTCTCACAGCCAGCTACATGCAGTGAGATAACTCTGTCTTACACCCAGCTGCACCAATGTAACATCCATATACTACAAACTCTAAGTTATCTTACACTGATGTCATTAAAAAATCTTTCCCTAAGCCTCCTAAAACTCCAGAGACTAGTCATCAGCTTAAACCATCAACTCTGTCTCCTGTATGCAACCCAGCATCAACAGCTTGTATCCCAACATTTAATTTGCTCTGACTCTATAGGAAATAGAGACACTAACAAAGGTCATATAACCAGCAAACTGAAGACCTAAGGCTGGCAAACCAAGTTAGTTCATCTGGTAATGCCCTGGTTCTAAGTGCCTCCACAGATAGACATACAAATGTTCCAGTCTCTGGGTTGAGCAAAGACAAGGTAATAACTAGTTGACTCCCAGATGCCAGGATACATGACATTACTAAAGCCCTCAAGTCCCTTCATCCCAGGTAAACATACTATCTGATCAATGCACAGGTGGGAGTGAATGACTTGAGACACACATCCTTTGCTTATATGAACAGAACAATGTCAGACTGTACATAGCAGCTGGTGGGAATGTTTCAGTGTTTCTAAGAACCATTTCACCTCCAGATTCGTAATGTAGGACAATGACCTAGAACTCTTCCACATTCATCTTGTGATAAAACCCAGTATCACATAGTAGCCAACTACTAACCCCTTTTGTGACACCAGCAGACCAAGAGGCATATCTTTACAAACTGGCATCCATCACCATAGAGCCTAACACTATTATCTTTGGTAACTTCAACTATCCCTGTATTAAGTGAGGAACCTGAACCACACAAGCATGAGCAGATGTTCCTGGGTTTAATTAATGCCAACTAATCCAAATTCCATTTAGGACCACTAAATTATAAGACCTGTTTTTCACAGATATAGCCCTCCCGTGCTCAGAGCCCACAGTGGTTGAGTCACTGGTAAAATCTGACCATTGTGCAGTAACATTTAGTCTATGTGTGAGATCTGAGTTACATCGAAACCCCTCCATCATCACAGACTAAATGACCCTGCTTCTCATGCTGCAATTTTCATAGATAAATTCTATGTTTACCTCCAAGCTCATATTGAGGTCTTGGTCTCCATAAGACAAATATGGTGCCAAATTTGAAAACTAATCCATTTGGTTGTGCTCCAGTATCAATAAATTATACAATAGGAGAAAGAAACTCTTAAGCCATGAAAGGAAACTTAACACTATACCAGCTAGAGAAGAGCTCAAAATTATCAACAAAGAACTTAGAAACATGATCAAATCCTCCGAGAGTAAGTATAAATTGCAAATCACCACCCATGCTCAGGATAGCCATAATCTTTCTTCAGCTGTCAGGAACCTAAGAAATAATAACAAACAATGCTCTAAGCTAATACAAAATAATGTCACATACTCATCCCCTGAGGACATTGCCAACATATTAGCAGACAAATTCAGCTCAAACTTTATTCCCCTATCTCCCCCAGATTGCTCACAGCATATTAGTATGTCTACTCCTCTACTACTGGTAACCATTCTTTGGGTTGAAAGTGTGCATGTAACACTAACAGATTGGGGTTTGTAGGTGAACAAGTTTGCTATTCAGTTGATAACATAGGGTTTACATTTAACTGTATTAGCTTATTAATGATGCCAGAATGTGGAACTGGTATGAAACCCAGCAAGCAAGTCTTAAGTACACTCTCCAAGGCTAAAACCCTAAAACTGCCAGGTTGTCTTCTTGTCAGCACCAAACACTGTATCATTGTTTCCTTATTACATTTATTCAATCTGAACCTCACCACCTGATTTGTGCCAAAGTGTAGAGAAATGCTGTAGTCATTCCACTCCACAAAGGGGGACCCTTGACTGACCCAGTCAACTATGGGCCTATCAGCTTTACTAGCCTAATATAAAACATTTTTTGAAAGCCGGGGGCTGAAAAAATAAATTTGAAATAATAAAGTCTGATAAACTGTTTATATAGACTGTTTTCTATTTAATTAAATTGTATGGATGTTTTAGATTTGTAAATTATTAGATGTTTTTATATATTATATGTTTGTTTTAATTCTGGTTGTGTAATGCATCTTTAAAGAAACTGATTGGACGTTTAATCTAATTGATTTTGAATTACTGTGTGCATTTATACTTTGTAAGGCAACTGATTTTTACTGTGAAGAAGTTCAGTGTGTAGCAGAGAATGAAAGTACTTAATAAATCAGTTTCAATCCTTATTTTTCAGGTGACTTTTTAGTCTTTTGTGTCTTGCTTTCTCTTTGGCTGGATTCCGCTTTTTTTCTGACAATTAACTATCCTTTGACCACCATATGGCCACTACTGTTAGGAAATCCTTTTAAATAGCCAGATGAATTACCAGGGGCATATCTTCTAGATACAAGGAAGCCATCTTCCCTTCCTACTCCTCCCTTATCAGACCAATAATAGAATATAATGCCCAGTTGGTATATACTTGGCTAGGCATTTGACCCATCTCAAGGGACTGCACTGTTTCCTTACCAAAATAATCAAGGGAATGTCCTCTTTGCATTACCCTGGTTGCCTTAAAGATTTTTCATTTCCTACTGACTACTGAGAGAAGATTCAGTCATTTGTAATGCATTACACATCCACAAAGCCCTAAACACCAGCTCAAGGGGCCTAGACTACTTGTTGGTGGGACAGATATCTTTCACAGAGAATACCTCTTTTATGAAATAGACTTCCCTCAAAGGTTAAGCAGAGAAGGTCTATGACCTTTTTAAGTGTAACCTGGAGAACTGGATGGGCAATCATCAGTACACCCCCTGGTGTGGCCCCTCTAGCCCTTATGGAAAGGTTCCAAAACTAGGTCAGGATCTGGTATTAATTCATGTCTTGGCAAATGGGTGGGATTGTAGGCTATTGCTACAAAGTGTCCACTGGATAAACAGCTTGGTATAAACTTATGAGGTGGAAGCTTTTTATACTAAGCTAATGTTGTTGAAGAAAAATAATGTACTTTCTTGTGAAAATAGAGCCTTCACTATTGGTTACAGCAAACAGGTAACAGTATCTACTAGTTACCTCAAATGTAGTGCGGCATAGTGAGAATATGTGCACTTTAATTCAGAATGTAATACTGATACAATACTTGACCATATTTTTATTTCATAGACTTCGTTTTGTGTAGAATTAAAGTGAATTAAGTGATTGTGTATTTAAATGAGTCAGCACATTTGGAATTTACAGTGCAGCAGTCTAATATGTCTGCTAATTTCTTGAATGTAATTATTTTTAGACAAAACAATAATGTACAAAAGAGATGCAAGTAAAAATGAATCCGTATAAAAACAGCATGTATCCCTATCAAATCAAACTAAATGTGGTTAGATATCAGTTTATAACTGCATCAAAACTGGCAGCGGACAGTAATTTATATAAAAAAGAAATCAGAGAAGTTTTTAAGAGAAATTAAAAATCAAAATGTAGTGATAGAGAACTAAACCTAATCAGCTGGGTAGATGTTTTTAAAGTGTATTTACACAAATGATTGGTCAACATGGAATTTCAAGTAAACCACAGGACAGAGAATTGCGCAATGAATTTAAGATATTTAATATGTGTGTGAACAATTTAGATATGTATCAGATTAAATGTTAGTAAAAATGGAAGCTTTTACCCTGCATCTCTAATGAGAGGTTTACAATTAGGCCAAACACTGAGTTTTATCTATTAAAAAGCTAAAACAGCAAGGCACTGAGGCATTATAGAGCTTTATATTTTTTCAGCTGAAAATGTCTATGAATTCAAGTGCTTTAGGGACCTGCTGACATATCTATAAATATACTTACTTTCTTTTAATGCAAATAGATCAGAAATCATGTCAGAAGATGAGAACTCATTAAGAATTCTGTTTCAGCTGTAGCCTTCATTTTATGTATGTAATATCCACACATTAGGTGCCTCACATTATGTCAAATGACTGCTGTAATAGTCATTTGAATTAAAAAGCAATTAATTAAATTCCTGAGCACATATTGAAGCACTCGTTTCTGCAGAATTCATTGTACCTGTTTTTTCGGGCAATGAAAGACTATATAGCATAAATAAACAAGACTATTTCATTCACTCAGTTAAAGTACATTTGAAAACTGCATTCAAGAATTTTGATAGATTTCTACATTTTGTGCCATTTTTCACTTCACTTAGGAGGATTAACAAATGTCAACTCAAGAACTCTTCTGTACCTTTTGTAAACATCTAACTGTGAAATTTAACTGTCAACATTTTGCAGATGTCTGAGTCTTATATGAAGTTATATAATTCACACCTGTTTGTTTGTCTTTTGGCTTTTCCCGGTTAGGGGTCGCCACAGCAGAACTCCAATCCGCTAATGATTAGCAGTAGATTTTTACGTGCTGGCTTGCCGGGCCTAACGCACAACCTTGAATGAAGGAACGCCAATTCACGCATGTCGACACACAGAAGACGCTCTAACTGAGAATCGAATGGGCAACATCTAACTGTGAGGCGACAACGCTACCGCAGCACCACCACCGCAATTCTGTTTATTCATTGTTCTAGAAAGAAACTTCATAATGATGGCGTTACAGCATAGTCTGGGCTGCTTTCAATTTTTGCTGCAGGTTTTCATGCAACAATAAGCCTATATTGAAATATATTTTTCCCATTTAAGAAGAATAGCATTTTTACCCCTAGTGTGAAATACCAGTATTAGAACCCATTATAAAACAGTGCTATATGTCTGTTCATGGGCTAAGTATAATTAATTGATCCTCTGAACAGTGAGAGGATAACTATAATTAAGGAGAAATCTATATTAACTCCAATATTGCTGTACCTTAAAGTAGTCCTTCTTTGCCAAGGTTTCATATGTTTAATGCACAGTGTTCAGGCCTAGGAGCTGCCGAGGAAAACTGACTCCTTAAAAGAAACATCTCTCATCCACATGTCCAAATTTTCCTTAGCCAATGTTCCACAATAATCAAATGTGTCTGGATATTTTGCTCCATATCCTTAAGATTGTTTGAGCAATAAAAATATTTCTTAGACATGTGTTATTGCAATTAACGGAACAATTCACATTCTTATATTTGTAGGATTTTGTTATGTTAACACATAGGGATTAAATACAGATTGTTACACCTCATCTTTATGCACTTTTGTCCCAAAGTGTCTGTAATGTAAAGAAAATACATTTTTACACCTTTCTGTGTAGTGCAAATCCTAAATAGACTGAATTATTTTAGTAAACTTGTCTCTAGACATACTCAGTTCTGTTCAACTGTTTCCTTGTGAAAATACAAACTGAATTGTTATATTCCAGGATAATCTGTAAGTAAGTATTATATAAAGTATCAAGAATTGATTGCTCTCTCAAAATTATAGATTTAGACAACAGTCCAAACTGAGTTAAGGTATGCTTTCTAATGATGTTTACATGTCTGTCAAATGCCAAGCTTGAGGAAACGTAATTATATGAAGATACCTCTTCAAGAATTTGATTATCCAATATAATATTTTTGAGATGAGGTTCACCAAATTACACCTGGCATTTGGTGTGACTAAACTGAAGGTGACTACTTTTGTCAAAATAATAACTTAAAAATGTTATTAGAGTTCAGTATATCTCCTTCTGAAGTAACAATACACCCTATGTTACAGTCACTGGCATACCAACAATATATATTAACTGGCTAGTAGAAAGTACCAGGTTGAAAAGAAAAGGCCCCAAGGCAGAAACCTGCAAAACACCTGACTCTGTTGGTAAATATTTAGAGAATGTCTTGAACAGAAACACATCGGGTCCTAGCAGATCTAATTAATTAAGTAGGATTTGTATTTCTACTTTTGTAGTACTTGAAGTACTGAAGAATGCAAAAGATGATTAAATGCTTTGGATAACTTCATCATAAAACTCCACCAAGTTAGTAAAGGTGGACATACCTATAATAAAAGCATGCTGGGGTAAATCATGTACTCCAGACTGTTTTTAGGATCTAACAAAAGATTTGGTAAGTATCTTTCATTCCATATGCAGATCAAAGATGTCAGACTGAATGGATGGTAATTAGACATTTCTGATTTTCTACCCTTTTTGTGAATCAGTATAATTATAGACTTCTATAGAATTCTAAAGAATACATTAAACATCTCTTTAGCATCAGTAATAATTTCCTCATAGAGAGAAGTTGCTGATATCAAATCCCTTTCTTTAGTACAATAATTGATATATTTATAAAAACATTCACTGTGCTGGTCTCCAATTTGGTCTCAAAACTTAGTTTTACTTATCAAAATTCTGCATTTTTTGATTGTTGTTTTTTTTTCATATTTTGTTTAGTTGTATTTTCTACCAGGCTGTGCGATCATTTTTTTAAGTAATGTTTCTTTTTTCCTATAAAATTTTATATAAATGTATTCCCCAACAAAATCAACATTTTGTGTTTTAACTTTAGTGTTAATAAAAATATGTTATTTCAGTTGAGTTAGTCAGAATTTTGTTGAGTTGGTAATATTCCACATCAACCTCCATTTCAACTTTAGCATCCCAGTTCTCTATCTTTAAAATTTATGTCAGGTTTGTGTAATTAATTTTATTAAAGCTGGACTTTTTCTTCTGGTTAGGGGCCTTAACTGGGTCCAGTTGAATGCTGAACAATATCAAGCAATGGTCTCAGCTATGTAATGGTTGACCAAAACTTACACTTGAAACATGGTCAACACTATTAGTAATAAATCAAAACTGTATTTGCCTGAGTAGGTTCCTGTACCATTTATTTCCTTTCATGACCTTACCAAATGTCTAAAAATTCCTGCTCAGTGTTCCTATAGGAGGAATAGAAATTCCAATTTATTTGGGGTAGTTCAAATAATCTATCAAAAACACATGCTTGTGAGTTATATAACTTTCCAGTTGAATAAGGTAGTCATGATGAGTAAATGTGTTCACGAAGGGTTTTCCGTAAGTACATATTATTCTAATACTGTCTCTCATAAATGTATTTTCAAAGTCAGCAATGATGATTTCATATTAACTGAAACATTGCTGAATGTTAGAGTGCTAGAAACTAAACATTACACCCCACCTCAATTTTTACCTGACTTTATATACTCTAATTTAGTGAAACCAAAGAGTATAAAATTTGGAGAATTCCATGTTTAGGTTATAACTACTTGAAATTTATATTGAAGTAGTATAAATGCCAGCTCTTAACCTTTGTTACAGATACTTGATGCATTATAGTAATAAACTGTCATGGTGTTATTAAGTCCATTGTTTCTTGTTGTATTACTTCCTTTCAGTGGGTATTTTCTAAAAATGCTTACGTTATACTGAAATTTTGCTTCCAACGAAGGAGCTGCCTTAGTGCCTTATATGAAGATTGTCTGTAGCATATCTGTAGTATACATGCAGCTGTCATACATGAATTATTCCCAGTAAGTTATGAATCCTGCAGTGTATATACTGCATAGCTGCCTTAGCCAGGTGTTAAATAGGAAAGCTTTCCTGTACAAGTAGTCACAACATCTTGGTTGGCAGAATAATGTCCTGGACTACTACTGCTTTTTGTTTTGGTTTCAAAGCTATCTAAAATATCAAGTACAATATTTTTCATATGATTCAGTGGAGAATAATTATCATTGATTCCACAGTAAATAATAATAAATGAAGTGTAATTCATATTCTCAAATAGGATCTCATTTAACAAACAGGATTATTGACTAATTTCATGCTAGGCAGTGAAGAGACTGTTATTCTGAAACTGTCAACATTGATTAATTTATATCTTGCAAGCATGAGCATAGAATCAGACAGTACCCGGGCTTCCCCTTCGGTATCTGTATTTGTAATGACTGGGCAAGCAACAAACTTAGTGCCTAATGAATCCAAGTTATGGTCTACTAAAAGGCCAATGTTTTTGTTAGTTAAATGATGAGTTTCAACAGAGAATCATCCTGAGGTGGTGATATGAAGTAATTCAATATCACTATGGTACTTTTCTTTGTTTAGAACAG
Organism: Protopterus annectens; assembly: GCF_019279795.1. Taxonomy (NCBI): domain Eukaryota; kingdom Metazoa; phylum Chordata; order Ceratodontiformes; family Protopteridae; genus Protopterus; species Protopterus annectens. The sequence continues at coordinate 609,191,518 of NC_056739.1, forward strand.
GTAGACATATTAGGCCTCCAATGCCCTTCCTTTTAATTTCCTATCAGCCAGGCTGAATGATTCTTCTGGGGATTGAGTGAGCTAATTTTGTGTTCATTTTAATTCATTTTTTTCACTACATCTACTCCAGGGCATAGTTCTTGGAGCACTGGAACATTTCTGCCTGTGTGCAATTGTTCACTGAGGCCTTATACAATCATGTTAATAAATGCATACAGACAGCTGTGCCTACCATAAATTAGCACACAGCAAACTCAAAAACAAGCCACTCTGAATAGTTTGTATAACAGAAGGAAGAAAGTCATGGCAAAAATTAGAAAGTGAAACGCCTAGCAGGAGCAAAATTCTCATTAGTCTAATTAAGCAACTCAAAGACAAATCAAGTCTACCAAAGCTAAATTAGAGGTAAAAATAGCCTCCTAGGCAAAGAACTACCATCGGATTTTTTTACCTATGTCCTCAACCTCAAAAGTAGCGCACAACAATATGCAGAACTAATTGCAAATCCAGCCACCTAAATTGAGCTGGAAGATACAGAAAATCTACTAGCTGACAATTTAGCTCCAATGTTACCCCTTCTCCTCCCTGGACACCCCTCTGAATATACCATCGAACAACCGCCCCAACTATCACTAGTGAGCACATCATCAATGCATTTTCCAAGGCCAAGAATACCTCATCAGTGGGGCCTGAAAGTATCACAGGATGCCTCCAAAATAGCATGAAACACAACCTATCAGGACCACTAGAGTCGCTATTTAACCATAGTGCCCAGACAGGCTTTATGCCACATGAATGCAGAACTGCAATGGTCATCCTTTTACACAACGCTGGACCATCTATGGGCCTGGGCAATTTCAGTCCCATAAGTCTGACTAGTCTCATATGCAAATCCATGGAAGGAATTATCATTTAAATGATTGACAATGTCATGGGAAATCTTCAGACAATGGATCCAATCCAGTTTGGTTTCTTCAAGGGCAGGTCATGCCTACTCAGGCTGGTGGACTTCTTCAAAAAGGTCACCAAAGGGATGAATGAGGGCAAAGTGGTGTATACTGTCTACCTTGACCAATACTCCCCTTGAGCATTGTAGACAAATTCATGGACTTGGGTATAAAAACCTATGTCACCCAATGGATAACTAGGTGGCTCTCAGATAGGACCCAGTGAGTTAGGATAGAGGAGTCCACCTCCACAAAGAAAAGTCCCTCGGGGTTCTGTGCTCGGCCTGCTCCTTCTTGGCATCTACTTCTCTGAAGTCAAGGCCAATGTCAATGACCTCTGCTGACCGAGTTTGCAGATGACTGCAAACTAAGTGCAGTCATATAATCTCACCAAGACAATAATATCCTCCAAAAAGGGCTGACTCAGACAAATAACTGGTCCCAAAGCTACAGTGTAAAACTCAGTGCAAAGAAATGCAGGACAGTATCCTTTGGGAAGTCAGCTACCCTGAAAAATACCTCATTTAATAACCCAATCCAAAAGTAGAGCCAGTAGTCAGGGTTTTGGAGATGCATGTTGACAATAAACTGGTCATCGAGCATCATGGTAGTAAGGAAATCATCTATGTTGTGCAACATATAAGAATAGGTATGGCATCTAGGTCCAAGGAAATCACCTTACCACTGTATTCAGCCCTCATCAGACAAATATTGAATTCAATTAACCCTTCTGAAGGTAATTGACCAAGCACAAGCAACAAGTAGAAAATCCACAGGGTATAAACAGCATGTCCTACACAGATTGTCTCAAAGCCCTATCCCTCTGCTCTGTCTTCTACAGACTCTTGAGGGACAATCTAGGTCTGGCATACAAGGCATCCTTGGATCTCACTCCAATGTACCTTCTGCATATCCACAAATCAAATACCACCAAAACTACCTGATCTGGGGACTTAAATCCTTGCTTGCAACACAAATAGGACATATTGAGGGGACCAGTTTGTTCTCAGAGATTATCCCTTCTCTCCAACAGGCTTTCCATCCATGTGAAGCAGATGTCTTCCCCAACCCAATTCCAGCTTAATATGGACCAGTGGATGGGGAATCAGAAATTCATAAATGTTCTGGCACCTATGTCCCTATTGGACAAAGGCAATCTGTAAAATTATTCCACCCTAGCCCTAATCTACATATACCCCTTAGAATAATCTTAAGATCCCTAAACTTGTCAGATACATTTGGGATCCATGGCTAGACATAAACTGTGGTCATTAGCCTAGTATACATCTATGAATCTTTGAACATCAAAAAGGTTATACCTCAGAACATTGAAAGGGGCACAAGGGAAGAGACAAAATAATATAAAACACCACAGTATTGCCTTTACTGCAGAAAACGTACATTAGTTCAATGCTCTCATGCTGTTAGTTTTTTTCAGTTTATGTTAGCACCTATTACCAGATAAACAATTATCTCACTGCAAGCAGAAACAGAAAAGTGAAAAACTCTATACCACAAAGTAAAACAAAAAGCAGAAAACCAAATAAATATGCTAACACCTACTACTAAATAAACAATTAACCTCAGTGAAAGCATCCACCACAAAGTAAAACAAAAAGGCAGTAATCCAAATAATTGGTAGTAGGAACTAGTAGTGTTAACAATTACCTCAGTGGTAGCAGAATCAGAAAAGTGAAAGACTACAATACTCTGAGAAGCATGGAAAGTCTTGAAATGTGAGAAATGATCTTTTAATCAAAAGGGAAGAAAAAAGTTGCGCTGAGCTGCAGTCAGCAAATCACTGCCACTGGACTCATTTTATAGTGAGCTTTCTGTCCAAGAGCTTTATTTCCTTATAAGAGAACTGTCAAATCTATTCTTTAGAAATCTAGGTTTGGGCCTCAAATAACTAACTACAAGCACAAAAAAAAACTTGAGTTGCAATACACCCTTGACCAAATAATTATGCATTTCCTCATGCCTTAGTAGCAATTCCACCCAAACAGTATCCTAACCAAACTGAACTCCAAGTAGTGATAGTCACAGGAACATGTCAAACTTGCAAAGTTATTTTCACTGACTGTAAAATGTGTGAGCGCTGTTCAATGAAACTAATTTCACCAACAGTAGAGTTTGCCTTTTTCTCCAGTGTTGTGTGACTTCAGAGTATGTATGTATAAGTTCTGGGATGCTCCCCCACATGGGGGTGCAGGGAAGCTTGCCTCACTGTAAAAAAATGTTTTATGTTTACAGAAGGTAGTTACAATGGGAAATTTTCAAACTTTTTACAGTTGCCAAAACTACCTTCAGCGAGTCAGCATGATTCCTAATGAAAAACCATGGACTAGCACTTTGTCACAACTTCTGTAGCCAGCCAAATTAACACAGATATCTTGAGACAGTGTAATAATTGTATCATGCTGTCTAACAATCATCTACTAGTCAAATTACATAACAGTAGATGTGAGAGATGTATATACATAATGTTCTTGGAGATGAAAATATCACACACAGTAAACTCAGTTGCCATAATCATCAGCAGAACACCACATACCACACCTCACCAAGTCCATTACAATACACATAATCAAGCTTATGTTGAGGTTCTAAAGATTAACTTGTCTAATCCTCAAAGACATCCAAAATGCAACACAAACACAAGGCACACTCAGAAAGTTAAGCCTAGCACCTCACATAGCACAAATTATGGATGCTGACCCAATATGGCAGGCATCTACCCAACCAACCATTGTAGTTACAGGTAACTGTATTGCAAGATGTACAGTCTGGGCAAGGAAAGAGTAACAGTCAGTTGCTTGTCTGGTACCAGTATGCATCAGATCACACACTCACTCAAATCATTGAACAGCAAGTACTGGTATGACACTGTCATAGTACATGTTGGTGTCAGTGATTTAAGATGTACCTCTGTGGACTATATGAAGACATACATAATGGATCCTTCAAACTGTGTGTCCCAGGCAGGTATGAGCCTAGCACTGAGCAGCATTCTACCTTCTCCAAGGATGATACCACAATATGAACAAACAATAATTAACTAAACTTTTGGTATTCATAGGGGTCCAATATTTGTCAGCCTGTGAGGATATGACTAAGAGCACGCTGCTTTGCCAGGATTGGCCTGCTTCTCCCCCCCTTGAGGGTTTTGATTATTGGCAAAGACCATGTCTACCCCCATATTGCTTTTTTAGGCAAAGCCAACCTAATAAACCTAACTCAAGTAATGGAAAATATGAAGGTGTTACTGATCGATGCGAGGAGCCTGAACAAGAAACTCCACTTCCTACAAGCCTCCCTCACCCTGGAGGATGTAGACATCTGCGTCATGACTTGTCATGGTTTAAAATGGTGGAGAGCACTCCAGTTGTACAGGACTATAATGCCTTCCACATGTTTAGACCAGCTACTATGCAGGAGGGAAAAAGGTGGAGGTGCATCAATCCACATCCAGAAGGGACTCACATCAAGCTTGGTGAAGCAGCAGGATGCACTAGAATTTCCATATGTCCAAATATCCACCAGAAACATTTTGTACCATATATTAGATTGTTACAGAATTCCCTTTATGACCAAAGAAAGCCACAACACTCTGTATTAAACCCCAAACTATTTTCCTGTTTGATGTAAATTATCAAACTACAGACTGGAAAACCTACACCATCACTAGTGCACAAGAAGCACAGAGATTCCTGGACTTTGGCAATACAAATGCCCTGGAAAAAAATTAGTCAGGGTATCCACTAGGGGGACAGCATCATGGATCTTGTCCTTACTAATATGGATGCATCTTGCATCAACTCTTGTGTATCTTAGTCAATTGTTAGGTCTGACCATAAAAGCAGTCTCCATCAAAATAAAACTGAAACCAGAGACCCCTCCCACTGAAGGTACTTTTAGACATATAAGATAAACTTCCTACTCCTAAATGACACACTGGCAAGCTTTATATACCTACCGGACCCTCCTAACTCTACTACATACACAGAATGTACACCACCGCATTATACCATCACGTAAACATCTGCATAGGTGCAGTAGTATCTTGTAGGAAGTAGTGCATGGCAAACCTCAGAAACAAACCCTCATTGGTGGAACTATAATATCAACAATCTTTACATTCTTTACAAAAAAAACAGGAACAGAATTTGGACCAAAAGTAAGAAAAGAAATTCCCAGAATGATAGAGCCATAGTCAAACAGCTCAGAGGCTTGATAAAATCCACCATAGCAGAGTTTGAGGCTAAAATAGCCAGTCGAGCCAAAGACAATAGCAAGACTTTTTTTTAGTTATGTTGATAATCTCAGAACCACAGAAACAGAAAAGTAAAGGACTCTATCACAAAGTAAAACAAAACTCAGGAAGCCTAATAACACTGCTAACAGCTACTACCATTTAAACTATTACCTCAGTGCAAGCAGAAATAGGAAAGTAAAGGACTCTATCACAAAGTAAAACAAAACTCAGAGAGCCAAATAACACTGCTAGCAATACCCCTGCAAAACTATTACATCGGTGCAGGCAGGAAAGTAAAGGACTCTACCACAAAATAAAGCAGAAACAAGAAGCCCAAAAACGCTGCTAGCCCCTACTGTAAGTTCATTAATTACCCCAATTGAAAAGTGAAAAACTCTGCCACAAAGTAAAACAAAGAGGTAGAAAATCTAGTAACACTGCTAGCATCTACTACCGGATAAACAATTACCTCAGTGCAAGCAGAATCAGAAAAGGACTTTATCACAAAGTAAAACAAAAAGGCAGAAAGCCAAATGACAGTTAGCACATTCTACCTGATAAACAATTATCTCAGTGCAAGCAGAATCAGAAACAGAAAAGTGAAGAACTCCATTACAAAGTAAAACAAAAGGAAGGAAGCCAGCTCACTGAATGTGTTCACCAACTAGCTCCTTGTTTCTGTGGTCTTGGGAATTATTATATAACACATTAGCAGTGCTGCAGGGGAGGGGGACTTGCCCTTGTAAAAAATCCCTTTTAGGTGAAATAATGAGGTTTAAATGTTGCTGTCAGTGTCTGTGGATAGTACTATTTTTGGAGTTTCTGGAATCACACTGAAGAGTCTCAAAATTTAATAGGGCACCATTATAAATCTGGCTATGACAGTGAATGAAATTAAGTTACAGCCATAGCTTCTTTTAATAGCAATAAACCTCTCCAACAAAATCAACAGGACAATATTCCGTGCTACATCAGCAGTCACATGCTTATTTTATTTTTATTGTCTCATATCAACTCAGTGAGACAAGGAAGCACAAACTTGATTCCTAAAGGCTACGGAGTACATGTTCTCCACAACTTAATTGCAGAGGAACTTGGCTGCACCGTCCCTTGATTACCTAATCATCATTATCCCCAGAATATGAATGAGATGTGACAATGCACAGAGATAACTTTTACAACAATGAACAACAAGCAACACTGTAGTTCCAAGCTACAACGAGTCAGAAAAGAAGGTGAAGACACTACTGACCATCTCTGTCATAAGTTCCCTTATATGGTGATAAAGTATACAGAGTCTTGCACACACAAAACGGCAAACTCAAACTTGTGTTGAAGAGATACCAGTATTAAGTGGAGGAGGAGAAAAAACGCACCAAAATGTACTGGTTCTGTATTCTAAGACAGAATGTGAAGTTCTATGGTCAAGCACTAATCTACTGTCATAGAATGAAAAGCCCTCCTAAAATGCCACACATACCATTACCTGCCCAACATCTCCAAAATAAAGACAGATGAAAAGCTGCAAGATTCAGTCTGCCACATCCAAAGATTATCCTGCAGCAGTAATCCTAAAAGTAGCAGCCAAGAGTAACCCTAAAGTAGTACAATGCCTGCCAGCATGGAAATCACTAAAGAAGATCATTAGGAGGAAGAGGTATGCTGAGACAGAATACCCACAGGAGCTTCCTCCATACACACACAGGTCATTGATCAATGACTATCTCAAGGAATACCCATTTAGAGAAGGGTGTTTCCTAAAGCCCCTCAGCGGGGAGGGCACTGCCTAGTAAGTCCAGTGACGCTCATGCAGAATCTATAAGACCTGCAGGCAATAAACATGTAGTTGATGAAACATTCCCTATCAAGGCAAGCATGCATACCTCTTGGCAGTTGCTACACGTTTCATGAAGCATTCCAATTTCAGCCTCAAAAACAATGCCTGTTCTCTGTTTTTGCTTTGATGGCAGACAACACCATTTTTTACTCATTCACTGGCTCAGTTATACATATAGCCAGCTTTAGACACCAGTGAACCCAGTGATCACTGGGGCCCCCTCTTCATGGTAGCCCCTAACCACAGCAAGTTATCTTTTAATGATATTTTGTAACATCTGTCAAACCAACAAAAGCTCTTACAGCAATCTTGTATACTTAATAAATGAGGTGTGTAATAATAACTCTCATTTATATCTCCTTTAAAACTCAAAGATATGTCTTGTTATAGTAATAATGTTTTACCAAGTAACGGGCTTCACAATTCCATTAAATATTTTACCACTGACACAGTGCCTATGGATTAGTTAAACTATGCTGGTGGGCATTCTCTTTCCAATAAAACTAACAACATAGTCAGCTTTAGGTACCTGCAATGCCCATGACTGCATGGGGGATGCCTTAATCATCCTTGACTTTGTGGGGGCCCACAAAAGTTACTGCTGGTTGGGGAAGAAGGAGGAGAAAAAATGTATTAATTTCCTGATTACGCTCTTTAACCTAAATAGGGCTGTGATATGACCCTGTAAGGATAAAGCTGATAATGAACACGGACAAGGTAGATGAGCAGCCCAGACTGACTGATCTCAGTGTAAACCTTGGACTTTAAGAAGAGCTGATGCTTCCGATCTTCAGCGATGATTTTCTCTTTCAGGGTGTTTAAATAAATTCTGGCAGAACACCAGCTACTATAACTCTCAACTACTTTGCTAAAGAATTCCAAATAAATTCCACAGAATGCCAAAAAATTAGCAGACTAAAGGCACAAAATCAGAGTACTCTAACTCACTTAAAAAGTAAACATTAACATGTATTTTATTTTTTGGATAATAAGAGGTATAAAACTCTGATGTCTGGATTTAATAACTGTCTGTAATCATGAATGATTTACCAGCAAATCAAACATTTTATTAAGGAGCAAAATTATGAGACAAAATCAGCGAAGTTCTGTGAAATCAGGAACACTGACAGGTATGCATTACTCTTCAATGAGGTAAATAAGTGACCTACCTGTGCTGCTGTTTGACGACTGCTAATCCGCAGTCAATGATCTAGTGAAGCAGTACCAGTGTTGCACATTGTATTGCTATTTACTGATATAAGTACAAAACTAGTATTGCTATGGCTTGTGTGTTTGGGTGTAAAAAAATATCACAGATTTTTTATCTGTGCACACACCCAACAATGCTGAGACACATACATTATTCGTCTGGGTATCAGTGAAAAATGCAGCTAATAAACCATTATATTTCAAAAGTAAGACATAAACTATATCACAGAACATTCAGAGACTTAGATCTTCCAGAAGTCTGGTGGCCCACTCTCCAAACTGTATAAATGAGTACAGGGGACACCCTTAATCATCCTTGACTGTGTGTGGGCCCCACAAAGCTGTTGCTGGTTGGGGAAAAATGAAAAGAAAAATGCATTCAATTTCTGATTATGCTATTTAACTTGAATAGGGTTGTTATATAACCCTGTTAGGATAAAGCTGATAATGGCCTGTGCTCTCAACCACAGCTATTCTAAAAAACAGCCCTGCTTTTGTGTGTGTGTGTGTGTGTGTGTGTGTGTGTGTGTGTGTGTGTGTGTGTGTGTGTGTGTGTGTGTGTGTGCGCGCGTGCACATGCGCATGTGCATGTGTATGTATGTGTGTGGGGGAAGTACTGAAACAGTAGGAAGTGCCTGGGGCCCCATTTCACCTATGGCCAGCCCTATACATAGAGTTGTAATGTACCATTGTTGCAACTAAATGCCAACAACTGTGAATGTCCCTTTGTAAGATGGGCCAACATATGTAGTATATAAGCCTGTTGTAATGAAAGAGCATTGCAGCTACAGGTCAGTCTATGCATACAACACTTAAAAGTTCACAGCATGACCTAAAAGGTTGCTTAGGATAGATGGCAGTGACAGGGTGATACTAAGACTGGAAGTGGCCAGGGAGGCCCCTAACCTGACATTTGCTGGGGCCCCCAAAATGCTAACACTGGCCCTGGTTATAGAGCTAATGAGGGACTAACTTCTGGGAGCATGGCATGGCCAAAGTGGACCCAATAGCAGATGTCAAAGTAATTTAGCACAGTTTATGTTGTTTGAAAATTGCTGAGAATGCAAGAGGTAGCCTACATTAATCTTTCTTGCAGAAAAGAATGAACAGGAAAAAGAGTACACACTGGCAGGGTTGAAAAACACATCTGTGTACACCAGCAGATATCCAAGCCACAAGGATTTGTCTTCAACTGCATTAACGTAAGGAGTGGGAGCAGAAACGTCACAAAGCATAAAAGAGAGAACAGGTTTAAAAAGTGAATACTGCGAGGTATGTGTGACTAAAACTGTTTATTGGTTAAGCTGTATAATTTAAAGATGAACATTGTGTGTGTGCGTGTGTGTGTGTGTGTGTGTGTGTGTGTGTGTGTGTGTGTGTGTGTGTGTGTGTGTGTGTGTGTGTGTGTGAGTGTTTGTGTATGTCTGCAAACTGCTGTTGTAAACATCTTTGTGCAGTCATGGTGCAAACACTTTCAGCTTGCAGGTCACTACGTCAACAGAAATGTTAAGCAACATACTGTATTTGCAGCTTGCTGTTTCATAGTTTGTAGAAGTTTGTTGTAATTATTCAGCTACTTCAGAAATGGCTGTTTATTTATTATTATTATTATTGTTATTAGGTCCACTTATTTTTACCGGTATAAAAACTATTTATAGGGGGATAGGTCTAATAATGTGTAAAGTACTTCTTTGTATAAAACAGCTGTATATAAAATATATTCACTATTTTTGCTCTAGCAGTTCACGTACTTCATATTATTCGAAGTACCATATATTTATTCTTGGTTTTATTTCTGATGCTTTCCAAACCCAGTAACAAACACTGTATGATATGTGCATTTGCTTTACTTGCCTTTTTCTTAAATATTTTTAAAGCAGCATACTTTTAACAAGTGAAACAAAAATCAGCACATTAAGAAGAGTTATGCACGCATAATACATACTGAACTGCTGCTGGTTGGCAAGGTATGTTGCCCTCGTTGTATGTTGTAAGACGTTTTATCAGATCCCGAATCTTTGTCTTTTGTTTTATGTAGCATTAATGTTGCAATAATCATACCTTTCAACTGTCCCTGATTTTTGCAGAATATTCCTAATTTTGCCTCATATTTTTATATGTTTGTGGTCTTCTGGCAAATCATAAGGAAAGGAAGGGAAAGGAAAGGAAAGGAAGGGAAAGGAAAGGAAGGGAAGGGAAAGGAAGGGAAAGGAAGGGAAGGGAAGGGAAAGGAAAGGAAAGGAAAGGAAAGGAAGGGAAAGGAAAGGAAAGGAAGGGAAGGGAAAGGAAAGGAAAGGAAGGGAAAGGAAGGGAAAGGAAGGGAAGGGAAGGGAAGGAAGGGAAGGGAAAGGAAATACTGCTTTTAGGCAATGGTATAGTTAAACGTCCACAAAGAATGTTATGCAGAAGGAATGTACAGCATGCTGTTAGATGAGAGGTGTCTGTGTAGGTAATTTCTCACCCCGGTCACTCTGCTGTTCTCTGGTCTGCAGGTGAACCACAGGATCTCATCAGACCTTGTCAGACAATAGATCAAAGAGCTCTTCTCTGAGAAGAGTGTCTGTGGTTAAGAAGGAATAATGAAAACTGAACCGCCCTACTCCTTCATCCAAAGACAAGATGTTAGGAAGAACTGAAGGACAAGAAACACCAAAACCACAGTAAACTGAAAGTTATTTTGTACCATTTTTTGTCAAACGTCATCCATTCACTGTTGGTACCTGTTTAACAATTTCACTGTCTCAAGTAACCAGAGCTTATTGTTGTGAGCAATGGTGCTGTCCAAGTCTATCCAAACATAACAATGCAATAATATCATACCTCTCAACTGTCCCTGATTTTTGCAGAATATTCCTGAATATATTTTATATACAGCTGTATTATACAAAACAGTACCTTATACTTTATTACAACTACCCGCTATAAATAGTTTTTATACTGGTAAAATAAGCGGGCCTAATGAAAAAAAACAGCCATGTTTGAATACACTTTATACAATCAAACACAAACTCATTTAACCACCTGTCTTTTTATATAGTTCTATGATATATTACTGAGAGTTTTAATTTGTGCTTATTGTAGTCTGTTTTATGCTGTGTTGTAACAGAAATATATTTTGTGACTAACTGCTGCTTCAGCAAATTAGTGTATGTCTTGATTTGGAGTAATGTATACACTGTGGCAACCTAGGACAATGTGCCTGGAGAAAGCACAGGATTTTCCTTGGCAAACAAAAGGAATTTGTGCTGTCCTGACTCCCTTTCAGTGTATACAGGAAGGATTAGTGCAAAGTCAAAAACAGACTGCATAGCAGGTATATTGTGAAATCTAGACTTCCTAACTCCCCACTCTAACTTTATATACTGGAACTACAAGGGTCCTACTTTTACAGTGCCCCTCAAGACAGCAAATGTACGCATTATGCTGCTACCACTCAGGGTCAGAAATTTATACACAAGCAGATTTTTAGTGCTATGATTTTGGTAACTTGCTATGATTTTGTAAGCCAAGGGGTTGAGTAGTATGTAAACATGTTCAGCAGGTCTTCATGATTCATGCCAGAATTTCAAAGTCCATAACAGCAGAATCCTCTGCCTCATGTATGCTATGTATGCAATTTGACAAATAAATTGTTAATGCAATTGAAATCTAAGTATGTATAATAGATTTCGAGAAGCAGAAATTGTGGTTGCTTAACTGGCATATTCTCGTGCCAATATGTCTATCCTGCAGATTTAATAAACTCCATGTAGAAATAGTGTTATTCCTACATGGAGTGAATGATGTTCATGTCTGCATCTTCCTCTCAGCAGCGCCCCTTGCATATTAATGAAGGCGCGCTACTGAGGGGGAGCCATGTACACGGTTACTGAACGAGTGCTAGGGGGTGTGTTGCAGTGTTCCCAGATCTGTAACACACCCCTTGCACTCTCAAAGTGCCATACAGCACTAAAACAATAAAGAAAGTGTCATTGGACACTTAAGTTACTTAATTTACAACAACAATAACAGCTCTTTTCTGAATTCTCCTGGTTAGGATGCACCACCTCGCTTTCTAGTACCTACGCGGTAGTGCTGCTGTTTTACACTCACCCCTTGTACTTCACCCTTGAAGGCCCTGCTCTACCTCCCGAACTTACGGACCACCTCCTGCAAAAGCTCAGTTGATGTACCAGGGCGTTCTCCACCCAATGGTCAGGGCCTACCTGAAAATGGGACCTCTGTGTGGAATCAGTAAACTGTTTCTTCAGTAAATTACTTCACCCTTGAAGGCCCTGCTCTACCTCCCGAACTTACGGACCACCTCCTGCAAAAGCTCAGTTGACGTATCAGGACCTTCTCCACCCAATGGTCAGGGCCTACCTGAAAATAGGACCTCTGTGTGGAATCAGTAAACTGTTTCTTCAGTAAATGTATGTAGCCTTATACCTAACTCTAATATCCAAACCTCCATATTTTTGTTAACTGGTCCCTCAGTGTGTGCGACTCAGCAGCCTACCGCAGTCCACAACAAATCCCCTCTCACTTGTACTTAGTGACCCCCTATCCTTCCATACCCCCTTTAATTCCTTTTACTGTCTTTTTTTCCTTCCCCTTAGAGTCCTGTCCTTCAGCTCTCTCTTCATCCCTTTCTCTCTGCCTGTCATTTCTCCTTTCTCCACTAGGTGTCAGCACCACTTTGCCCTTTGCCTGCTCCTGCTCCATAAAACTTTATCTACAACTTTCCCTCTAAGTACTGCAAAAGCCAAACTTCCCCAAACTCTACTCCACCTTCCCTACTTTATATTTTTTAAGAGCTGCTCTTACTCTACTTATCTTCCACCCAATCTACTGTACTTCTACCTACTTACCTCTGCTCAAACCTGCAGTGGCTGATACTTTTTCAGCTGGTCTCTTCTACCCTGTTGCTTCACTCCCCTTAATCCTTCCCTTCCCACCCTCCCCCTAGCAAACGCCCAGCACCCCTCTACCTCGTTTATCCCCCCCCCCTGCTTCCCACCTCCCCAGAGTTTATTTCTAGACGCCACAACCTTTTTGGCGCCTCTTTTCTGAATTCTCCTGGTTAGGATACACCACTTCGCTTCCTAGTACCTACGCGGTAGTGCTGCTGTTTTACACTCACCCCTTGGTATGTTTTATTTTATTTGTTGAAAGACACTGCTTATATCAACTTTGTTGTCTGTAAAATATCTGGGTTGTATTTGCCAGTTTGCCTAATGCAAGTTTAAAGCGTTTACCCTAACAAGCGTTCTGATAATTACTTAAGAAACTTTCAGAATATTGCTTATTAATGTGTTTATTACGTACAGATACCCGGATCCTTAGAAATGAATCTTTATTAGCTTTCTAACTATTTGTAACCTAATGCTGGTCTAAGGCATTTTAATCTGTACACATGCTCGGACCTCTGAAAATGGTTCGTAAGCTGTTTACTATATGTGCTTATTCATGCAACTGCTCTGATTCTCTGGATAAAGATTCCACTGCTTGCACACTATTCGCTCATTTAATTTTGTATGTAATCTGAACCGCTTTCTGTACTATATTCAGGCTCCGCAGGGATAGGTTTATTTATTTTATATACATGGGTGGCATTTTCTTTATCTCCCCTGGCTTATTCTACTATGTTTTAGCTGCCAGTAAACTCTGAGTCATCCCACTGTGGTTACTAGTGCCCCCTTTAATTAATGCCCAAGATATCTACTTACTAGCGACCCATCTTCAAACCCGCTGTTAGTGCCTAAGGAGTCTGCAATTTTAGCAAGTGGCTGCAGGATCTCCTACTCACTAATTTTCACTTCCAGTTTGCCTCTCGCAATTACTGTAAAGCACCTAAAGGAGTCTGCGAGTTGTGTGATAACTTTTCTGTAGCGGTCAACCACCACTAAGCCTTAAGCCGCATAGGTTTCCAGGGATATGTTTTCCTCCCAAAACTCCATAAATAAATGTTTGCACTTCCTAGAATAAACCTCACAGGCTGCTAGGAATTTTATCTTTTTCCTCTGCTACTCCCTAAACAAATGTTTGTTTTTCCTCAGTTCATGTTATACCTTGCTTTGATTGCATAAATATATAACTACTCCTCATAAGTAAAAGTGCCTAGCCATTATGTTGCATATCTGTAGACGTACAAGGTGTCTGTAATTCTGCTTGAAAAGTAATAGTCCGCCGAACATTGTTACTGTATTATTACTACTGCATTTTTTCATGCTGAGCTGCATAACTGTTTTTTGATTTTTTGACTTGTACTGGATGTTAGTGGCATATCAGGTTCTTTTTTCTATCTTTAGCTATCTTTTCTCTAACTTTCCCTCTAACATACCTTTATTTTTTCCTTCTAGATCCAATCTTCTCTGTCTTCCACATTTTCCCCCTTAATCCCTTTACTCCTGCACTAACTCTTACTATTCATCCCTATTTTCCCCTTCTTCCTCTTCTACCCCTACTACTCACTTTGGCTTCTCCCTTTCTCCCCCTAATACTTACGATTGTTTTTGTTTTCCCTCTCCCTCTACAGTACTTCACCCTTGAAGGCCCTGCTCTACCTCCCGAACTTACGGATCACCTCCTGCAAAAGCACAGTTGACGTACCAGGACCTTCTCCACCCAATGGTCAGGGCCTACCTGAAAATAGGACCTCTGTATGGAATCAGTAAACTGTTTCTTCAGTAAATGTATGTAGCCTTATACCTAACTCTAATATCTAAACCTCCATATTTTTGTTAACTGGTCCCTCAGTGTGTGCGACTCAGCAGCCTGCTGCAGTCCACAACAAATCCTCTCTCACTTGTACTTAGTGACCCCCTATCCTTCCATACCCCCTTTAATTCCTTTTACTGTCTTTTTTCCTTCCCCTTAGAGTCCTGTCCTTCAGCTCTCTCTTCATCCCTTCCTCTCTGCCTTGCATTTCTCCTTTCTCCACTAGGTGTCAGCACCCCTTTGCCCTTTGCCTGCTCCTGCTCCATAAAATTTTATCTACAACTTTCCCTCTAAGTACTTCAAAAGCCAAACTTCCCCAAACTCTACTCCACCTTCCCTACTTTATATTTTTCAAGAGCTGCTCTTACTCTACTTATCTTCCACCCAATCTACTGTACTTCTACCTACTTACCTCTGCTTAAACCTGCAGTGGCTGATACTTTTTCAGCTGGTCTCTTCTACCCTGTTGTTCCATCCCGCTTCGTTCGCCCTGCGGGCTCACTTCACTCCCCTACCCTGCCCCCAATTCCTACCCGCCCCCACTGGTCCTACATTTATTGCCAACCCATACTCCCTCCCTCCCACATCACCCAATCCCCTCACAACAGTACTCCTCCCACTTTCTCTCAAAACACCTGCCCCTACACCAACCATACCTCATCAAGCAATTCTCCTCCCCACTCAACATCCTTTAACTAAATCATCCTAAACACAAACATTTTATTGTTTACTTCTAATCAAAAGACTTTCCAAAATGCTATCTCCTCCCACTACTATCCCTGCCCTTACAACTCTCCTACTACTCATTCTTATCCCTCTTTACCAAACTACCTGTTATACCAATCTCTGTCTAAACTCTCAATATCAACTACCACCTGCCTACCCCACAAACCATTTCCACAATATCTCCCCTTCTTTAATCCCCTTACACCCCATCTTGCTCTCAACACTAAAACTCTTCCAAATCCAAACCAAATACTACAAACTTAAACTCTCCCCCTCACACCCATTCCTAACCAAACACACACCTACGAAACTTATCCACCTTCTCTCCTACCTTAGCTTAGCAGGCGGTATTCATCCCAACCCTGGACCAAACAGTTCCCAAACAAGTAACCTTAGCTCTAATAAAAAACTTAACTGTAAATACCTAAAATTCCTCACCATCAATGCCCAAAGCTTAGCCAATAAAATTACTCTCTTCCATGCCTGGCTCAACCATAACTCACCTGACATACTAGCCATCTCAGAAACATGGTTAAAACCTCACATAACAGACACTGAATTCCTTCCCCCGGTTTCTACTCTCTCCGATGTGACCGCCAAAATAAAAGAGGTGGTGGTGTAGCATTAATCTACTCCAATCACTTATCCATCACTCCCTTCCCAATCCCCATCCCTACCTTCAGTAACGCAGAACTAGTATCAGGCATTCTAAAAGTAAATGACCATAAAAGCATCTGCATCATCTCCCTTTATATTCCTCCTGGAAACAACACCAAAACCCTAGAAGACATCCTCTCTTGGACCTCCTTAAACATTAAATATAAAACCTTTATAATGGGAGACGTCAATATAGACTGGCAAAAAATCAGCAACCATAATCCCACCTTATCTATTAATCTCTTCAATTTTACTCAACTTATTAACTCTACAACCAGACCTAAAAAAACTAACCTCACAGGCTCCATCCTAGACTGGATCCTGGTGTCCCACCCTAACAGAACCACTTCATCTGTTGTCTCTCCCAACCCACTAGGAGACCACCTACCTGCCTTCACCCACAGAACCACTTCCTCTTCCTCTTTCTCACACAAACTCTTACATACCCAAAACTTAACTAACTTTAACCCCTCCACCTTCTCTGATTCCCTTAAATATATCAGCTGGAACCCACTAAAAACCTTACCCCTAGACGAAGCCGTCAATTTCTTCAACTCCAAATTCCTGTCTGTCCTAAACTCACTAGTCCCAATACGAACAAAAATAGTCAAAGCCAATACTGCTCCTTGGCTAACAAAAGAAACCAAAAAAGTAATGCAACAAAGAGATAAATCTTGGAAATGCTATCTACATCATAAACAACCAGATCTCCTACTTAAATACAAACAACTACGAAACCTAGCCAAAAAACAAGTCATAATGGATAAAAAGTCCTACTACAACCACCTACAAACAACTCATGCAAAAAACCCTAAACAATTCTGGAATTCCATTAACACTCTCCTTAAGCCTGGTACCACTAACAACCCCTGCCCTGACACTAGCAAATCTGACCAAGAAATTGCCAACCTATTTAATACCTTCTTCACCTCTTCCATTGCTGAGCTAACCAAAACTTCCCCAACAACTCTCCCCCCCTCCCCCTGGCCATGCTTCCTTTGCCTCATCTCCTTCAACCCCTACCTTTGAACTGAAACCTGTGTCCACCCTCCTTATAAAAAAACTTCCCTCCAAACTCAAACCTTGCACCAATGCCCCTGACAACATCCCCCTCCTTCTTAAAAACTGTCTCTGACAGTATTGCACTCCCTATCAGCATCCTGATAAATAGATCTCTTCTTGAGTCCTATGTTCCCAAACTTTGGCGCTCTGCTTTTATTCTCCCTCTCCATAAAATTGGCAAAAACTGTAACTTCTCCAGTTTCCGTCCCATAGCTATCCTCTCACCAATCTCCAAAATTCTTGAAAAATGCATTCACCTGCAGCTCATGCCATTTCTAACCAAACACCAGCTGCTCTCTCCCACCCAACACGGCTTCCGCCCTGGACATAACACTAACACAGCCCTCCTCTCCTTCTTACACTCTGTTAATTCAGCTTGTGACTCTGGCAACTTTGTTTCATCTATTCTATTAGACTTATCTAAAGCTTTCGATACTATCTCCCACTCTCATCTTCTAAATCATCTATCAAACCTCAACATCTCCCCCAATACTCTATCCTGGTTTTCCATCTACCTTTCAGACAGGTCCCAAGCCGTGAAATGGAGCCAAGCCTCCTCCAGCTTCCTCCCTACCCTCACAGGAGTTCCCCAAGGGTCCATACTTGGCCCCCTACTACTTAACATCTTCATTAATGATTTCCACAAAGCCATCCCCAATACCAAAATCATCCAATATGCAGACGACTCAACTTTGATCTGCTATGCCTCCAACTTTACAGATCTCAAGTCTCTAACCCAAACTACCTTCTCAACCACTGAAAAATGGATGCATCAAAACCACCTTGCACTTAATGCTACCAAAACTAAGATTCTCCTATTCTCTCACTCTAAATCCACCCCCACTGAAAAAAACTATTTTATTATTACTAGCCTAAACAACTCTACCATTGATATTGTTCCCTCTGCCAAACTCCTAGGTGTCACCATTGATGAACACTTAAAATTCAACACCCACATCCAACTCAACATCAAAAAAACCCACATAAAACTCGGCCTACTGTACAGAAACAATCAATTCCTCTCACCCTCTACTCGTCACATCTTGGCCACTACTTATCTCCTGCCATCTATTCTATATGGTGCTTCTCTGCTTACAAATCTATCTTCCACCCTAACCTCCAAACTAGAAGTTTGCTACAATAAAATCTCCAAATTCGCCACCAAAGCTAACTCCCTCTCCCATCACTGCTCCTCCTTACAAACTCTAAATTGGCTTGAACTCCCTAATCAACTACTCTACCTCCAAATAGTCTCTGCCCACAAACTAATATTCCAACCCACCAGCTGCCCCGCAAAATCCAATATTCTTCAACCTTATACACCCCCCAGACCCCTCAGATCTTCCCACCAAAACCTTATTTCCATCCACAAACCCAAGCGCCCTGCTGGTCAACTTCTACTCTCCTATTCCCTAGCTAAAAATGGAATGCCCTACCCTCTACTTTAAGGACATGTGACAACCTACACTCCTTCAAAACACAGCTCCATTACTACCTGCAAACTCAAAGAAAATGTAACTGCTCTCTTTTTTCTTCACCACCCAAGCTCTCATCCCCTGACTCTCCTGGCTAAACTTCCATACCTTACTAATTTTCCCCTATCCTTCTTCACTAATGTAACCAACTTATTTGCATCCTCCTTTGCTATATGCCTCTCTTCCTCCAGGACAATCCTCATTTAACCATCCTATTTCCTTAATTACTAACTACTTAAATATTGAAAGCTTTTACCAGCTGTCTGTGGAACTTCCACCCAATTTTTGTCTGTAAATCAAATAATTTTTTGCTTATATCTTGTTTATGTATTTTATTTTATTTTATTTTACTTGTACTTTATTGTAGTGTCACTATTTAAATTGTAACATTGTTCTGTGGAGCTTTTCTCCCCGGACCTCCACTGAAAATGGGCTCTTGAGCCCAGTGGACCACCCCGGTCAACAACTGTAATAAATAAATAAATAAAATAAATAAATTTATCTGGTCATGTCATGTAGGGAGTGTGTTACAGTATCCGTAACATACCCCCTACATTGTCAAAGTGCCATAAGGCACTAAAAGAGTAAAAACATGTCCTCAGACACTTATTTAATAATTTGTTTTGTAATGTGTGTAGGGGGTGTGTTGCAGTATCTGTAACGCATCCCCTGCATTATCAAAATGCTGTATGGCACTAGAAGAGTTGGACACTTATTTAATAATTTTTTTGTAATGGCACATATGGGGTATGTTACAGTATCTGTAACACACCCCCTGCATTGTCAACGTGTCGCATGGCACTAGAAGAGTAAAAAAATTGTCCTCGGACACTTATTTAATAATTTTTTGTAATGTCACGTAGGGGGTGTGTTACAGTATTGGTAACACACCGCCCCTGCATTGTCAATGCAGTACAGCACTGAAGCAGTAAAGTGTCCTCAGACACCTATTTGTAATTCAAAATAGTTGACCACAAGCCAAAAGAAAATGATGAAATATGTAACTGTTTAATGAACCGCTTTTCGTCACCAAGAATACAGTAACTTCTTCAGATAACATCCAAGTTACAAATCACTTTTTTTAAAAAACTTTGTTAAAACATCACATGGTACTGGTAAACCAATCAATCAATAAATGTTTTATACAGCACCACTAAGATTAAAGTGACAACACAATGAAGTGTTGTTTTCTTGAAAAATAAGTTTGGTATTTCTGTTTAACAAGTTAATGCCATAACAATAGTAGCAAACCTATTCAGTACATAAAAATATAACATCCGTTTAAACTAAAATTGGATGGTTAATGAGAAAGTGCAAATAAGAATAAAGATGACAATAGGAATACTAAGTATTGTAATAAATAATACCCACTAACATCTAAGACAGACTTCGTTATTATAATGGTTTCATCTGTTCAAACTCTTCAGCTTAAGAAGACAAGCAATATTACATGCTTCATTCAAACCTGGGTTGCAAAAGGCATTCAGCCTTAGTTGCCAGATCAATTCACGTTCCTCTAGAAGTAGTCCCTTAGCCAAGCTCAGCAATGCTTAAACAGGACATGTCTGAGCAATACTTACCAGCACTTAGTTCCACTTAGCTGGTTTGAGCAGTGCTAAGCACTCCCATTCTAAGCAGTCCTCAGCTCAGCTAAGCAGATTTGCATACTGCTAAGCCCTTGCCACTTTAAGCACTCATCAACTCAGCTTAGCAGGTTTGCGCACTGCTGAGCTATGCTAAACAGTTTTGAAAATGGTCCAATGGTGGCAAAGGGTGGGAAAATAGCCTTATTTAAGCTGCACAGGTAGGAATACAGACAAAACCTGTTGGAGTTTGACCCATGCAGGAACTATGACAGGAGATGGAGTGAGAGCTTGCTTCTGGGCACAGTGCTGGGGCATTTTGGAGTCCAGGGTCATGGCTGGGCTCCTTGTTGAACACCATGGTGACAGACTGCTGCAGAGCCAGTACCAGGGCTCTTGATACAAGTCTGAGGTCTGGAACCATCTGGCATGTGACCTCACCAGTGCCATTAGAATCCCCTGCACTAGTGTGTAGGTGCATCATCAGTATGATGACCTGAAGTAGAGAAAGGGAGTGCTCTTAGCCCAATGGATCCAAGATGCTCAGGACAGGAATGCCCCAGTAGTTTGCAAGTATATGAATCATCACTTTACCAAATTCTAGCATGAATATGTGATAGACAGGTATGAATAATAGTGTTTTTCCCCATACAGGTACAGAGTAGAGGACGTGAAATGTGGAGGACCACATGGGGCACCTGGCGAGGTTGCACCAACAGTGTGGTGAGTACAAATCTATCTTACAATATATAGTACAATAAATAAGAAAGAGTACATTCTTTACTGCCATTAGGTATAGTGTGTTCTGAATGTACTGCAATAAAATGTGTTCAGACCCACGTTGATATGAGTGAGTAATGCCAGGTACTGTGCAATACAGATGAAGGCATCAAACAAGCTACTATTGATGAAAGAAAGCTAATACTGTAGTAATACTGTGTAGGAATGATATAAGTATATACTGTAATACTACTAAGCATCTTGTAAAAACATACACTGTGACTGAAGCCATGAAGGTAATAACTGACATTTAATCATCATCTACAGGATATCTAGTACAACTGCATTCAGACTTTTGAATTTAATAAACCACTGTGTCATGTCACCCTCAATAAAATTATTTCCACCAACTGTTGTGTTTATTCTTGTCTGTTGTTGAAGAAATACAATTGTACAGGTGCTCCACAGCAAATATGGCTATGACATCATGAAATGAATGAAGTTTTGCTGATAAAGAAGTATTATGCTGAAGTGTAGATGTGGAGCTGTAAAACAAAATACAATGCAATTTGATATATGTTCTGCACTAAGATCTGAACCGTAATAGTAATGTGTAATGTATTATAGTGTGTTTCCCTCAGGATTGTCTTCTGTTAACCTTTGCATTTCAGCTCTACATACTCCTGAATGTAGGTATGCTGATGAAGGCAAGTATGAGACTGTAATAGGTGGATACTGCAAATATACAATGTGCAAATGTATATTGGTCGGGTATGCAACCCAGCACCCTGCTATGGTCTGTACAGATCACACATATTCACATCCACTAGAGGTTAAATGTGTACACCTGCATTCCAAGTATTAATACATACTTCACCAACCATCTCTGTTATGAATGAATCTCATGTATGTATGTGCAACTGTAACTGCAGTCTTCTGTGACACTTTACTGATATTACTAGGACAGACTTTGTAACCAAGTGAGTTTTAGGCATAAATCAGGCAAGCAGCACACAGCAGTGGCCCAGTAGCTCAGTGTGATAAGAAATATATATGTTGTTCATTTTTGCATACACAGGCCAGTGTTTGAATCCAAGCACTGAAACTAACATATATTTATAACTACAGACAAGTAGTCTTGCCTATTTGTAGAAACTGTCATGCACTTGTAACAGATATTTTCTCCACAGGGCTTACAGGTAAAGAAATATTTGTAGTAACCATATGAAGGCTATACTAATGAACAGTGTCCAGCTGTACTAGTGTGTAAACAGCTGTGCTCAGCAAGTTGATCACACTCCATTTAATAAAATGTCAGTTAGTAGAGTAGTATTCCAACTGAATTAGACCACTGAAATGTTCTACTGTTGGTATGGCTGTATTTCAGGTGTGTGTGTGTGTGTGTGTGTGTGTGTGTGTGTGTGTGTGTGTGTGTGTGTGTGTGTGTGTGAATGTGTGCCGATAGTCCAAACCCATGCGTATATATTACAGCAGTTTAGATATATACACCATGCATTGTGCCCAATCCATGTCTCTCAAGTGTCACACTGTCATGGCTACTGATCAATGTTGCCATTAACCTTGGACACAGATATAATTCCAATTAAAGTATGCCAGTAGCACACTCACACATCAGTGCAGGGTATACCTTGTTACTCATATATGTTACCCTGACATCTACATGTCCCCTGTAGTTCTGTACCTATAGTTCTTGCTAGCTGGGCCCATATGTGCTACAGTATTGTTATACTATGGGTATGGTTTCATTTCCATGTATATTGTTGTGAAAACTTATGTTGGGCCTTGTGTTGTATTATGGTTCATGTATTTTAATGGTTAGTATTCCTATTGTCATCTTTATTCTTATTTGCACTTTCTCATTAACCATCCGATTTTAGTTTAAACGGATGTTGCATTTTTATGTACTGACAAGGTTTGCTACTATTGTTACGGCATTAACTGATTAAATAGAAACACCGAACTTACTTTTCAAGAAAACAACACTTCATTGTGTTATCACTTTAATCTTAGTGGTGATGTATAAAACTTTTGTAGGTTGATTGGTTTACCAGTACCATGTGATGTTTTAACAAAGTTTTTAAAAAAAGTGATTTGTAACTTGGATGGTATCTGAAGAAGTTACTATATTCTTGGTGATGAAAAGTGCTTCATTAAACAGCTACATATTTCATCATTTTCTTTGGGCTTGTGGTCAACTCGTTTGGATTTCTGGTTTCTTGTCTTTCACCAGTTTGTTTTCCGTGACTTATTTGTAATTATTTTCCATATGACACACAAAGAGTGTGTTACAGTGTCTGTAACACACTCCCTGTACTGTCAGAGTGCTGTATGGCACAGAAAGTAAATGTCCCAATGTGTTTTTTTTCTTTCACGTTTATTTTTATTTTTATTTATTTATTTATTTATTTTTCAAGTTTAAGCACAGCTAAGCAGGTTTGCACGGCATGGTGCATTGCTCAGCAGTGCTTAAATGTAACGAAAAGCTATATAGAAATGTATAGCTGAAATTTTCACAGCCAAGTTAGCTGAATGGTTAGAGTCATAGCTTTGTGTGCAGTAGGTACATAGTTTGAATACCAAGACCAGCCATTCAGCTTTTGCATCGGAAAGCATTTATATTTATATGTCTATTTTTTTTGCCCTAGTTATTTATATTTATCAACCAGGTTAGTGCAGCTGGTCCAGAATGTCAGTGTCAGTGGATGTATGAGGTGAAAAGCCTCAGTTAAACACAAGGTCACACACCAAGGTACGGTAATTAAAGTAAAATCCATACACATAACAATAAAGTATCAATAATGAGTAATTAATGTCAATATATATTTATGTTATCATGTAGAACTCTTGTTTACCCATAGCTAAACTGTGCTAAGCAGTGCTGAGCCAAGCTCAGCAATGCTTAAACAGGACATGTCTGAGCAATACTTACCAGCACATAGTTCCACTTAGCTGGTTTGAGCAGTGCTAAGCACTCCCATTCTAAGCAGTCCTCAGCTCAGCTAAGCAGATTTGCATACTGCTAAGCACTGTTAAGCCCTTGCCACTTTAAGCACTCATCAACTCAGCTTAGCAGGTTTGCGCACTGCTGAGCTATGCTAAACAGTTTTGAAAATGGTCCAATGGCGGCAAAGGGTGGGAAAATAGCCTTATTTAAGCTGCACAGGTGGGAATACAGACAAAACCTGTTGGAGTTTGACCCATGCAGGAACTATGACAGGAGATGGAGTGAGAGCTTGCTTCTGGGCACAGTGGGTTTGGAGTCCAGGGTCATGGCTGGGCTCCTTGTTGAACACCATGGTGACAGACTGCTGCAGGGCCAGTACCAGGGCTCTTGATACAAGTCTGAGGTCTGGAACCATCTGGCACGCGACCTCACCAGTGCCATTAGAATCCCCTGCACTAGTGAGTAGGTGCATCATCAGTATGATGACCTGAAGTAGAGAAAGGGAGTGCTCTTAGCCCAATGGATCCAAGATGCTCAGGACAGGAATGCCCCAGTAGTTTGTAAGTATATGAATCATCACTTTACCAAATTCCAGCATGAATATGTGATAGACAGGTATGAATAATAGTGTTTTCCCCATACAGGTACAGAGTAGAGGACGTGAAATGTGGAGGACCACATGGGGCACCTGGCGAGGCTGCACCAACAGTGTGGTGAGTACAAATCTATCTTACAATATATAGTACAATAAATAAGAAAGAGTACATTCTTTACTGCCATTAGGTATAGTGTGTTCTGAATGTACTGCAATAAAATGTGTTCAGACCCACGTTGATATGAGTGAGTAATGCCAGGTACTGTGCAATACAGATGAAGGCATCAAACAAGCTACTATTGATGGAAAGCTAATACTGTAGTAATACTGTGTAGGAATGATATAAGTATATACTGTAATACTACTAAGCATCTTGTAAAAACATACACTGTGACTGAAACCATGAAGGTAATAATTGACATTTAATCATCATCTACAGGATATCTAGTACAACTGCATTCTGACTTTTGAATTTAATAAACCACTGTGTCATGTCACCCTCAATAAAATTATTTCCACCAACTGTTGTGTTTATTCTTGTCTGTTGTTGAAGAAATACAATTGTACAGGTGCTCTACAGCAAATATGGCTATGACATCATGAAATGAATGAAGTTTTGCTGATAAAGAAGTATTATGCTGAAGTGTAGATGTGGATCTGTAAAACAAAATACAATGCAATTTGATATATGTTCTGCACTAAGATCTGAACCGTAATAGTAATGTGTAATGTATTATAGTGTGTTTCCCTCAGGATTGTCTTCTGTTAACCTTTGCATTTCAGCTCTTCCTGAATGTAGCTATGCTGATGAAGGCAAGTATGAGACTGTAATAGGTGGATACTGCAAATATACAATGTGCAAATGTATATTGGTCGGGTATGCAACCCAGCACCCTGCTATGGTCTGTACAGATCACACATATTCACATCCACTAGAGGTTAAATGTGTACACCTGCATTCCAAGTATTAATACATACTTCACCAACCATCTCTGTTATGAATGAATCTCATGTATGTATGTGCAACTGTAACTGCAGTCTTCTGTGACACTTTACTGATATTACTAGGACAGACTTTGTAACCAAGTGAGTTTTAGGCACAAATCAGGCAAGCAGCACACAGCAGTGGCCCAGTAGCTCAGTGTGATAAGAAATATATATGTTGTTCATTTTTGCATACACAGGCCAGTGTTTGAATCCAAGCACTGAAACTAACATATATTTATAACTACAGACAAGTAGTCTTGCCTATTTGTAGAAACTGTCATGCACTTGTAACAGATATTTTCTCCACAGGGCTTACAGGTAAAGAAATATTTGTAGTAACCATATGAAGGCTATACTAATGAACAGTGTCCAGCTGTACTAGTGTGTAAACAGCTGTGCTCAGCAAGTTGATCACACTCCATTTAATAAAATGTCAGTTAGTAGAGTAGTATTCCAACTGAATTAGACCACTGAAATGTTCTACTGTTGGTATGGCTGTATTTCAGGTGTGTGTGTGTGTGTGTGTGTGTGTGTGTGTGTGTGTGTGTGTGTGTGTGTGTGTGTGTGTGTGTGTGTGTGTGAATGTGCCGATAGTCCAAACCCATGCGTATATATTACAGCAGTTTAGATATATACACCATGCATTGTGCCCAATCCATGTCTCTCAAGTGTCACACTGTCATGGCTACTGATCAATGTTGCCATTAACCTTGGACACAGATATAATTCCAATTAAAGTATGCCAGTAGCACACTCACACATCAGTGCAGGGTATACCTTGTTACTCATATATGTTACCCTGACATCTACATGTCCCCTGTAGTTCTGTACCTATAGTTCTTACAGCTGGGCCCATATGTGCTACAGTATTGTTATACTATGGGTATGGTTTCATTTCCATGTATATTGTTGTGAAAAACTTATGTTGGGCCTTGTGTTGTATTATGGTTCATGTATTTTAATGGTTGTTTATTAACACACCTTGTTGAAATTCCACTGTTGTTGGCCTGTTGCCATAACTGTTTCTGGCATGCTGTTACAATAATGACCATTATCCCATTTATGCCTGTGTTCCATATGCTATGCAATTCTATTCTTCTGGATTAATTGGAACACCAATGCATGCTGTTAAAACTAATGTTGAAATGTTTTGTTCATGACTAACCAATAAACTTTGACAAACCTGAACACTATAGCATGTTTGGGTAGGCAGATCCCAGCAGATCCACCTGTCCCGCCTCATCTAGCAGTGGCATAACCTCAAGCTGCCTCCTCAGCTGGTCCTGCACCACCCTCAGGTGGAACCACCTCAAGGGATAGGGCCCATCCCCCCTGGGCATGGGTGCGGAGAGGACCCTGTCACCTGACAACAGTTCCGAGCTACAGTGCGCAGGGTCATCCAAGCAGGACTTGGATGACTGCCTACATCAGATAGAGGGCAGACTGGCACACCTTGAGGGGCAGGCTGGCCTCGGCACCCAGACCCCAGCACAGCCACCTTCTGGGCCATAAAGGGGCAGTGGTGACTGCCAGAGGTGGGGACCTCAGTCCCACTGTTTCCATCTGGGGGCACTTGGTCCTCTGATTTCCCAACCACCCTCCCCATCCAAGGTGTTTACCCCTCTCATGTGTTATACACCACCCCTGCACGCTGTCTTGTCTGTCTGCAAAAGCAGCCTCTCCTACCCAACTGCACCTACAACCCTTCCCCAACATCTCACTCTCACCTTAAAAAAAAAAAAAAATGGGCATCTGTCCCAAAAAAAATGTCGTTCCATACATAGCTCTCCATTTTGCCCCATGTACACTGACAGAAATCAATTTCCCATGAATTAATCAACATATTTATGTTGCCCAAACCCCTCCCTGTGAGGTGTGAGGCTCTAAATTCCAAATTGCCCACATCATGCACAGCTGTTGCTGCACAAGAAATGGAGAGCTATGGTCCTTTCCTACACCCATCCTGCACATCCCTAGCTGCCTTTCATAATATTTTTTCCCTCCTTTCCCCCATTTCACCACTTTCCAATCACCCCCTTTTTTTTTCTTTTTTTGGAAATAGCGCAGGTTTAAGTGGGGATAAGTGCCGCTTAGCATCGCGGTGCATTGCGCAAAACAGTGCAAACCCACTTAAAACTGCTTAAAACTGCTTTAATCACTCTATCTTATTCAGATACTGTTCTGCCCAGCAACAAAATAACCAGCCCTGGCAAGTCTCGAACCCAGAAACCTATGTACTAGAGTCAGAGCAACACAGCAGTAGGCCAAACCAGCTATGGGGAGTTAGTACTGCCCTTTAAATATATCATGCAGTACAGTCATGTAACAGTAGGGAAAAAAAGACACTAGCATCACATCTCAAACCAAGGACCCTGTGTACTACAATTAAAGCAACACACCACTAGGCCAAATAAGCTATGGAGAGTTAGCACTGCTTTTGTAAATATATCATGCAATAGTCATGTAACAGTAGGGAAACAAGACACCATTGCCAGGTATTGAACCTAGGACCTTCTGAACTACAGTCAGAGAAACACACCACTACACTAACTCAGCTCTGAGGAATTAATACATTTTTTTCTAAACATATAATTCAGTACACTGACATAACATTAGGGAAAAAAGACACTGCTGCCAAGTATTGCACAGAGGACCTTGCCAACTACAACACAGTGCATTACACCAGTAGGCCAACAGAGCTCTGGAGATCAGGCAGTTTTTACAAACATATTCTGATTGCCAGTGACACACTACTCCTATATATACTGGGACAATTCACAGTGTATGTTTTCTAGGGTTACCCCCTGCCCCACTTTGCAAGGGCCAGTCCCTCTTTGGGCAGTTGTGTCCTGCCAAAAAATTGACAAAATGGCTAATGTCCTCAGAGATTAGGACAAAAAGTTTCCCTATATGTTATGTAATACTTGCGTAGAACATTTATCCTGTATCTGAAACACCTAAATGTTATCAGAAACAGAATCTTCTTTTCTTTTTCTTTCGGCTGTTCCCTTAGTTGCCACAGCGGATCATCTGTTTCCATTTCTTCCTGTCCTCTGCATCTTGCTCTGTCACAACCATCTGCATGTCCTCTCTCACCACATCTATAAACCTTATCTTAGGCCTCTTTCCTCTTACCTGGCAGCTTCATCCTTAGCATGTTTTCTCAATATACCCAGCATCCCTCCTCAGCACATGTCCAAACCAAGTAAAGACTAGGAGGGGTTTCTGAGGTCTGGAACCATCTGGCACGCGACCTCACCAGTGCCATTAGAATCCCCTGCACTAGTGTGTAGGTGCATCATCAGTATGATGACCTGAAGTAGAGAAAGGGAGTGCTCTTAGCCCAATGGATCCAAGATGCTCAGGACAGGAATGCCCCAGTAGTTTGTAAGTATATGAATCATCACTTTACCAAATTCCAGCATGAATATGTGATAGACAGGTATGAATAATAGTGTTTTCCCCATACAGGTACAGAGTAGAGGACGTGAAATGTGGAGGACCACATGGGGCACCTGGCGAGGCTGCACCAACAGTGTGGTGAGTACAAATCTATCTTACAATATATAGTACAATAAATAAGAAAGAGTACATTCTTTACTGCCATTAGGTATAGTGTGTTCTGAATGTACTGCAATAAAATGTGTTCAGACCCACGTTGATATGAGTGAGTAATGCCAGGTACTGTGCAATACAGATGAAGGCATCAAACAAGCTACTATTGATGAAAGAAAGCTAATACTGTAGTAATACTGTGTAGGAATGATATAAGTATATACTGTAATACTACTAAGCATCTTGTAAAAACATACACTGTGACTGAAACCATGAAGGTAATAATTGACATTTAATCATCATCTACAGGATATCTAGTACAACTGCATTCTGACTTTTGAATTTAATAAACCACTGTGTCATGTCACCCTCAATAAAATTATTTCCACCAACTGTTGTGTTTATTCTTGTCTGTTGTTGAAGAAATACAATTGTACAGGTGCTCTACAGCAAATATGGCTATGACATCATGAAATGAATGAAGTTTTGCTGATAAAGAAGTATTATGCTGAAGTGTAGATGTGGATCTGTAAAACAAAATACAATGCAATTTGATATATGTTCTGCACTAAGATCTGAACCGTAATAGTAATGTGTAATGTATTATAGTGTGTTTCCCTCAGGATTGTCTTCTGTTAACCTTTGCATTTCAGCTCTACGTACTCCTGAATGTAGGTATGCTGATGAAGGCAAGTATGAGACTGTAATAGGTGGATACTGCAAATATACAATGTGCAAATGTATATTGGTCGGTATGCAACCCAGCACCCTGCTATGGTCTGTACAGATCACACATATTCACATCCACTAGAGGTTAAATGTGTACACCTGCATTCCAAGTATTAATACATACTTCACCAACCATCTCTGTCATGAATGAATCTCATGTATGTATGTGCAACTGTAACTGCAGTCTTCTGTGACACTTTACTGATATTACTAGGACAGACTTTGTAACCAAGTGAGTTTTAGGCACAAATCAGGCAAGCAGCACACAGCAGTGGCCCAGTAGCTCAGTGTGATAAGAAATATATATGTTGTTCATTTTTACATACACAGGCCAGTGTTTGAATCCAAGCACTGAAACTAACATATATTTATAACTACAGACAAGTAGTCTTGCCTATTTGTAGAAACTGTCATGCACTTGTAACAGATATTTTCTCCACAGGGCTTACAGGTAAAGAAATATTTGTAGTAACCATATGAAGGCTATACTAATGAACAGTGTCCAGCTGTACTAGTGTGTAAACAGCTGTGCTCAGCAAGTTGATCACACTCCATTTAATAAAATGTCAGTTAGTAGAGTAGTATTCCAACTGAATTAGACCACTGAAATGTTCTACTGTTGGTACGGCTGTATTTCAGGTGTGTGTGTGTGTGTATGTGTGTGTGTGTGTGTGTGTGTGTGTGTGTGTGTGTGTGTGTGTGAATGTGTGCCGATAGTCCAAACCCATGCGTATATATTACAGCAGTTTAGATATATACACCATGCATTGTGCCCAATCCATGTCTCTCAAGTGTCACATTGTCATGGCTACTGATCAATGTTGCCATTAACCTTGGACACAGATATAATTCCAATTAAAGTATGCCAGTAGCACACTCACACATCAGTGCAGGGTATACCTTGTTACTCATATATGTTACCCTGACATCTACAGGTCCACTGTAGTTCTGTACCTATAGTTCTTACAGCTGGGCCCATACCATTCCATGTCAACAGCTTGAGAGGTATGTATGTGCTACAGAAGCTTTAGAGCACATGTAGAAGTAAAGTAAGGGCAAACCTGTAGAGTATTGAGCAGTACCATTGTGAAACATATAGCATATACAGTTGTTAATGGAATGTTTTTCTCTCCCCCCACCCCTTATCTGTATCACAAATTATTATTGTTATACTATGGGTATGGTTTCATTTCCATGTATATTGTTGTGAAAAACTTATGTTGGGCCTTGTGTTGTATTATGGTTCATATATTTCAATGGTTGTTTATTAACACACCTTGTTGAAATTCCACTGTTGTTGGCCTGTTGCCATAACTGTTTCTGGCATGCTGTTACAATAATGACCATTATCCCATTTATGCCTGTGTTCCATATGCTATGCAATTCTATTCTTCTGGATTAATTGGAACACCAATGCATGCTGTTAAAACTAATGTTGAAATGTTTTGTTCATGACTAACCAATAAACTTTGACAAACCTGAACACTATAGCATGTTTGGGTAGGCAGATCCCAGCAGATCCACCTGTCCCGCCTCATCTAGCAGTGGCATAACCTCAAGCTGCCTCCTCAGCTGGTCCTGCACCACCCTCAGGCGGAACCACCTCAAGGGACAGGGCCCATCCCCCCTGGGCATGGGTGCGGAGAGGACCCTGTCACCTGACAACAGTTCCGAGCTACAGTGCACAGGGTCATCCAAGCAGGACTTGGATGACTGCCTACATCAGATAGAGGGCAGACTGGCACACCTCGAGGGGCAGGCTGGCCTCGGCACCCAGACCCCAGCACAGCCACCTTCTGGGCCATAAAGGGGCAGTGGTGACTGACAGAGGTGGGGACCTCAGTCCCACTGTTTCCATCTGGGGGCACTTGGTCCTCTGATTCCCAACCACCCTCCCCATCCAAGGTGTTTACCCCTCTCATGTGTTATACACCACCCCTGCACGCTGTCTTGTCTGTCTGCAAAAGCAGCCTCTCCTACCCAACTGCACCTACAAACCTTCCCCAACATCCCACTCTCACCTTAAAAAAAAAAAAAAAAATGGGCATCTGTCCCAAAAAAATGTCGTTCCATACATAGCTCTCCATTTTGCCCCATGTACACTGACAGAAATCAATTTCCCATGAATTAATCAACAAATTTATGTTGCCCAAACCCCTCCCTGTGAGGTGTGAGGCTCTAAATTCCAAATTGCCCACATCATGCACAGCTGTTGCTGCACAAGAAATGGAGAGCTATGGTCCTTTCCTACACCCATCCTGCACATCCCTAGCTGCCTTTCATAATGTTTTTTCCCTCCTTGCCCCCATTTCACCACTTTCCTATCACCCCTTTTTTTCTTTTTTTGGAAATAGCTCAGGTTTAAGTGGGGATAAGTGCCGCTTGGCATCGCGGTGCATTGCGCAAAACAGTGCAAACCCACTTAAAACTGCTTAAAACTGCTTTAATCACTCTATCTTATTCAGATACTGTTCTGCCCAGCAACAAAATAACCAGCCCTGGCAAGTCTCGAACCCAGGAACCTATGTACTAGAGTCAGAGCAACACAGCAGTAGGCCAAACCAGCTATGGGGAGTTAGTACTGCCCTTTTAAATATATCATGCAGTACAGTCATGTAACAGTACGGAAAAAAAGACACTAGCATCACATCTCAAACCAAGGACCCTGTGTACTACAATTAAAGCAACACACCACTAGGCCAAATAAGCTATGGAGAGTTAGCACTGCTTTTGTAAATATATCATGCAGTAGTCATGTAATAGTAGGGAAACAAGACAACATTGCCAGGTATTGAACCTAGGACCTTCTGAACTACAGTTCAGAGAAACACACCACTACACTAACTCAGCTCTGAGGAATTAATAATTTTTTTTCTAAACATATAATTCAGTACACTGACATAACATTAGGGAAAAAAGACAATGCTACCAAGTATTGCACAGAGGACCTTGCCAACTACAACACAGTGCATTACACCAGTAGGCCAACAGAGCTCTGGAGATCAGGCAGTTTTTACAAACATATTCTGATTGCCAGTGACACACTACTCCTATATATACTGGGACAATTCACAGTGTATGTTTTCTAGGGTTACCCCCTGCCCCACTTTGCAAGGGCCAGTCCCTCTTTGGGCAGTTGTGTCCTGCCAAAAAATTGACAAAATGGCTAATGTCCTCAGAGATTAGGACAAAAAGTTTCCCTATATGTTATGTAATACTTGCATAGAACATTTATCCTGTATCTGAAACACCTAAATGTTATCAGAAACAGAATCTTCTTTTCTTTTTCTTTCGGCTGTTCCCATTAGGGGTTGCCACAGCGGATCATCTGTTTCCATTTCTTCCTGTCCTCTGCATCTTGCTCTGTCACACCAACCATCTGCATGTCCTCTCTCACCACATCTATAAACCTTATCTTAGGCCTTCCACTTTTCCTCTTACCTGGCAGCTTCATCCTTAGCATGTTTTTCTCAATATACCCAGCATCCCTCCTCAGCACATGTCCAAACCAACGCAATTTCACCTCTCTGGCTTTGTCTCCAAACCATCCAACCTGGGCTGACCCTCTAATATACTTATTCCTAATCCCGTCTACCCTTGTCACACCCAGTGCAAATCTTAACATCTTTAACTCTGCTACATATAGCTCTGACTCCTGCCTTTTTGTCAATGCCACTGTCTCCAACCCATATAACATAGCTGGCCTCACTACCCTCTTGTAGAACTTCCCTTTCACTTTTACTGGTACTCGTCTGTCACAAATCACCCCAGGCACTCTTCTCCACCCAAACAGAATAAGCAACTAAAATGCTACAAGAAGAAGCTTTTATTTAGAGAAAAAAAGTGAAGTTCTGTCCTTTGTACTGGCTGTGGATGTGTTTTGGCCTGCAAAATCTGACATTTGTACCAAAAATGTCCCAGTTTGGGCATTTGAAAAGGTAGCAACCCTAACATGGGTCTCTGATGCAGACAACAAACCAGTACACGGACAAATAAATGCTGCTGCTTAATATACGGGAGGCCTACAATATCAGGTACAGCTGACAACTGCACAGACTGTTGCTGAAGAAACATAGTTATGCCCCCTACTTATGGCAGGGTTATCATGCAACCTATGCTGTGTGCTGATATACTGGCAATGCAGTGCACAGTGGGGTTACAAACTATGATAGACAGCTCAGTGTCACACATCATACCCATCTGAACACACATGTCCATGCCAATCATGTATAACACACTGTATGCATGCACATATGTCTTACAAATACACCTGACATAATGTAATATATTATTAGAAATATGTCATATAATATATATTATAATATAATATAATAATATATGATTATGATATATAATCTATATTG
This sequence comes from Protopterus annectens, assembly GCF_019279795.1. Taxonomy (NCBI): domain Eukaryota; kingdom Metazoa; phylum Chordata; order Ceratodontiformes; family Protopteridae; genus Protopterus; species Protopterus annectens. The sequence continues at coordinate 609,225,883 of NC_056739.1, forward strand.
TTAATATATTATATATAATCTATCTGTCACAACAACTACACGCATGTCAATACAACATAAAAATAAACTGATCCATGCAATGTTCAGCAAAACTGGTTGCTCCCACAGCAGTCACTGCCACCCATAGTAGCACGTTGATGGCCTGCAGGGAGGGACACATTTCACGATTATGACTATGTGTTCTAAATGTCACCTAACACTCTCTGGATAGCACTATTACATAACATATGTACCAGAGGCACAAGCTTCACCTGGACTGTTATAGGTACCCTCAACCAGGCCATGCTGTGACAGAACAGCTGACACCGCTCCCTCACTGACAGTAACAGCTTGCTGTCCCCCTATGTCTTCACAATCCCTAGTCTGACTCCTGGCCGGATCGCAATAGCTGCAGCTTGCTACACATGCAGATGTATGTCCAGCTACCTGCTACAGACTTAACATACCTTCTAAATACCTAGAACAGAGCATCCACATGACACCCATACATCAAGGGTTGGTAGGTGCTCATGTGAAAGGGACAAGTGTCACAGACTCCCCTTACAAGCATACACAGCTGATAGAACAGCATCAACTGTAGCAGCATGCACATTCAGATAAAAAGCATGTATGACACTCACATCTGCCTGTCTTCTTACTGACCCTAACACACATTGTTCAACAGTACACTGCTGCAGAATCTGAACGTTTGTTAACAATGACAGACATAGCATGCAAAACTGTCAACATAACACATCAGTCCAAACAGTGGACAGTATTTCTACCTGCCCTCTGTGATGCTGCAGCTCCCATACCTCAATAATGTCCTCCTCACAGGCCAGGAAAATGGGCAAGGCCTACATGAAGGCCTTAATTATAGCACTGTGTAGCCATACCATTGGCTAATGGAAAGGCAACTCAGCTGTTCTGGATGCAATTAGCAAGTGGGATTCACAGATTGGTGCACAGGCAATCACCTGTTCATGAGCATTAACTACAAAAGCCAAGCTGCTGCCTACGGTAAACAGGTTTGACCCTTTATTCATGAAGACAGACTGCAATTCTCTAGGATACTACAACTGGATTTCTTCACTCAAAGGAGTACAGCACTACACCAGGTATGTAATTGAATGAAGCATGTAATGGAATGCAGATGGCAGGATGCAGTCATGGTAAATAAGAATTTAAACCGTAGGTCTCAACAACATTTCCTGGACCGGCATTTTGGTGTTAGTCTACTGTCCAGCACCTATGGCCATCCTTTATGGCTCTGTCTTCAGTGACATAGATCAGAGCTCTGGCCCCTGAATTACCCCAGCAATGGTCAGCTCACATATGACTGCAAATTTTATTGCCTGTTGTAGAATACTGATGGTAAGAATTGGTGGATACAGCCAACATATGACATCATGAACTGTCAGTGAGCCCCTCTCAGTCTGTGAATGTCATACAGGCTTAGTTCAAAGATTGTACAGGTGTCCCACGCCATTAATGACATACTCTGGCTAGGTCACTCCACAACTGCATCTGATTGCCTGACACCTGGTGATCCCCTGCAACAGGACAGCAGATTATAGGTACTAGTAGTTGGGGGACACTAGCACTGGCACAGCAGCAATGTGTACATATTGAGCATACAATGTAAGGGAATGCATACAGTACCAGATATTCAGGTGCCATTACTGTGTGCCATGTCACAGACACATTCCCCAAACTCTGGGGACAACCATCTCATATTTTCTGCAAACATCCGGGTACTGCAGATGTCAGACAGCTATTGCCTGTCCTGGTATGTGGCCTGAGGCCATGTGTCTGGCAATGGTCATGTACCTGTGTGAGACCCTCCTAGGCAGATGTCCACATCACTAGGGAATCTGGTGATGGCACACAACATGCAGTCATCTGCAGACATGGTCAGACATAGGTTAATGGCTGTTACATGCACCTCATATGTGTACATCACACATAACAGAGGCCCAAACATGGAACAACAGGTTACACACCTACTTATGGGTGAACCGCTTGCAGTGCATTTCCCAATGTGGAATAGGTGGGTCATGTCAGAGCACTGGTGTGCTACCCCTATGGCAACATATGGTGTGATGCATACTTGGCAGTGTTATATCTATGATGGCCACATTGGCTATACTGTTACATAGTTTCTCTAGCTTAAGGTAGGCATTTTGCAGTGTCACCCCCCCCTGTCCATGGCTTTGGTGACTGTGTCATCGAGGTCACCTGAGTATAGCAGACATGAACCTTCCTTGACAAAGCCTAAGTGTGCGTAATGGAGTGTGTCCAGTTCGCACATGTCCTTGTTAATGTGGTTCACTTGAAACTGTGCTATGGCCTTGCAGAATAGCCTAGTTAGGCTGTTGAGTCTATCATGTGACTGAGTGGGGGGTGCCCCACCTTAGTGTAAAGTGATGACACTGGTCATCCATCAAACGGATGGGACAAAGGCGGTACTCAGTCCTTCTTTCAATACAGTTCCTTATGGTGTTGCAAGGTTATGCTTGAGGTAAGGTAGGATACATCCTGTGATGTGATAGGCTCCCATGGCAGATGTATAGCATAACTATCACATGGCAGTTGTGACCAGCTCCCCACGTATCGGAGGCAGGGGAGGTACTGTGCATATCCTGATATACTGATGTGGAACACAGTGGATGAAGTCTACACCAACTCTGTCATGCATCCAGTATGCTATACCAATAGCACTGGTATAACTGGTGTCCTTGAGCACCACAAGTGAGCAGCTGCTACCTGCGCTGTTGCAGACATATGTGCAGTAGGGGAGATGACTGTCTGTAGTGGATGTAGACAGTGTAAGCACTGTGTTTGCTGTGCTGGTTTGCAGGACCGATCCCATTCTCATGTACATGCTAAGGGGACATTGCTCCTTAATGGCCACCTGCCCATACTTTGTCTTGGACAGCAGTATGTCATCCCTGTTATGGACAGTATGTATTGCATATGTCCACCAGACAGGTGTACATAGCCTAGCAGAGGATGATGTAGGCCTGTCTGGTATACCTGACTACATGCAGGTATACAAATACACATATAGCGCTTGTGTATATGTGTGCATATTGGTGCCAGTCCTGAATGAGGGTTTGGTGGCTGTGAGGCTGTGTAAACCCCCCCAGGAGGATGTGTTTCACGTTGGAGGTGTACACATGGATGAGCCTAGCTAGTTGAGTATTGTGGGAGATGATGACTGCAGACATGACTGCATGATGGTTGCTTTGCCACAGAGGATGACACTGTAGGGATGCCACAGTGGTAACCCGTGTTGCATGATGTCAACTGCAATACACATTCACCTCATGTGGGGGTAGCCCCTGGCCACATCAAGGTATTTGTACATCCATTGTTGATGGATTCCTGATAATTTGTGTGCTGGCATGGGTACGTCTTACAATGTATGTTAGGATCGTTCAACTGACCCAAGATCAGGTTACAGACCCGACTCCTAATACAGTTGATGAGGTACATATAGGCAGAATGGGCATCCTGGTCACATGTGGTGGCTGGTACCTAGCTCTGATTTGCATAGTTTTATGTTAGCAATGGTGAACTGCCCCTGCAGTGTCCCCTGTGCATCTTATTGCCTGTACAATATGGAGGTGCACATGTGTCAAATGTATACAGAAACCCCTGGTGCTATGGCATTACCAACTACATCTTGCCTTCTGCATTTATGATAGGATGGTTGACCATGTAAGGCTGAGGTGCTCCCTGCAGCTTTGAACATTGGTCTGTGTAAGTGCACTGATGTCTACTGTTCCTAGGGTAGGACTGCTTGCAATGAGGGAAAGTCATGTGTACACCGCTAGCATTTAGCAGCATGACCTTCAATGTATGCTGTACTGACACTTGTATGTTGGTAGTGATAACCTCACCAATGTTACTAATGCAGTCACTATGGGGCTGGCGGGAAACACTGCCAGACACATGAAGACCATTGAAGACAGATGGAGGTCTCTCTCACAGAGCATCATGGTCTGTGTACCATATCATCCCAGACTCACAGGTAATGAAACCCCTGGAATATCACAGGATAAATGTGCACATGTTAAGGGCAATCATTCCCTGATTGTATTGCAGCATCCATTTGGGTGACAGCAGAATGCTGCATAAGGCTAGAGACATACCTGCCTGAGACATATAATCACTTTGCTCACTCATGTCTCACTGCATATAGTCCATGGACGTACATGTCAGGTCAGGTCAGGCACACCAGCATGTACAGTGACAAAGCCATGACAGTACCTGTTGGTGGGAGACAGCAGTGCATATGCAATATGGCCAAGTCTGTCAACTGTCAGAAAAGTAACTGTGACCATCCACATACCCAGCCAGGTCAGAGGCACACCAGTGTGTCGCCACTAGAGTCCTCTATGTGTAACATGTTTGACATGGGCTCACGCCTGTGTGGCTGTGGGACAGAAGTGTATGGCTATGTGTGGTATGTGCTGTGTACGGCTGTGGTGTTCATATGGGGCTTGGCCTCAGAGATTCCCTTTGCTTGTGGATGTGTATGTTGAGAACCACTCCAGATGTCTGTGTGTTGTGTAGGTGTGGGTGTTGTGTGAGGTGTCCTGATTGTGTTGACAACCTGTTTGGGGACAGATAAGCAGGCTTGACAGGCAGAGATCATGGATTGCATCTCTCACACAGTGTGTTTGCTGGTGGTGTCTGTAGATGGCTGTCCATCTGTGTACATGTGTTAGGTGCTACACAGTGCCAGGACACCAATATCAACCACACTGGTTGGGGAAACTGTAGGACATTGTCCAGCCATACAGTCCAGATTCTGTGGGTGGAAGGCCAGGGAGACCTGAGGGGTGGGCCTATAGATGAGTTGATTACTACTACAGTAAGAGGTTTACATCACAGCAGACCATGCAGACAGCCTATGAAAAAGCGGTAATAGGTGCAACAGCTACATGTAGTGCAAGAACTCATAGCACATGCAGCAAGTAGCATGAAACATCAGGATCAGGGGGAAATGCATGTTGTATTACCAGTTTGTTGTCAATACCCACAGACATACTGTATTTATAGATGGCAGAGGTATGATGTGGGGGTTAGAGGTACATAATGGTGAGCAATGTAAGCAGTCCTGTGATGTCATCCCCTGTTCATGTCTTTCAGGTGGAATCTACAGAAGACACAACCCAGCCTTCTCAGAAGCTGAGACTGCTGCAATTTTTGATGCTCTGAGACTCCCTCACTGGGTGCTGTTGTCAAGGAGCCACCATAACCAGTGACAACACACTGCCCTGTGAGCAGACCTGGTATCAACAGTGAATAATGTGGGGCATCAGGACAGGATCTACAAACAGATCTGACACCATGCTACCAATCTCATACACAATGCATGGCAAAGGGCCACTGCTGTGGCCAGGGACCATGCTGGCACAGGGGGAGGACCTGCTACACAACCACCACTCCAGCTCACAGGAAAGCATTAGTACATATGTCGTGGAGGTAAGTGGCACAGATTCCACAGCCGAGGATCGTCCAGGTAAACCTCCAGTGGTCATCATGTTAATACTATAGCAGTCATAGTGGCAGCCTCTGCATACCTGTATGCATATGTCAGGTCAATCTACATCTGTGGTTGGAGATTTGTAATACACATATGTGCACACATATTGTGAATGTCAGAAATTTAGGTAGTATCACAGCTTGTACTGTACATGTTGATAAATGCACATATTATCCTGTACCATTGCTATATATGTGTGTTTGCTGACAACACCTCTCCCCCACAACTCCATAGGTACTTCTGGTGTGGCTGAGGAACATCAACCTGTAGCCAGTGAGTGCAAACTATCATGTTATGGGTCACCTATACCCTAGGCATGTTAAGAGCTGCCAGTTTGCCATGCACCACAACTGCTAAGCGTAATCATATTGCAATATGTTTCATGTTCACTTGTGGTGCGGTTCACTGCAGGGCATCACACTGGTAATCACAGTAGCATATTTGCAGGAGCTGTAACATATTCCCATATAATTTTGTATAGGTGTAGCCACTGTGCTATACAGGGGTGCATTACTATTGTATACACGGGTGCACTGTGTGTTAGGTGAAGGTCCATCACATACTCCGACTTCTCATATATCTCAAAGGTGCATAGTACTAGCAACATTAACTGGACATAGCTGTACTGCATGTTGTTGAGGGCCTGTCTAGAGTTTGTCTGTTATGGTCTGATTGTGTGTTGTGCATGGCATCAGTCAGAAGGTGTGGTCTGTATAATGCCTTTGCGGCACCTCGTGTGTGTGTGTGTGTGTGTGTGTGTGTGTGTGTGTGTGTGTGTGTGTGTGTGTGTGTGGTAGCTGGCTCGAAGGTTTGTGTGTGTGTGTGTGTGTGTGTGTGTGTGGTGTGTGTGTGTGTGTGTGTGTGTGTGTGTGTGTGTGTGTGTGTGTGTGTGTGTGTGTGTGTGTGTGTGTTTGTGGGGATCATCAAACATTATAGTGCAGGATTTAATGTAGTCATGTTGTCTTCCCCTTACAGGTGACCATGGGGGTCGGAGTGTGTCCCCCTCACAACCTGATGTCAGTGTCTCATCGGACAATGATGATGGTGGCTATTGTGAGACACAGGTAGGGTTGGGGCTGAATTTGTCCCATTGGTTGACATCCCACATCCATGTCCCCACACACATGGTCAGTATGCCCACACATACCAAGTCCTCAGCAGCCACAGATATCGGGCACTCAGAGGATGGTCACATCGAACAGGGTAGTATGACAACTATGGCATCTGTGACTGTTGACACTAGCCATAGCCTGAGAGCTGGCAAGGTCTCTCAGGCAGACTGACAGAGGTGCTCAAAGGAGGACTGTCAGGGGTGTCACAGCACGTGTCACCCAACACATGTTTCAGTACATCATGGAGGCACAGACACATTGTGAAGAGTAGACCAGATGGATGCTCAGGGTCATGGATGCAACACTGGCTGGCATGCATGACTCCCTCCATGGCACTGGTGATGCCTTACATCATTTTGCTGATGTAGTGGATAGACGGTAAGGTGAGACATTGTTAGTCCTTAACCGTGCAATGTCTGTGCTTGAACATGTGGTGGGGGTAGGGCATCAGAGACATGGCCATAGGTCAGCAACAACATCAGCTGAGAGCCCACATGGTCATGCACACTCACACTTCCATAGTGGCAGTACCATCAGCACTAACGAAGGGAGGGTGCCATCCACACCACAATGTGACAGGCCATGGGCACGTGGCCCTGGGCAGTCCCGTTAAAAAATGCATTAGTGCATATAATATACTCATTTATGACATGCAACTTAATAGCAACATAACTATAGAATTGTTTAACTTTTTTACTACCCCTTGTCTGAAAATTCCCATAATCTATGGGATTCCTAAAATCCATAAATCTTTGACCCAACCTCCAATGAGACCAATAGTCTCAGGAAGGGGATGGCTCACTGAGCCAGTATCATTATATCTTCAAACAGTTCTAAGTAGATTTTTACCATGTTGTCAGAGCTATATAAGGGACACAAGTGATTTTTGAGTAAATTAAGAGAATGGTATGTGCTTAATGATTGTAATGATTTTCTTTTGCAACACTGAATATAAACTCATTATTTACTGTAATACATAATGATTATGGAATAGAGGCCATTCGTATGTTTCTTAATGAGGAGGCAGACATGCAAGCACCAGAAGTAGAGGAAATTTATCATTAACTAGATATAGTTTTAACAAAAAATATATTCCTCTTTGATGAACAACCTTATTTACAGTTGGCAGGTATTGTCATGGGAACACCCATGGCAAACACTTACGCCAACTTAGTAATGCACCAGTGGGAGAAAAATGTTATTTATAGTGTACAGAACATTATGAAATATAAGAGTTTTATATTATTGAAGGTCTGTTGATGATTGTTTTTTGGTATAGAATGGAAATGAAGAGTTGTTAAATGAATTTGTAAAATATTTAGAGAGTGCAACATCATTCTTCCAATTCAAAATAGTATGTTCAGCTGTGAAAATATCTTTTCTAGATTTACTATCAGAGAGAGAACTGAAGAGTTGTTAAATGAATTTGTAAAATATTTAGAGGGTACAACATCATTCTTCCAATTCAAGATGGCATGTTCAGCTGTGAAAATATCTTTTCTAGATTTACTATTAGAGAGAAAAGAGGCTAAGATTGAAACTAGTGTATACAAAAAGACATCCAAGTGAATTGTTATGTTCACAAAGGTAGTATGGACCCACCACACATATTTAAAGTAACAGTAAAAGTACAGCTGACTAGGGTACGTAGGTTGAACACTGATGATGGGAAATGTAAACAGCAGCTAGATGAGATGGTTAATGAGTTTATAGAGAGAGAGGGTATACCCAATATATGGTTAGACAACAAATGAATGACGTTTTTAAGGAAAAGAAGGATACAAATAAACCTATATTTGTGGCAAACAATCCAATTCTACAGTAATTAATCAATAAGTTGATACAATTAGATATCTGACAACATATTAGAACTAAAGATGTTAAACAAATTATTAAAAAAAATTGAAGCATATTAATGGCTATGCAAGAGTTACAACTACTAGATGTTAAACCCAGTTTTGCATATAGGAATTCTCAGAATTTAAAAATGAGATAAAGATTTTCAGCATCAAACTAACACACAAACCATTTATAAAGAAGGAACACATCCATGTTTAAATTGAAGTTGCTATGTAGACATTTATAAGAAAGATAAGAATGTATTTATACATCCAGTTACAGGAAAAAGTTACTGTATAGTTAATTTAGCAACATGTATACAGTGTCCATCATTTTATATAGGTAAGAGTACTAGGAAATTGAAAGAGTGCATAATAGAGCACAAATCTGACATACATAGATAAGTTGAATTGAATGCACTGAGTAAACACATTATGGACAAGGGAAGTGATCATGTTTTTAGGTTTAGGGTGACAGATACAGTACAAAAACAAATAAGGGGTTGTGATATCAATAACATACTAGAAAATAAAGAATATACTTGGATAATCAGGCTACAGGCTGATTCAGAACCTGGATTAAATAGCATGGTTAGCATAAGACCAATTCTAGTTAAAAAACAAAATCTATTTCACTAGGTTATGAAAATATATGTACTTTATATACATTTAGGTTTGAATTGCACAAATAAGTATTTGTTGAATGAGGAATGATTATTTTAAGATGAACATTTTTAATTGCGGTGTAATATAGTTAATTGATTTTATGTTCCTATTGTCTGGCTCTGTTTATCTGACTTTTTTAGTGGTCTTTATATGGAGTGAGAAATTCTGTTAAAATGTATTAACACTGATGAAGGATTTTTTTTTATCCAAAAGCTTTGTTGTAATAAAAGTTTTGGTGTTTCTGGAGTTCCTGGAGTCGGATTCATCTTTATGTGGTTTAATCTCTAACTTCTCATTTATCACTGCTTCAGCCATATTTTAAACAGTCCCATGAGAGGCACAGAGCCAGCAGACACCAGTCACTGTCAGTAAGTAGTACCACATCTGGCCTTGGACATGGTGGTACCAGTGCCACTCCTGGCATAACCAGTTCCTGTGTTCATGGCTGAAGATGGTGAACTGTACAGTCTGTCATGTACATTCCACAGCTGTCCAACATACCCTTGTGTAGAGCTAGCACATGGCTTGACTGTGTGCATACACACACTCACACATCACTGTCAGATGCAGGTCACTGACAGATGCACACAGCTCCTCTCCATGGCCCAGCTGACCAGCACCCCTCCAGACACACACACATGATGTCAACTGTATGTCACAGCATAGGCCTTTGCCAACCCCACACCACACCCTGTGCATGTGATGATACCTGTGCCACATCCCTGTTATCTATACCATCAATGCAGGAACATGCTAATATGTGTGTGATGCACAGGGTGAATCTAGTACAGGTAATGGCAGTTTGTAGTGTAGTAGTGTTATGCTCTGTAAGGTGCTGTCTGCTGCCAATTGTCATATGTATGCATCAAAGTGTATGTACCTTTGTGCCATGATGCTTTATTGATGTTAGTACTGCTGACTGACTGTTGTCTCATAGACCTTATTCTGTTTCTGTTCCAGGTGTCTGTCTGTCTAAGTCGTGGGGACCTGCTGCCATTACAGAAGCTCAAGATGGTGGGGTGGCGATATGGACACATTTTCATCACCACCTACAGATAGATGAGAGTAATCCTGTCTGATGGGGGTAGGGAGAGACAGTTAAGGTGTACGTAGCTGTTTGTATGCAAAGACATATATGGACAACACAGTTGTATAGTCAGATGTGGGTTTAGACATGGACTGTAATTCTCTACGTGTAGGAATATGCTCAGTATGACCTTCAATAGTAAGAGTGGGACTCCATTCCAGAGTTAGCTGTACTCCGGTCCAGGAGTTTGTGTGCTACAGACGATTGGCTGATAAACCTGTGTAAACAGTCCAGCGCCTCAGTGATATACTGACTGAGAGATCTCCTGGCTGTGTGCTATCCTTATTAACCGAGTCGTATCCTGGTGTGGGTAGAGAGTGCATTGGACTGAGCAGAGTTTTCCATAATATATGTGGTATATTCTACATAGTACTGTGATTTCCTGGTATGTCAGTGGCAGACCAGTATAGAGTAATGTGATGAATCACTGACAGACATTTGTTTACTGACTCCATACACTGCAGGGAACCTATGTTACTGCACAAATTGTTCTGGTGTGCACATTCTCCATTTGTCTGGCCAGTGGTTCCCTTCCCCTTATATGTGTCTCTTTGTCCTTCTGTAGTGCAGTCACGGCCTTTGTCCTGAGTTGTTGCTGTTATGCATTTGTAGTTATGGTGTGAGTGGGGTAGAAGTCATAACATCACACACAAGGTTACGGACTTCACACCTCTGACTGTATCTGTTTAGCAGGTTGTCCATCATTGCACCCCTACATCTGCTGTGCTCCTCAGATGGTTTGTGTTGCAATGTTATTATAAGGCTACATGTTGGCCATAGCTGTCAAACTCTTACAGACTGACATCTGGACAAGCCCATATATAACAGTCAGACACAGGCCCAGAAATGAGGACCTGGTGTTAATATTTCTCTTCCAAACGTAGACAGTTGGTAGAACGATTTTGTATTAGCTTGCATTTTCTTACGGGTATGATATCTGCTTCTCAGGCTCAGCTGTCTGTCATTGGTGTTTTCACATCAACCTTTATTGTTTTGCACATAGTTTAGCAGGAAATTGCAATGTTATGACAAGCAGAACAGATATATGAGGCATACGTGTGGACATTCTGTGACACCCTGTCATTCCAGGGGTATGGATGGTACCCACTGACTTGTCAGTACTGACACAGTAACGTGACAGCCATTTATATCCTGACATTACACTGACTTGTCACCACCTGCTGTTCTACTAGGCACTGTGCAGATTACTCCAAGCCATATAATAAAGCCATGTCTGACCCAGCTGCTAGAAATGCTACATCTAAAGAAATCCCAATCCCTCCACACCACATGCTCCAGAGACCTCAACCTCATTAACACAATCAACAGAACATGCTGGAGGAACAGGTTCATAACCCAGAGACTACCCATGCTCTGGAATAGACTTCCCATACATGTCAAGGAGAGCACCTCACTAGCCCTCTTCAAGAGAAATCTTGATGAGTGGATGGGAAATAGAAAATACACTGCGAGGATCACTCCAGTGGCTCTACTTGATAGAAACACTGGGAACTAATGACGGGTGGCACAATGCCAGGGCACTTCTATGGGCTAGGCTTGTAAAGGCCCCAGGAGCATTAGCCTAGCACACACCTATGAATCTATATGTGGCCCCCTGTCCCTCCATTGTCCAGCTTTCCTGCAGTAACAAATATTGACTTCTGGACAGTGTGTACAACTCCTACTGTAGGTGTAGTTGACATACAAGACAGGTGGTACAGCCAGTCTTGAACCATGGATGCTGTCGTCTACAGTACTGCACTTAGACCACTAAGCCACAACAGCCAGCACTAAATGCTGTCTACTTCCTGACAGTATTAACCAGGCACATACATAGCACACTGACCCCTGCATATTGTGGAAATGGAACAAGTTAGCAAGTTGATTGAGACAGCCATGGGAATGTGTGGTCTGCTGCTATTACCTTACAAACATAAATGTTACTGCAGTTCTATGGGAACACAGTTGTGTTTGGGGGAGGGAGGCATACCTCTCAAGTGTACACATTTTCACAGACTGTCCAGAAGTTTGAAAGACCAAAGTTAGAAAGTAATGACAGGCACTTGAGATTCGGACTTCTTACCCTTCAGAGACTTAATGCAACTGCAAGACCTGTTCTAATATCACTGTCTAAGTTTGTAAGAACAATATTTCATAACTGTCCCTATTTGTGGGCCTTTGACACACATTTCTTTATGGCTTTGTACAGACGACTTGATGTGAGAGGCTGAGAGGTGTGTATGGGACTCCAGCATTGACATCCATGTATGTGACCTATGACCCCACAGTTTCTTAGTCCCCAACATATACTGCAGTTAGTTTTGGCACCATGGGGACTACTGCATATTCTGGGGCAGCCAGTATTTGGCTGACATTTCCTGTTGTCCCACATAGCTGTCAGTTGTCTGCTGCTATCTCAGTAGCCCATCCCATTTCCTTGTATACGTGCAGCAATACCATACTACCACTACTACTCCATTCATTTGTTGTTAAGAAGAGTGACTTACCCTGTGTCTGCAACAGTTGTGAGGACAGTGTTTCAGGGCTGACTCTGTCGGATGCATGCAGTACACAGCTTTTACATGGTAAGGTACATGTAGTGTGATGTGTGTGGCATCTTTTTTTACTGTGTGTGCGGGTCAAAGTGAGGTGTCAGTCCCTGGGTCCCTAGGATGTCTGTGTATGTGCTATGCATTGCCTCTTTGCCAAAGCCAGGTTGTACTGGGCATGCCTACGTCTGCCTACAGGGACAGGTTCAGGGGGTTCCTCCTCTGAGTTCCTCCTCATCATGGCGTTCTTCAGTGGGTGTGTGTGTGTGCATTTCTGATGGGTGTCATCATCCATGGTTCCAGTGCGTAGCCAGCATCCCCCACTAGATGACCATACTGGATGTCCCCCCTGGCAAATGCCTGGTACAGCTGTAATGCATGCCAGATGTGGGAGTCATGATAACTGCCAGGACTGGTAGCACACACATTGATGATAATGCCTTGGGCATTGCACATGACCTGGTAGTTGATGGAGTGATACCCCTTGTGGTTGATGTAGACTCTACCCTTCTCACTGGGTGGTGCTTTGATGTGCACATGAGTGCAGTCTATGGCACCCAGTATCTCTGGGTGGTGTGCTACATGGTGGAAGAGATGCATATTGCTGATCTTCTCCTCAGGGGTATTGTGGAAATAAATGTGCTCACTGGCATGTGTTAGCATGACATCCAGGAACTGGTGGAGTATCCTGGATATGGATGCCTGTGAGACCCCCATGATGTCCCCAGTAGGTCTTTGGAAAGTACCTGTAGCTAGTATTCTTAAGGCTATACATACCTTTGTTTCCACTGGGATGGGCTTCCCTTTGTTGGCTCTCGGTCTGAGGCGAGGGTGGCAGAGCTCGATGAGTTGCTGTAGTATGTCCCTGCCCAACCTGTAGCACTCTATCCCCAGCTCATGTAGCCCTGAAAGGTTACCCTGGGCCTGAACACTCTTCTCCTCCTCAGTCTGGGTCTGTTGTCAGCATTATCCTCATCACTGACTCCAGCCTGTAGCATATAGAGATGTAGCAAAGCAGCAGCAGCCCTTATCATTTTATCAGTTAAAATTCCCAAATGTGTACTCCAATGGTGCAGTGGGAAAAATCAGATTGAAGGGTGTATGCATACTGTATACTGGTGTGCTGCAGATGCAGCCTGTGCAATTGGCTGATTGTGATCCATTTCAGCTGCAGGGCTTCTCACTGTGGGGTTTCGGTGGGCTAGCCCCAGTGCAACTGGGCTTATCAGTCAGTTAAACTTGATTGGCTTTCCCAAGCTATTTCCCTTTTATTTCTCCCCCTGCTATGCCCCGTGACACTCCGCATAAACTCATGCTCCAGTTTATACATTGCTTAGAAGAAAACAGCCTCCCCTGGACATCAGCACACTTAGCTTTTCTTTGACCAGCTAAAACACATGACACAGGGCTAAGCAGAGCTTAGCAACCTCAGACACTCTCCTTTGCTTAGCTGTACTTAGCTGAGCGCAAACCAGTGCCGCTAAGCTCCAGTCAGCTTAAAGAAGACATGACACCCCCCCATTTGATCTTAGGTATCTGTTCTGCCTACACCAACACAGTTGTAGCCCTACCATAGTTAGTACCTATGGACACGGTGGCCCTTTTTGCTATTCAATAAACCTGGTTCATTCACATATACCTAATTGTGTATACCCTAGATAGAGCACTACCACCAAGCCCTATCTCCTTAGCTAACACTATAACCTACAATGCATGACTGTTATGCAAGGCATTATAACGTGATTACTTCGCCTACCTTAAATTTAATATTTTACACATATTACATTTATTGTTTTGCAAAAATGGCATGTTTGTGCACCTCTGCACCCTGCTTAAACATGGCATATGTACTAAAAAAGTTTAATTTTTCATTAATTGCATCACTTTTAAATGTCAATGGCCATAGTTTTGGCCATTTGCATGCCTACTGCACCTAATACATGCTTTTATTTGACCTGTAACAGCCCATTTTATTTTTACATTCCGATACACAGATACTAACCGCATACATTTTTCCTGCAGACACATGCCTTTCTACTTCCTGGATTGCAAAATCACCTCATTTGCATGATTTTCAACTGCAGATGAGGTGATTTGCATTCCAGGAGCATTTCTGTGTCGGAACCATGTCTGCATGCTCGTGCATACCCCTGGCCCTGTTTTCTGGTTCGCTCGGCGGCCATATTTCGTGTTCCAGCCTTACTACTATTCCTACACAGACAATCGTTCTCTGTAGGCTTTATTGAATTACCCCCTATAATTATCTCTAAAATAAAGAAAATAAAAAGCACAAAGGCAAAAGAGCAACATAAAAAGGGCATTGAAAAAAGTATACTAAGATAGCACTATATAAACTGGCTGTTTTAAATGACAAGGAAATACACTCTGCTTACAATCAAAATAAATCATTTAACTATTTAAGATGTAAAAAAGAAAAACTGTTTTCAAAAGACAAATTTAGAAGAAAGACAGATCCCTTTAATAAAAGCACGATATTAGTGGACAAATGATATAATGCTAAATAATTTTATATACAGGAACAGTATGACCACTAAAGTTTTACATAGTTACGCAAGTATTAAAGGAAGAAATGTATTCATTCAAATGAAGTTTGATCAAGAACTTTTTACTACAAGCTCACTTTATGCACCACTTAAAGGGTACAGTAATTTTTAAAGACATATTAAGAATGTATTGCAAAAATTAAATACTGCATGGGTTTTATTAGTGGATGATTAACATGCTGAAATGACAACAGACTTACTGATGCTACTTCATATCAGATTTGTCATGGTAAACTTTATGATTATTATTATTATTTAATAAAAAAACATGGTCTGTTATAGCTTTTTGCATATCTCATAAGTATATGAATGTCCCTCAAGACTTGAATTTTTTAGGTGCTAGTGAGCTCCTAATGTCAGATGTTGACTTTACTTTTGTGTTATATCCTTATTCTGATCATAAAATGATTTCTTATGCTAAGAAGTACCGTGACAGGGTATATTGCAGAAGATATTTTGATATTAATTGGTTGTTGAATACACAATCCTGGTGATTCAATAAACTCCATGTAGAGATCAGGTAATATTTGTGCTTTCCAAGGCTAAAAACACAGCCTCAGTGGTACCAAATGACACCTCAGGTTGCTTACTAACCAATCTAAAACAGGAGCTAGTGGAGCCTCTTTAACCATACCCTGAGAACTGCCTTTGTTCCAGCAGAGAGGAAAACTGTAGAGTAATCCCCTTGCATAAAGTGGGGACCATCAACTAACCCTGGGAACTATAGACCCGTAAGTCTAATAAGCCTCACCTGCAAGGCCATGAAAATAATCATCATGGACATTATCAACAAGGACATAGCTGACCTTCAAACTCTCACCTCAAACCAATTTGACTTTGAGAAGGGTAGGTCATGCTTGTTAAAGCTATTAGACTTTTGACACAATCCCCCACTCAGGTATCATTGAGAAACTCTCTTAGATGGGGATTAACTCTTACATCACTAGATGGATAGCCAATTGGATCATCAACAGAACACATACTGTCAAAGTTGGCAACTCAACCGTTACCAGTAGAGCTGTCACCAGTGGCATACTACAAGGATCTGTACTGAGGCCTTAACTGTTCAGAATCAATTTTGTGAAAGTCCAGGTTACAGTAGATGGCCTTTGGCTTAACAAGTTTGCAGATACTTGCAAATTGGGAGTCCAACAACAATGTTAACATATTACAGAAGGGGCTAACACAGACAAATGATTGGTGCCAAAGCCACTGTCTACAACTAAATGCAAAAAAGTGACATTATTATTGCCTTTGGCAAAGAGGAATTCCCGCTAATTACAATATTAACAACACCTCCCCTCAGCTCCAACCCAATGTTGTGAGACCTTGGAACACAGGTAGATAGCAATCTGAACTTCAACCACCAAGTTTCCACAGTGGTAAAGAAAGCCTTCGATGTCATGCACCTCATAACTAAGGTTATTGCACCCAGGTCTGAGGATGTTATAACACCACTGTACTTGACCCCCAGCAGAACATTAATAAAGTACTATGCTTCTTATTGCATGTACCTCACCAGACACCTGCAGCAGCTGGAGAAACCACAGGGGTTCCTCAACAAGAAAGTACAGGGCCTTCAAACCATGACATGATGTATGGGGACAGACTGAAAGCCCTGTCACTGTACTCTCTATCATATTGGCTACTGAGAAGTGATTGGTGTCTGGCCTACAGGGCAGTCTTTGGCCAAGCCCTGATATAAATGCTGCACATCTGCAAATCTAATGGCACAAGAGTCAGTTGCTCTAGGGATCTTAACGTAGCCTGTAACATTAACAGAACATGCATGAGAGACAGATATATCTCCCAGAGACTGCCACTCTTCTGGAATAAACTTCCAAATCATGTAAAACAGAGCTCCTCACTGACCCTATTCAAGCACAACCTAGACAAATGGATGAGAGACTGCAAATCCACCACAGGGGTGGCACCCTTGTCCCTCATGGGCAGCAGTAGTTAGTGTTGACAATAGACTCGCTCTGGGAATTACATGCACCTAATAAGGACAATTGGGGCTACTTAGGATGAACATGGATAGGCTTGTAAGGGCTGTAGGACAGCTAGTCTAGTAACTTCCTATGAACCTATGCCAATAGTTCTCAGGGGGCATATTACTACAGCTGTTATAGAAGGTATGACAGCCCCTATTTACCTCAGGACAGTAATCAAGGAGTCTCAATCCTCACCATTGACACCAGTGACAGGGGGTCACTAAAAACAGGAATGGATTTACATAGTATTTCAAATGCAGCTTTCTGCATCAAGCACAATTTCCCCCAAGAGCAAACAGGGAACACGCTCCACTGGGAATAGCCTCTGTCTCTCCAGATCCCAAACAAAACTCACCTTGGAACGCTGTATCTCAGTTCCAAGTATCTGAAACATACACTTGAATATCTGATTTTCACACACACACGCACACACACACACACACACACACACACACACACACACACACACACACACACACACACACACACACACACACACAGGCACATTTTCACCAGCTGTGCCCTCTATCCAGACTATAAGGTAGATTACTGCAACCAGCCAGGTACACTAAGGCTCTTACAAAGGGTAACCACTTATACTGTGTCAAATTAATACTGATATAAATGATAGAGTGTAACCAAAGCAGCAAGGCTTATTGGAGTGGCCACAGTGTCACTAAAATAAGCACAAGTACTCTCAAGGCATTAAAAGTATTCTCTAAAAGACCAGCCACAATGAAAAGGTATAAAACATTTAATAATGGATAATAAAATAGAAAACAGGAGAATACTTAATATGTAGTTACAATAAACAGAGTTTTCAGTCACAAGAAATATAAACATAACACAGTTAGAATCTTACAGATGCAGGAAAAGAAATAATACTAAACTAATCTCACTGTACTTTTCCTAACTGAACTAAAGAGAAACTGTCCCTAGTTAACTCACTTATTATTGCAAGACAAGATGTACTGCTGAGATGCTCACTTCCACAAGGTAAAATGAGATACTGCACACTGACTGAACAGTGCAACTAACAACTAACAACTGAACTACTACTGAACTGTGATAACTGACGTAGATCTTTTATATCAGGTTCCAAAGAAAAACAAAAACAAACAAGAAACTGCTGCTGCCAGAGTTCCGTCCTTCAGCTGGTTATAGAATGACATCACATCTAGTCACCTGACTTTGGCACAATATACATTCAGAACTCTGTTAAGATTCTGTTGCAGCATTTTAACATACGCAATTTTTACAAATACATTTTTAATACAAGCATCTGTACCAATCAATGTGACAGTCAAATGACATAAGATTATTTATAATACTTCAGCCAGCCATGCTGACATATACCACACATGCACTGTCCCAATTCTCTTCATACAGTTGCCAATATCTCACAACATCACAGCAGGATCATGTAACGTAACGGCAGCAATGGCCATTAATGCATTAGCTGACATCACAGATTGTAATGCCCTCTTGTAGCATACTGTACAGCCACACCTCAATGTAGTATATGTCAATGACAGTAACATTGAGATATCATGTGATCACAGGGTAATAGGACACTATTAGGCTGATGGCCAACATCACATGAAATCCTAGACATCATTATAAAATGAAAGTAAAAATGTCTATATGTATATTATGGAAGACAGACTATTTTACGTATGTGTATATTTGTTGGATTGCATTGCATTCTGCCACTGTCCATGTGGACCATGTGTATTACACTATGACAGAATTAACAAGGACACATGCAGCAGTCTGGGGATGGCTTTTACAGGCTCACAGAAGGATTCTGCTTCAAGATGTGTGTATGCATATTTGACATTAAGACATGCTTCACTCCTCTGCGGGTAGGATGTCATGTGGCCAGAGGACATAGAGGATGTGTGGGGCTACATGAGTGATACCCCAAGTGGCAGTGAAATGAAGAGCTATTCTAAAGATTACACAATGACCATAATGTACCAGCAACCAAACATACAGCAGTACACTGGGCCTGATATGAACATTACACCTGTGTAAGCATAGAATATGAATGCCATGCAATGTCACAGTAGCAATACCACATATGTCTGACTGTAACACTGTCACGTTGCAGTTTATGGAGTATGATAGCATCATTGTATGCTGAGAAGAACATGTTGCAAGCACTGTAGGGCATGGATGTGGAGTCACATCCCTGTGTAAAATTGTCTCATAAGTGATAGCTGTATGTATGGACACACAAGTAGCTTGTTGTCAGATTAGAGCACTTATATGCATAGTTAAATTAGATTGCAAACACAGTAGTTAGTGTTACTGCCACAGGATAGGTTTATCTTGAATACTGTCAGAGTGCAAGTTACATAGGATGACATAATCACTGTATGATACAACAAGATGTTTACAGAAGTGTAGGACATATCTGTGGAGTCATATATCATTCTAAAACTACCTATTTATAGAGCACACTACTTAGCACAAGTGCCAGAGCACAATTCTAGATTTTATAGTGTCGAAGAATAATTTATAGCTGATGACATCAGCAGAGTCTGGTGAGAGGAAGATGGTAATAACAGTATCCCACATGCTGCTGTAAAATTCTCTCTTTAATCTCAAGCAATTGCACAGACACACACACACACACAGACACACGCGCACACACAGACACACAGACACACACACACACACACACACACACACACACACACACACACACACACACACACACCAATGGACTGCAGTGACAACAGAACCCCTACCTAAGTACACCGACTAGAGAGCTCCATATTTAACACAAGTGCCACAACACACGTCTGACTTGGAGAGTGTCATGTTATAACATCAGCAGTGTCTGGTGAGAGGAAGATGGCCTTGAAGCCAAGTATTCTTTTTCCCCTGCACTCTGCATTATTTTAGTCTACCCAGTACAATTTATGAGTACTTGTGACTTGACCTGCAGCCCCTCCCGCTACATACCAGCATTTGCACTGAGGTGATTTATCTCCTGGGAAGTGGTGGGCACCATTTTTAAATTTCTACTTAGTACTAAGCTGTGGCTCCCAGGTGCCCAATAGTCAGTGTGCTCGCCATGTAAGTTCATTGTTATCTGAAGCCCTGTTTTGTACACACTTATGAATGTTACTACCTTTTCTATCTGTTTATGGCAAATGACTGAATAACTAATGCTTCATGTGTTACACTGATGCTTTTTGTACTCCTTTCAGTGAACATTGACTGCAGTATATCTGCGCTCCTGCTACCATAACTATCCATGGAAGTTACCACTAATATAGTTAAACTAGCAGTTTGCTTCCATTAAATTTCTGCTCTTAGTCAGAAAGTAATGTTACTGACTGCATTGCAGTATTACAATTGCATGTTTGAACTGGTATACTTGCAGAAGAAGGGCTATTTCACTACTTTGAGAAATGTAGTTGCTATAGACTTTATTTCATGTTATGCTGTCATGTATAACGTGTACATTAATTATTACTGCAGGATACTGATTACAACATTGTTTCTCAGCCTGGTAATTCTTAGTTTATTTTAACTGCATTCTTCACTTAAGCTCCCATCACCTTTCTGTATTATCTGCCTATTATTCTATTTTTCACAAGCTTGTCCCAAATCCCCTTATTTCTACTGTCTTTCTTCTTTCTTTACAGTTACCCTAAACACTACATTCATGAGTATTTGCCCCTGTTGAAAATGCCTGCCTCTGAAAACTCTGTTTTACAGCATGAGCATGCCTCAATTAAGAAACTCCAAGTGTATGTTTACCCCCTCTACAATTGCAGTGTTTGCTGTTTTTTAACTTCTGCATTTGAGTAAGCTAGGGTATTGGTGCACATACTTACTGGGTAACATACAGTTAAGTCCCCCATCTCCTTTTACCCAGCATATCACTGTAAAAATTCCTGCCTATTTTCTAAGCAGTTACTATTATAAACTGCCTGCTGCTGCTTGAAACTAAGAGACATTAATAGTACCTGCAGCACAGAATCCTAGTGCCTGACAAAGTGCTGATACTATTATTCTTTGATAACACTTACAAACTCTGGTACGGAACTGGGGCTAGGCACTGACAACAAATAATCTGTTTCTGGTTGCTCAGTCTGCTTCTCATGGCTCAGCCAGTTCTGTTTCCCTCACTCTGTTTGGGCTCACTCCACTCCTCTACCCAACACCAATTCCCACCCACCCCACTTACTCTAAATTTATACTCTAACCCCCTTTCCCCCCATTCCACTTCCCTCTTCCTGTCTACACCAACTAATCAAATCTCTCTTCCTCCCACCCTACCACACCTCCTCCAACCTATCTCCTTATCATAGTGAAAAACACACCTACACTATTTTACTCACCTAACACCTCCTCTTTCATTCAATAATTCTAACTCTAATCTCTTATCTACCCAAACTCTTCTACACCACAGCTCTCTAAACTGCATAATCACATTCTCTCAACATCCTTCCTTACATATCCATTACAACCTGCAAAATGCTGCTTCACCTCTCACTTCTTCATCTACCTTCACCTAGGCTTTCTCTTCTCATACTCTCAAACCCACCCCTACCATGATTCTCATCTTTATCTTCTCTCCTGTACTTCTTTTACTCTCCCACCTGTCCTCCTATCAAACTAAACTGTTTCCCCTAAACTTTCATCCAACTCTTACTCATCCTGTCACTGACATTGAAATACCCCATTTCTTCTCAATTACACCCTCTCCATTTGATTCTTCTAACCTACTCTTACTAAAAGTCAGATTAGTGCTCAATCACATACACCCTTTTAAAATCAAGCCCAAGTACTACACCTACATCACTAAGATGGCTACCTTAATACAAACTCCCAAAAAATGTATTTCTATCAGGAGATATTCAGCCCAACTCAGGCCCCCACTCATCTCCCTCCTGCAACACATTCACCTCTCCTCCAACTTCCCTCACCCCTATTTCTCCTCCAAATACTTAACCTTACACTCTTTGAACATCCATAGCATTCTCAGCAAAGTTAACAAATTCTACTCATGGATTGCACACTACTCTCCTGACTTAATAACTCTCAGAAACTTGGCTTAAACTCTATATCACAGACAAAGAAATTCCTCCCCCTGGATACAATATCTTCCACTTGGGCAGGACATGCAAAAAGGAGGAGATCTTCCACTTGGGCAGGACATGCAAAAAGGAGGAGGGGTAGCTATAACCTACTCAGACAACTCAGCCTGTCTCCACTATCCATCTCTCTCCTTAACTTTCACCCTACAGAACACCTAATAGTAAACTGAAAACTTAGTCACAAAAAATGTCCTGTTACTATTTTTATCTCCCCCCCCCCAGTAATAACAACCTCATTCTCAAACAGATTCTCTCATAGATCACTCAGAATTTACCTAATGAATCTATCATTCTGGATGATGTCAACATCAAATGGCAAACCCTGACCACTGACTCTCCTAAGTCCAGCATAAATCTCCATAGTTTCACACAATTTATCTCAATCCCAACCTATACTAGCAAGCCAACAAACTCTAGCTCTATCTTGGACTGAATACTTTTATCCCATCAAAACCTATATCACAATCCCAGAACTATACCTGATTCTCTTAGTGACCACTTTCCCGCCCACATTCAAAGATATTCCCCTTAACAAACTAGACCATACAAATTCATACAATGTTGCAGTCTCTATAACTTCAACCCTGATGAATTCAGCAACAGACTTGCCTGTATTAACTGGACCTTCCTTTTCCAACTATCCCTTGATGATGCTGTACTTAAATTCAACCACATTTTTCTTGATATTCTCAAATCCTTTGCTCCCCTTAGAAAAATTGGAGTTAAATCTTTCTTTGCACCTTGGCTCTCACAAACTACTCACTCTTTAATGCAGAGGGAGAATGCTTAGAAAAGTTGGCAAATAAATAAATTCCCTACTCACCTTCAGAACTGCAAGAACTCTGTAACTTCACTAAAAAAACAAGTAAACAAAGACAATAAAAACTTTTACCTTAAGCCTCAAACTAATCATCACAGAAATCCAAAACCTGGAACACCATGAATAAAATCCTACATCCTGGTACACCCAGTATACCTAACCCTTGCTCAACCAACTCTCCTATCAAAACCACAACTATTAAGACTAACGTCATTGACTGCATAAGCAAATTAAAAACAAAGTATTCTCATTTCCAATCTCTCCATTCCCCTTGACCATAAAAACATCTTCACACTCAAACCTGTTTCCACTGCTTACATAAGATCTCTTCTTCATAAAATAAAGCCATGTTGTCTCTCAGCTGATAATTTACCACCCCTCTTCCTAAAGTTTGCCACCAGTTTTATAGCTTTCCTAGTTCCATCCCGATCAACCAATCTATTCAAGAATCCGCCATCCCCACTATCTGGAAAAAATTCAATACTATTCCAATCCACAAGGAAGGACACTCCACTGACCTTTCTAACTACAGGCCTATAGCTATCATGTCCCTCCTCTCTAAATTACTTGAAAAATGTATACATAAGTAGTGCTTTGATTACCTTCAAGAAAATCTGCTCATTCCTACCCAACATGAATTCTGCCCTAATCATAACAAGACTACTGCTCTAATTTCCTTCACACAAACTATCTCTCCAGCTAGAGACAACAATAAACTTGTTTCCTGTTTATTTTTATACCTCTCCAAAGCCTTCAACACCATCTCTCATCCAAAACTTGTTTCCAAGCTGTCAGATCTTAATCTGTCTAACCCCACTCTTAAATAGTTCTCTAGCTACATCACCAGCAGACAGCAGTCCATCAAATAGCTCTCCTCCTTCTCTTCATTCCTCCCAGTCAATATAGGAGTACCTCAGGGCTCCATTATCAGGCCACTTCTAGTTAACATCTTCACTAACTGTCTGCACCCTTTCTATTCTAACTCCTTTCTCTTACAATATGCAGATGATTCAGCTATCATTTCCATCTCTGGCAATCTCTCTCACCTCCACATACTAACCCAAACCTTCTTCAACTCTGTTGAAACTTGGCTAAGTGACAACCAACACATACTTAATCCCAAAAAAACCAAACTTCTCTTTTTCCTCCAGAAATCTCTTTCTCATCACACGTTCTCCTTTACCATCTCATCACTTAACACACTTATTAATGTCTAAACACACACCAAACTCCTGGGAACTATCATTGATGACCAACTTAAATTTGATCTACATGCCCATAACTGTATAAAAAAGACTCATTAGAAACTGGGCTTCTTCGATCAAAACAAAAGATTTCCTACCGGGGACTCTAGACTCTCTCTTGCCTGAGTCTGTCTTCTTCCTAATCTACTCTATGTTTCTCCAGTTTTAACTAACCCACAATCCTATTTAATGACTAAGCTAGAACTCACCTACTACAAAATTGCTAGATTAGCTGCAAATCAACCTTACAACATGGACCACTGCCTTTCTCTCAAATCCCTAAGCTGGCTTGAATGTCCCCACCAGCTCCTACAACCTTAATCAATCCTTAATACCTTCTATCCTCTAAAAGCCTACCTCCTTGTAGAACAGAGCATGTGTTGTGACTTTAAGAAGCATTTCAAAGTGAGGGCACATGAGTATAAATAGAGAGCATGTGCAGGCAGCAGTGTCATTTTGAGTGAACAGCCAGAGTGTTAACTTGTAGGAGTGAGGTAGTCCATCTGTTTATAAGTTCACTTAAGTTTAAATTACTAAGCCTCAATCCTGATGTGTTTGTATGTCATAAAGCTGCTTGAACTGAAACCACAACTGTTTGTCTATTTTATCCTGACTGGACGAGTGACATGGTATCAGAAGCGGGATGCCTGAATGACATGGTAACAGAAGTGGCATATCTGAATGACATGGTGTTAAAAGTATTGTCCCAACTTAAAAGTTCAGAAACAAATTTCAGGTAATACAAACTTGCATAAATAATTTATTTTGTAAAGAAAATGATACAAAGCATTTGCAAAGCACAAACACATTATTAATCAAACAAAAAGCACAAAAATGCATTACTGATTAAGCAAAATGTACAAAACCATGACATTTGTTAAAATTATTTAAAATATTTATGAGAGCATTCAGGATTTCTTCTGATTTGCATAATAAGCATGTTAAAAGTAAAATGAGCACAAGAAAAGTATAACAAGTATGTTAAAAGTCAAATGAGCATAATGAGTACAAAAAAGGGAAAAATTACCATGGAAAAGCAAAGTGACTGCATTTTGTTAGTAAATAGTCACATTTTTTGCTATGAGCTACTATTTTGCATTGACTAAAGCTATTCAAAGTATAACTAAAGTTGTTCAAAGTATCTCAGAGTGTGCAAAGTGTTTGCAATGTGTGCTTTATTGCAGTACAATTATTTTGAAGAATTTACTGTGTGCAAAGTACAGTTATTTCGCAAAGTGCAGTCAGAATACAGTCATTTTGAGAAGTTTCTTCTGCTGTGTTCAGTTCATTTGCAAAGTGCAGTCATTTTGAAGTGTTTCTTACACTGTACTGAGTTATTTCACAAAGTACAGAAATTTCAAGAAGTTTCCTGTGCTGTGTACAGTTCATTTGCAAAGTGCAATAATTTCAGTGTGTCTTAGACGGATAAGGGTTATTTCAGAAAGTACAGTGACTTCAAAGGGTTCTTGTGCTACATAGATTTATTTTGCAAAGTGCAGTTATTTTGAAGCGTCTGTTGTGCTATTGAGCATAATTACAAGTTTCTGGCATACATTTCTGATGTATATGTGTGTATGTTCATACATAACTTCATGGGTGTTTATTACTGTGTGTTGGCATGGCAGAGGCATTTCACAGACCTGGTCCACTTGTGTTTGATCATAATATTGCAGAGAATTGGAGAGTATTTGAGCAGGAATATGATATTTTCATACAAGCAGCTTTTTTCTGATGCAGGTATTTATTCTGCTTAATCTAGTGGGGTCAGAAGCTATGGAAAGAGAGCATTCATTTGTATATGCACCAGTAGTATATGCAGGAGAAGGGGAAAACCATCATACTGTTGTACATGCTGAATCAAGGGAGGACCCTAAGTGCTTGAAACATAAATTTAGAAAAATGTGTAACCCCTGACAAATGTTACGTTGGACAGGCACTTATTTTATACAAGAGACCAAAAGCCAGGAGAAACTTTTGCAGCTTACATTACTGACTTGAGAAACAAAAGCTAAAATATGCAGATTTGGTAATTTGAAAGATGAGTTAATAAAGGACAGGCTTGTGTGTGGTGTTAATAATGCTGCGGTGAGAAAGATTTTGCTTCAAGACAGTGATTTAATGTTGAGCAATGCCATAGAGATTTGTCAAAGAGACAAAGTTACAGAAAGGCACACAAATATGCTTGCAAGTGATAACAGCATGGTTTTAACAGCCTCTAGAACAAACATAGACAGAATGCAGCATGGGCAAACAGAAACAGGCCTAAACACATGGCAGCTGTAGCCCCCGTGGGATTTCCAGAGAGAGACTGTACCTTTCCAGCATGTTCTAAGACTAACTCACTAAAATGGACAAGCTCAGTGCAACATAAGGGCGTCAGTAAAACCCAAGTCAAGTCTTATTGTTAACTGTTGTAACTGTGATGCCAATCATGAGTCCAAAAGAGAAGAGTGCTTAGCATTTGGTCAGCAATGCCACAAGTGTAAAAAATGGAACCACTTTCGAAAGCTTTGTAAATCAAGCAAGCCTCACTCATTTAAGAAATGTCACTCAAAAAAGCAAGCTGATCATATAGAAAGCTGCAACTCTACTTTCTATGTAGTATTCATCAAGGATACATACACCTCCAGGTTAGTGGTGCAGCATGCTACCACTGAGATCTTCCATGTGCAACTAACATCAGGCAAATCTGCAATGCAAATTGTGGCCTGCTACTGATCACCCTCCATGACCCAGGACCACCACTTCACCTTTCTGGAGACACTGGAAAACATGAAGGTCCTACTGAACACCCTGCTATTGGGTGATTTCAATTACCCTACCATTAACTGGGAAAACTACTTGAGTACAAACTCCCAGGCCCAGTGCTTCTTGGAATTCATCAACTCAAACTCCCTGGATCAGCTGGTAAACTCCCCTGCCAGAGGTGAAAACGTATTGGACCTGGTCTTCGCCAACATGGGCGACAGATGTTCCACACCAGAGGTCAACCCGTCACTGGTTAGATCAGACCATAAACTAATCACTCTGGATGCCCACACCCCACCACCACCCCCAACTAAGGAAACCACAGTAAAAAACTTTTCTATTTATCGACCTGTCTAAAGCATTTGACATGGTAAACCACCAGATTCTCATTAACATACTTAAATCTTTGTCATTAGACCCACTTTCCATAAAATGGTTCCAATCCTACCTTAACAAATGACAGCAAGCAGTACTTTGGCATAACTCCTTATCCACCCAACTACCTGTTTCCTTAGGTGTCCCTCAGGGGTCCATACTAGGACCTCTTCTTTTCTATATATTTATTAATGACCTTCATCTAGCTATCCCACAAGCCACTTGTATACAATATGCTGATGACTCCACATTATTATGCTCAGCTACATCCTCCCATGACCTTCACTCTCTCACCCAAAAAATATTCACCATAGTTGAACAATGGTTCACTCAGCATTGCCTTCTTTTGAACCCAAAGAAAACCAAACTCCTCCTCTTCACTCCAGCTCAAAAGTCTTCTCCTCTACATTTCTCTGTGGCATCTACCAATGGCACAATAATATCTCCAGACTTCACCACCAAACTACTAGGGGTCACCATCGATAATAACCTTAACTTCGACATCCACATCAACAATACTACAAAGACTTCAACAAAAAAATTGGCACTCTCTATAGGATTAAACACTTCCTTTCTCCTACTGCTAAAACTACTATCGCTCACACTCACTTGATCTCTACTCTCCTTTATTCCTCACCCATTTTTACTAATCTCTCCAAGAATAATCTCAGCAAATTAGAAATGTCCTATAATAACATTGCTAGATTTGCTACAGGCAACCCATTTCAAACTCACCATTGTATAAACTTAAACCAGATAGGATAGTTAGAACTTCAACACCAGATTAAATTTCACCAACTAACCATTGCCCACAACATTGTCTATAAACCTTCCAGCAGTCCAAGTTTAACAAACCTCATTACCCCCTATAAAAATCTGAAGTCCTTACGCTCATCACACAAACTTCTTGTATACACCTCTAAAGCTCATAACAGGGCTGGGGATTCTCTCTTCTCTAATACTGTTGGCAAATCCTGGAATCTTCTCCCTGATGACCTCACCTCACTCACCTCTTTATCTCTCTTTAAAAACAAGACTTAAACTCTCCCTCAAATCATACTGGCTATGCCCCTGTGCCAAACCTGACTAGTCTTATACCTATACAAACTCAACTTACCTGTCTAGTCCTTACTATCCTCTATTACATCTTCCATCTGACTATACTTTTCTTTATCTACCTTTTTCTACATTATTTACATCCTCTTTACATACCTTTTCTTAAGTAAATCCATTCTATCTTCATTACACATACAACTTCCTTTTCTCTATTTCCTACCTAACCTCTACTATGTCTCCATACACTCTAATCATACTATTTTTCTAACTCTTAACTTCAGTGTACATCCTTTTAAAATCCTCCAGGTTTTACTGCACTGTACCATTGTCAATGACTTTTTTTTTACTATGATAATTGTTATTTTTTATTATTATAATACCTGATGTTTGTGTATTGTTTGTACTTATACTTTTGAAACATGTCTTTGGAGCTTTTCTCCCCAGGCCTCTACTGAAAATGGACATATACCCAGTTAGACTAGCCCAGTCAACAAATGTAAAATAAAATAAAATAAATAAAGCAACCTTCACCTTACTTAAGACAGAGGCGGTAAGTTTCACAGCCTCCACGCTAAAGGATAACACTGCCCAAGCTGCAGAAACCTTTACAAATGCACTCTATGAGTACCTACAAGGAGGCATGGATCATGCCATTCCTAGCAAAACCAAGACTTGCTCCTCTAAGAGAAGGAAGCCAGTCTGGTGGACCCCTGACATAAACAGGCTATACAATAGAAGGAGGAAACTAGTTCAGAAAAAAAGCAAACCCCAAGAAGGAAAAGCATCCCTGATCAGTATCAGTAAGAAACTAAGATCCCATAAAATCATTCAAGGCTAACTTCAAAAGAAAAATAGCCAAGGATTCAAAAGATAACCACAAAGCCTTCTCTAGCTATGTTAAGAATGTAAGTGGCAATTCACAGATATGCACTGAACTAGTGCAGAATAGCACAAAATATACTGAACCTACTGATATTGCCAACATCCTGGCAGATAGATTCAGTGCAAACTTCACCCCCCCTCACCCCCAAAAGGGCCCACAAGAATACCGAAAAAGTGTAGTATCATGGGAATCACAGACGCACAGGTGAAAACAGCCCTTACAAAAGCCAAAAACACAGCATCAATTGGGTCAGATGGTGTCTCAGGCTGTGTCTTGCATGAACTGCAGAATGAACTAACCCCCCACCTAAACACAATGTTGAACCTCAGCCTCTCCACAGGCTACACGCCCATAGAATGGCGCACATCAATGGTTATTCCACTCCACAAACTGACCCTGGTAACTATCGCCCCATAAGCCTGACTAGCCTGGTCTGCAAGGCTATGGAGCACATCATCATGGAACTCATTAAGAAAGACATTGGGAACCTCCAAACACTTGACCCGACCCAGTTCGGCTTTGTTAAGGGCAGATCATGCCTACTAAACCTGGTTGACTTCTTTGAGACAGTCACCAAGGCCATAGATGAGGGAAAGGTGGTTCACACAGCCTACCTAGACCTTGCCAAGGCTTTCGACACCATTCCCCACTCGGGTATTACAGAAATATTCACCAGCCTGAACATAAACCCCTATGTCACGAGATGGGTTGCCAATTGGCTTACAGACAAAACTCACACGGTAAGAATAGTGGGCTCCAGGTCCAACTCTAAACCAAGTGGTGTCCCACAAGGCTCGGTCCTGGGACCACTACTGTTTGGCGTATACTTCTCAGAAGTACAGGCAAACACAGGAGGACTATTAAAATTAAATAAACAGAACTGGTAGTGAACTAGGCAGGATCCACACAGAACTGGATGAAAAGTTTAATGAAGCGCTTTTCGTTTGCTTAGTAAGCAAACTTCCTCAGACAAAGAAAAATCTATGAACCACAACTTTAAATAGTTAATTAATTAACAAACAATTAAGACAATTGATCCTAATTAGCATTTTAAAAAGCATACTATCTAAAGGGTTTAAAAATGTATAACCACTTTCAACGTTAAATGTATGAAAAAAGTGAAATAGGTGAAAAAAGTGATTAAACATTATTCTTGTCAAGTGGACGTACTCAACATAGAGGCGGAAGCATTGGATAATGCAGTGAAAGTGGACATGTGTTTTGAGAGATATAAATACGATTATGCAAGAATGTTCACCAGTATTGATGAATATTTGGGTAAACTTAAATCTATCAAGTTAAAAAAGCTTGATAGAGACAGTAAAGTGTATAATGACGGTTTAGCTTATCCTAGCCCACCCTTAGGTCAAACATGGAGACCTAATGTAAGGTCCAGTAATAACAGCATTAACAATGTAGTTTCATGTACAGTTAGCGATGACACTCAAGTAAATGCAAACCAAGTAAACACTGACCAACGTCTTTGTGAGCCGGTAGGGCAAAACATTCAACCAGTGGAATTGCGCAGGAGTGAGAGGATACAGAATAGGAACAACTCTTATAATGGGTACAACAACAATAATAATAATGGGAATAATAATTTTTTAGGAGCAAGACCCAAGCAACAACGTCGATGGACGAATCGCTCCAATCAGAGGAGGAACAATTAGAACCATTGATAAGTTCCCCTCTATATGATAACATGAGTATTCAAGATGGTCTTAATTGTTCCACCTCTATACCAACACACTTGGACATGTTTGATTTGTCGGACCATAGAGGACCATCTATCCACGAGTTACAGGACACACACCATGGTCCAGTTGTGTGTACTAACAAATCAGGAGATTTTAAACTTTTTAATTTTTCTAGAACTATTATTACACCTGATTTGATAGATTTATTTTCTAAAGGTTATACCTATGTTCCGAAACAGCAACTGGATTTTGTAAGGTCTATCATTGATGTAAAAATGTTTACAAGGAAGCTCAATTTTCAATTGATGATGGGGGGTGAGGTTTACACAGAGGCAACTAACAAGTTGCATGTCCCTAGTACCTACAATCCACCCCTGCATCCATTATTAACGTCCTTCGAACAAATTTGTGAGATGGACATTAGGTGGAATAGATTTTACAATAAGCAATTTCCGGAGTTGATTAATAACCCTGAATTGGAATCCTTACATAATCTTAGTTCTTGTAACTTAAGAATATGCAAACCGGACAAAGGTGGGGGAGTTGTTATTTTTGATAATAGTAACTACTTTGATCGTATGACTTCCTTATTAGACTCACATTCGTATGCCATAAACTGAAGGTCGGAGACCAATAGAGCGTAAAGATCATCAGTGACAGTATTGAAGAAATGTATACAGGAGGTAGGATCAACCAAGACATGTATAATTACGTCAACTATTTATCCTAGGTATCCTTACCTCTTTGGAATACCTAAAATTCACAAAGATGTTACTAATCCCCATATGCGTCCCTTGGTAGATGGGCGTGGCTCTCCAACGTATGCTTGCGCCAAGGTAGTGGATAAGAGTTTGCAGAAATACATCTCTCAGGAAATCCAAATTTGTAAAGACTCGTGGTCATTTCTATCCAAGGTAAATGAATTGGAATTCCAAGATCATTATAACTTTGTCACAGTGGATGTTAAAGATTTATACACTAGCATCCCCCATGATATAGCTATTGACTGGGTATGTGACAGGTTAAATATGAGAGAAGCCAGTAACAGCGACATTTCCTTGGTTAGAGAGCTTTTGGATTTGGTACTATCGAACAACTTTTTCATGTTTGGGGATAATTTCTACTTACAAGTCATTGGTGTTGCTATGGGTTCACCTTGTGGGGCAAGCGTGGCCAATCTAGTCATGGCCCACTGGGAACACCAATTTGTTTTCAACCATACACTATATAAGGAACACATCGTGTTTTATACACGTTACTTGGACAGCATATTTATCGTCTTTAATGGCGATGAGCCACAAGCAGCTAAATATGTAATGTACCTTAATAACACTACCGATTTCCTGTCCTTTACTTCATCTTTTAGTACTAACAACATAGCATATTTGGATATTATGTTGTCCAAGGATCTATTAAGAGCAGGATATACAGTGAAAATTTACAGGAAATCAACATTTTCAAACACTTTTTTGCACTATACTAGGTGTCATCTTTATACCCAGAAACGCGCTGTAGTTAAAGGCCAGCTAGTTAGAGCAGCGAGAATAGTAAGTAATGACGTAGACTTTGAGCAGGAATGCTCAACTTTGAAAAGGATGTTTCTAAGCCGTGGATATCCGGCTGGTC
This sequence comes from Protopterus annectens, assembly GCF_019279795.1. Classification (NCBI taxonomy): domain Eukaryota; kingdom Metazoa; phylum Chordata; order Ceratodontiformes; family Protopteridae; genus Protopterus; species Protopterus annectens. The sequence goes on from NC_056739.1 coordinate 609,258,798, forward strand.
TCATTGAGGACCTTGTAGCAGAAGTATCAAACAAACGTCAGACCAATTTTTATGTCCCATTATTAAAAATTAGGAATATTCTTGACCATATGGAATCTTCCACCCACATGACAGGTGAGCACACTGAGAAAAGTTATGTAAGAACAAATTCAGTTATTCCTAGATTTATTACTACCTTTACCTTGGATAGTAGTAATTTATGGGCCATTATCAAGAAAAACTGGGATCTGTTTAAAGCCGACTCGATGGTGATTTCTAAGTTAGGTTGTTCACCCCAGGTTACTTACAGAAAAGCTAAGAACTTGAAAATGTGGTTTGAACAAAAACCACTCACCACAAGAACCCCGGGTATGTTTAAATGTCAATCTTGCAACTATTGTAAATACATCATCGAGTCCAACAGATTCTTGTTACATAATCATGAATTTAAGTTGAAATATAGGACTAATTGTAATTCATGTATGTTAGTTTACTTGGCCCAGTGCCAGGATTGTATGGCATTTTACATTGGGAAAACGGAGCGTAAGCTCTGTGAACGTATTTATGAACACATGTATGCCATAAGGAAACAAAAAGAAGTGAATGCATTGGCTAAACATATTCTGGAACACCCAACACATCAATTTAAGTTCATGGCGATAGATCAAGTTAGCCAGGATAATAGAGGTGGCCCTACTCAATTGAGACTACTAGAGAATGAACTACGATGGCAGATCAGGCTAGACGCGTACCACGCTCCTGGCCTTAATGAATCTTGTTCCATTTCAGGTATTTTAAAGTTATTAAGTTTAAAAAGATAACATTTTTAGTTGATGCTTTTATATTAATATGGTCTAGTTATCAAGTGTAGGCTTGTATGTATGTATTACGGTGGGAATGAAACTACAAAAACACACAAAAAACATAGGTGCAACCTCTGTATTTGTATTCATTCATATGAGGCATTGTCACTTTATGTCAGTTCATGTTACTCCATTTTTAAATTATAATCATAACTGTTTGCTTGCAAAATTGAATATGTAAAAGTTTTGGTATTGAACTAGCATATGAATGCATGATAACATTTACAATGAAAAAAGTATTAGCAATATACCATATACTTATGAACTAATTGATTGTAAAACAAACTAGAGGGATTAATTTTAATTTTAATTTTAAATTTAATTGTCCTTGACCACGGTGTATGTGGGGTTGTTGTTGCCTTTATTTATATCACTTTTTTCACCTATTTCACTTTTTTCATACATTTAACGTTGAAAGTGGTTATACATTTTTAAACCCTTTAGATTGTATGCTTTTTTAAATGCTAATTAGGATCAATTGTCTTAATTGTTTGTTAATTAATTAACTATTTAAAGTTGTGGTTCATGGATTTTTCTTTGTCTGAGGAAGTTTGCTTACTAAGCTTACAAGGTAAACCATTAAACTTTTCATCTAGTTTTGTGTGGATCCTGCCTAGTTCACTACCAGTTCTGTTTATTTTTTGTAGTCTATTTTTCGTTTTGGATTTACAGGAGGACTATGGCTAACCAAGTTAGTCGATGACTGCAAACTGGGAGCCATAATTGACTCTCCAGCTGACGCGGACATCCTCCAAAAGGGCCTTACTGATACGAACACCTGGTGTCAAAGTCATGGCTTCAAGCTAAATGTCAAAAAATGCATAGTCATCCCATTTGGAAAAAACAAAACACCCATGAACTACCACATAGGTGACAGCCCCCTTAATACAAAAGAGGTAATAAGAGATCTGGGGACCCAGGTAGATTGTAATCTCTCCTTTGACAATCATATTACCAAAGTAGTTAGGAAATCCTTCTATGTGGCCCATCTAATTACTAAATGGTTTGCATCTAGAAATAAAAAGGTTATAGTGCCCCTCTATTCGTCACTCATCAGACCATTCATAGAGTACAATGCCCCATTTGAGATGTACCTCACAAGACACTTCCAACAGCTGGAAAGACCACAAAAGTACCTCACCAAGAGGATTACTGGCCTCAAACATATGTCCTATGCAGCCTGACTGAAAAAACTCTGGCTGTACTTATTGACATATTGCTTACTCAAAGGTTTATCTCTTCCTGACTTACAAAGCCATGTCCAACTCAGAACTAATGGACATGCTCCACCTAAAGAAATCCAAGTCACTGTGAGCCTCACACTCTAGTGAGCTAAACCTCACCACAACAATAAATAGAACATGCTGGAGGGATATATTCCTGTCACAGAGACTCCCCATGCTTTGGAACAAAATTCCAAGCTACATAAGGCAGAGCCCCTCACTAACACTCTTCAAGAGAAACCTTGACGAGTGGATGGGTAACAGAAAATACACCCTTGGGATCACTTCATTGGCTCTGCTTGACAGAGGATCAGTTAATTAATCAATGGGGCGGTGAAAGACAACACACTCTGGCTAGGCTTATAAATGCCCTCGGGCAGATAGCCTAGTACCTACCTATGAACCTATTTGTTGGTGGAAAACAAAGTGTTTTGTACTGTCCTGATTAATGGAAAACCCACAGAGCTCAAAGTAGACACTGGTTCAAAATGCAATGTTATATCAGCAGAAACATTTGCTAGAGTAAGAGCTGGTGAGCAACTTAATTTGGCTAATTGTTCAAAGCTTATTGCTTATGGAGGTGAAGAGATTCAAACCAAAGACTCAGTAGTGCTTTCATTCTATTTAGCTGGGAACAGTTGCAGCTTGCAATTTTATGTAATCAAAAGACCTGTAGAGTCATTATTAGGTCTCAGAGATAGTTTAAGAATGAAAAATTTTTTTTTTACCAAAGAAGTACATCATGTAAGCACATGTCCTAGTTCCAGTTTCACCGATGCTATTTTTACAGAGTATGCTGATATTTTCAAAGACAAGTTAGGTAAACTGCCAGTTGTGTACTCCATGAAATTAGACCCAGAGGTCAGTCCAGTGGTCAGACCAGTGAGAAGAGTTCCAATAGCTATGCAGGACAAAGTCAAAGTCCAATTAGATAAAATGGAAAAAATCTGCTCTGAGTTACAGCACAATGGCACTAAATATACAGAACCAACGGATATTGCCAACATCCTGGCAGATAGGTTCAGTGCTAACTTTACCCCTCTGTTATCCCCTAAAGGGCCCATCTCTATACCAGAAGAATGCAAAGTTCCTGTAATCATGGCTGCACAGGTAAAAAACACACTATCCAAAGCCAAGAACACAGCATCCATGGGACCTGACAACATCCCAGGCTGTGTTCTACATGAACTACAGAATGAACTGGCACCCCATCTAAGTACCATGTTCAATCTTAGCCTCACCTCAGGCTATGTGCCCACTGAATGGCACACAGTGACAGTTATCCCACTCCACAAAGGGGGAGCCACCACAGACCCAGGAAACTATCGCCCCATTAGTCTAACGAGCCTGGTCTGCAAGGCTATGGAGCGCATCATCATGGAACTTATAAACAATGACATTGGTAATCTCCAAACTCAGGATCCCACCCAGTTCAGATTTGTAAAAGGTAGATCATGTCTCCTAAACCTGATAGACTTCTATGAAGCAGTCACCAAAGCCGTAGATGAGGGTAAGGTGGTTCACACAGCCTATCTAGATCTCGCCAAGGCTTTTGACACCATCCCCCACTCTGGAATTATAGATAAACTCACTAAACTAGGTATAAATCCCTATGTCACAAGATGGGTTGCCAACTTGCTCACCGACAGAACCCACACTGTGAAAGTAGCATACTCCAAATCCAGCTTCAGACCAGTGACAAGTGGAGTACCACAGGGGTCAGTCCTGGGTCCTCTCCTGTTTGGTATCTACTTTTCTGAAGTACAGGCCAACACAGAAGGTCTTTGGCTAATGAAGTTCGCAGATGACTGCAAACTAGGAGCCATAATCAAAACACCAAAAGATGTGGACATCCTACAAAAGGGCCTTGCTGAGACAGATGCCTGGTGTCAAAGCCATGGCCTCAAGCTCAATGCCAAAAAGTGCATTGTCATTCCTTTTGGTTAAAAACTCAGTACCCATGAACTACCACATAGGTGTTAGTCTACTTAACACTGAAAGTCTCTCCTTTGATAATCACATCACCACAGTAGTCAGGAAATCCTTCTACGTGGCACACCTCATCACAAAAGGTTTCTCATCCAGGAAAAAAGAGGTCATTGTTCCCCTCTACTCGACACTCATTAGACCCATTATAGAGTACAATGCCCCTTTTGGTATGTACCTCACAAGACATCTACAGCAACTGGAAAGGTCACAGAAATACCTCACAAAGAGGATTACTGGCCTCAAAGAGATGCCCTATGCAGACCGTCTCAAAAAACTACAGCTTTACTCCATTGCATATCGCCTACTCAGAGGCGATGTCTGCCTAACACACAAAACTATGTCAAACCCAGAGCTTTTAGACAAGCTCCACTTAAAGAAATCCCAATCCCTATGAGCTACACACTCTAGGGACCTAAACCTTGTCACCACAATAAACAGAACATGCTGGAGGGATAGATTCCTATCCCAGAGACTTCCCATACTCTGGAACAACCTACCTATCTATATCAAACAAAGCTCCTCATTAGCACTGTTCAAGAAAAATCTTGATGATTGGATGGGAGATAGGAAATTCACCCCAGGGATCACTTCTGTGGCTCTGCTTGACAGTGACACAGGAAAATAATTTTCTTGGGTGGCGAAAGCCAGGGTACTTTTGGCTAGGCTTATATAGGCCCTAGGGCCAATAGCCTAGTACCTACCTATGAACCTATGAACCTATGGTGCAGCAAGATGTGATTTGTCCAGTTACAGAACCAACTGAATGGGTGTCTTCTATGGTAGCTGCTCATAAGAAAAGCTCAGATGAAATCAGAATATGTACCAAGAGACTTAAACAAAGAATTAAAGAGACCCCACCATCCTATGTGTACAGTCAAGGAAGTTGCTACCCTCATGTCAAATGCCACTGTTTTTTTCTGTCTTAGATGCGAAGAGTTCATTTTGGCAAGTAATGTTTGATCGCAGATTTTCACTACTGACTACATTCAGCATGCCATTTGGTAGATACAGATTTCTCAGAATACCTTTTGAAATAAATTCTGCCAGTGAAGTCTTTGAGCGTGCAATGGAGCAAATTTTTTCAGGCTATCCGTTTGCTATAATAGTAGATGATTTACTAGTTGGAGGCAATGGTGAAGCAGAGCATGACAGAAACCTCAAGAAAGTTCTGGGAAGAGCACATGAAGTGAATCTAAAGCTCAATCCTCTGAAATGTAAATTCAGCCTACCAGAAGTTACTTATGTTGGTCGTTTATTTTCCAGTTTGGGCTTAAGACCAGATCCTTCCAAACAGACAGCCTAATGAGATGCCAGCTCCAGACAATGTTCAAGCCTTACAGCATTTTCTTGGTATGGTTAACTATTTGGGCAAGTTTATACCAGACTTCAGTGAATTATCAGCACCTTTAAGAGAGCTGACATGCAAAAATGTTACCTTGTCATGGCTGGATCAACACCAGAGAGAATTTGATGACTTGTAAGAGAAAATTGCCAGTCCACCAATGTTACGATACTAGGATGTCCATAAACCAGTAATTCTTTCCTGTGATGCTTCAGAGTTCGGTCTTGGTGGAGTTATTCTTCAGGAGGGCAGACTAGTATCCTAGGCATCTAGACATCTTACCCAAAATGAGATGCAGTATGCTCAAATTGAGAAGGAAATTTTGGCAATTGTGTTCATATCTTCGAAGTTCCGTGATTATATTTATGGCTAAGTTATCCAGATTGAGACTGATCATCAACCTCTAGTCACTATTTTAAAGAAGCCTATGCATACACCTCCAGCAAGACTACAAAGAATGATGCAATGCTCAGATTTCGAAAGTACAACTTCAAAATGGTCTATACAAAAGGCAAGCTTCTTTATCTGCATGATAAACTTATCCAGATCACCCAGAAATACCACAGAAAAGCTTGATGCTGAGAATTTTGACCTCGATGTCATGGAAGTGCGTAATTTTTCTACCACAAGACTTGATGAGCATACAAAGACTGATCCAATTTTGCAAAAGCTCAACCACTTCATCAATGTTGGATGGCCGTCAAAGCAATCTTGTGTACCAACAGAAGTGCAACCTTATTTTCCTTACAGAGATGAGATGTTCATAGAAGATGGTATAATTTTCAAAGGTCCTAAAGTTGTCATTCCTACTTCCTTACAACATGATTACATCCAGATTTTACATCGTGGCCACCCATGTTACAAAGCTACCAATAGAAGGGCAAGAGGACTAGTATTTTGGCCTTCTCTGTCAAAAGATATTTATAAAGTATTTCCATCTTGTTCAGTATGCATCTTGTTCAGTATGCAGTTGTACTAAACCACATTTGCAAAGAAGAGCCGCTTCAGCTAAGCCAGATTCCTGAACTACCTTGGTCAACAGTAGCCACTGACATATTCAAGTGGAATACTATTAGTCAACATTACTTAGTGTTGGTAGACTCTTATTCAAATTGGTTCGAGACTGATCTGCTACCTAACCTCACACCCAGTACTGTCATTACAAAGTTGAAACGTCATTTCTCAGTCCATGGTAGTCCACACAAAGTTATTTCTGATAACGGGGCCCAGTTTACCAGTCAGCTATTTCAGAAATTTGCAAAAGACTGAGACTTTATCGATGTCACCAGTAGTCCTGAGTACCCACAGTCAAATGGCCTAGCTGAACATGCAGTACAGAGTGCAAAGCAATTACTAGAGAGGTCAAAGCATGGCAATACCAATGTTTTCTTGAATTTGCTTAATTTCACTGATATACCCTGTGACAATTTACTTGATTCACCTGCTCAGAGACTTCTGTCTAGGCAAACCAGAACAACCTTGCCTAATTGTTCCAGTTTGTTGGGGCCTAATGCTAAAAACATCTAAGCAATCAAAGCCCAACTATTCAAAAAGAGTTCATTCCAGAAGTCCAACTATGATAAAATGAGCAGATTTCTTTGTCCATTGAAAGAAGGAGAGACAGTGAGGATGCAAACGGCAAAAGGTTTTGATCGAATTGGTCAAATGAGAGGTTTATGTGCCGAGCCAAGATCTTACTTAGTAGAATCTGAGGGTATAGAATACAGAAGAAATCACAGACATCTTCTTCCTGTGTCTGAATCAATATCGCAGCATTGTACCTGTGATGCAGACTCTAGATCTCAGAGTAAGCCAGACGATGTTCCTGCTGAAGGACATATCTCAGTATCTATTCCCATTTGTGATGATGTCCCAGATGTCCCTGAAGTTGAGCATTCATTAAAGACAGTCCCTTTTGCTAAACCCAGTCCTAATTTTTATGTCACATGATCAGGCTGCATTTCCAGACCTAGTGTAAAATACACAGCAACCTAGACATGATTGTTTCATTTGTAATTAGTTCTGTATACTTGCATGTCAAATTATTATTTCTGCACAATTGCATGTCAATGATTGTTGTCATTATTACTGCACATGACTTATTTCTCAAAGAGGGAGGATGTAGAACAGAGCGTGTGTTGTGACTTTAAGAAGCATTTCAAAGTGAGGGCATGTGTCTATAAATAGAGAGCATATGTAGGCAGCAGTCCCATTTTGAGTGAACAGCCAGAGTGTTAACATCTATGAGTGCGGTAGTCAGTCTGTTTATAAGTTTACTTAAGTTTAAGTTACTAAGCCTCAATCCTGATGTGTTTGTATGTAATAAAGCTGCTTGAACCAAACCCACAATTGTTCGTCTGTTTTACCCTGACCGGACGAGTGACACTCCTGTCCCCCATCTCTTCCCTCATCTCTCCATATTTTCCTAAGCATCCTCTCTAGAGATACTAACATAAATGGGTGCTCTTATTTTTTTTCTTTTTCTCATTTCTTCTCTTTTTTCTTTGTTCAGTTTTAAGAAATGTATGCACTACAATGTAAAAAGTGGGGTGGCAGGGGGAGGGAGGACAGGTCTGGTTAAGAAAGCATGACAAAAGAAAAATTAGTGCACTTTTTCCCATGTTTGCATAGGGAAAAAGACTGGGTTAAAACTCTAGGCTTTACCCAGTAACAAGTTTATTACAAAGCATGTAAATGGAAAAGAATATTAAATATTATAATGCTTTTTTCTGGTAAACAAGGTATGCTTAGCAAGTTTGTGTCTGGTTTGCATGTCACTAGAAGACAATCTGATAAAGAGAAATGGCTTGGAGAAAGTGTTTACTGAAAGCATTCAAGTGTTTTCTCAGCTGGGAGAGCTATAAATATACGACAAAACCAGATAGCACTTACTAAAAGCACAGGCTGTACCATGCATGCATGACTGACCTTTCTTTTTTGATTAACTGTAGCCTGTCTCTGTGACTATCAGTGTAGAACTTTTGTTCTTATTAGGAAGTGAAAACTTCAATATTTGAAGATGTACATAGTTTTGTGTGTTGTTATTAAATTAATAGGTTTTAGGGGGGTATTGCAGAAAGGTTGTTTTTTTTGTTTGTTTGAGGGCTTTCAATAAAACAAAATGTTCTGTAAGTTTTGACATAGGCTCAAATGGATACAGCAAGAAACAATTGTATAAAAGATCAACCTGACAAGCAGTATATGCACGTAACATAAAAGTTGGAATTAGATGTTTAACAAAAAAGCAGTTATACATAAAAGGGGGTAATAACTATACAAGAAAATTATGCTTTCTGTTGTTCTTCTTCTTCTTTTGGCTTTTCCCGGTTAGGGGTCACCACAGCAGAACTCCAGTCCGCTAATGATTGGCAGTAGATTTTTACGGTGCTGAGGTGCCAGCCTGACACCCAACCTTCAACAAAGGCACGCCCATTCATGCATGTCTTTCAAATGCCACTCGACTGTGGGAAGGACATGCAGACTCCACACAGTAGGCGCTCCAGCTGAGAATCGAATGGGAGAACCTCCTGCTGTCAGGCAACAATGCTACCGCTGCACCAAATGATGCTTTCTGTAATGTCTTTAAATCTAAATGGTCTTACAGATAAGTACAAAATAGAAAGAGTAGTGAACTATATTAAAAAGTGTAGAGTGCAAATAGTTATGTTGCAGGAGACAAACTTGGAAAGAACTGAACATGTAAATTTGATAAATAAAGGTTTTGCAGGGTGGTTATTTAGTGGAATATCTGGGGCAAAGGAAAAGAGGACTACTTTAATTAATTGCAAGAGGAGCTCCAATAGTGATAGAAGAGGAAAAAAGACAATAATGAAAGATATATAGTTATAATGCACTACTGGCAAGGGAGAATGATTACACTGGCATGCATCTATATTCCACGTAAAACTGCTATAATGGAGCTTAAGAAAATTCTTGGAGAAATAATTAGCTTTCAGCAAGGAATATTACTTATAGGTGGGGAATGGAATTTGGTTTGCAACAGTGAAGATGTGTCTGGGGGGCCTAGAAGGAAAAATGTAACAAAGAAGGGTAGATTTCTGAAGAAACTTATGAAAATATTTGGCATGGAAGATGTGAATTCAGTACTAGGAATTCAGAGTGAATTTACATATTATTCTACAAGATACAAAAATTGGGCTAGGCTAGATAGACTTTATATCTCCGAGGAACATGTGCATTTAATTGAAGGTCTTGAAATGCACCCAATAACTATTTTAGATCATGCGCCAATAATAACTAAAATAAAAATGCAAGGTAATGAAATAAAAATGAGACACTGGCGCTTTCTCACCTGTCTGCTGAAAAGAGAGAAATTTCAGGAATAGGTTTTGGAAATAATTCAAGAGCTATTGCAGAGGATAGAACTTTCTTCTGAAAAAATAGCTAGGGAATGGGATAAAATTAAAGTGGAGTTTAAAGCTAGGGTGGAAATAAAGAAAAAGGAGATATGGTTAAGAAGTAATAAGAATTATTTAGAGGGACTGACAGATGTTAAAGTATTGCAAAATAGGGTGAATCTCTCAGAACAAGAAAAGGAGCAACTGTAGAATGCTAAACAGAAAATAAGGGATTGCCTTGATAATATGCATGAGTTTAGAAAAATTGCTGTTAAGCAAATGCTTTTTGATAACAATTCTAGAGCAGAATTTTTTTTAGTACAATGACTCAGGCAACAGAAAGTGGAAAGGGCTGTTACCAAGCAATTAAAATGTTTTAGTCCCTTTAATCTTATACACATGCACAGGTCAGGCATTTTTTACCAACCAGAGGAGAAGTAGATAGCAATTGAAAAAGAGCTGAAGGATTTTATTTGGGAGGGGAAGATGGCAAGGGTCAAGTGGGATAAAATGATTCTTCCAATAGAACAAGGCAGACTAGGATTACCAAATATGATGGGGTATTTTAGAGCAACACAGTTAAGGCTCTTATACATAGCAAAAACAGATAACTATAATTCAAAGTGGAAAGGGATGATGATGATACAGGGGGGAAGCTCAAGAAACAAGGAGAGATTGGAAGTTTGGATGCAGACTCTTATGGAGAACAACAACAATCATACAGAAAACTATATTCATAAAATAGCAGGGATTATTTTAAGAAGTAAACCAGCATGGGAATGGAGAAAAGAGATTCTGCCAATAGGGATGATTGCAGTTAGGGAGCCTGAAGGTGAGACTTGTTTATGTGGATAACACAGAAGAAGATTGCTATTACTTTGGGTTTATCTGCACAGAAGACTACTGATCCTGATATGGTATGACTGCATTTTTCAGTTATATAAAAATATTTATATATATGCATTAGTAAATGTTACTTTTATCTGTATTCACTTCTAAGTTTATTGATGACATAGGCATTTTTGTCAGGGAATTTCATTTTCTCAGATGCACAGCCTTATTTAACTTTTATCACAAGTGTTAATGTTGCAACTGTTTCTTTTACACTCTTCTGTTATTATTTCAGTGAAATGTAAATGTTCAAAATTGTCAATGACACAGGGATGTTAGCCATCTAGGAAGACCCATATACATCTCTAGGGGAGTGCTGGCCACAGGTAGAGTTGACTGGCCATTGTATAAAAATGGATGTTATGTGGTAAATGTGTGCACATGTTGAGACAGTTTGCTTGATAGAATGTATAACAATTCAACAATGTTTTATTCCTTTGTTTGATACAGAAATGTCATTTGTCTGCTGTTTTGGGGATTGGTAACCAAGTTCCATCTTTGTGTTGCCACAACCAAAATGTTTTACAGTGGTTTGATTTGGCATAGTTACTCCTTGCTTTGGATTAAACCTTTGTTCGTGTGTGACTGTGATATGTTACAACCACATAATCATTTTTTTTTTGAATAACTTGAAAGTTTTTTTGTTTCTCCAGTGGTAATATTGAAAAAGTAATAATATGTGTTATATCTAACAGGACTTTTATTTATGTGATATTTGTGTGTAGTATCCTTCTTTTGTGTTTTATGTCATGTAGGACTATGGTATCCAAGTATCCCAACCCCCACAAAATTCCCTTTAATGACCCCGGATATGATGTGATTGTCCAAGCATTTCGGCAACAAGGTACCTTTGTGCTTGAGAGAGGACATGGGAATATGTCTGGAAAAATGCAAATTCAAAACCAGATAGTGAAAGATGTGAATACGGTTGGGGGATGCAGCAGGGGATATAATCAGGTGCGTCATAGGCCACTGACATGATTTCATCTGCCCGGAGGAGAGCAGCTGTAATGGCCCATGTACAGCTGAACAGCACTGACACCAAATGAAGAGTTCCTGTCCATGGTCAGGGATCCAGAGAGCTCAGCTGAAGGTGCATAACATACTCCAGAACCTTCCATTTATCAGCTTCCTTAACAACCTTCCCTACCTCTGTCAGTGTAACCTTCCCTACCTTCCATTCCTTTCCTTCATACTTACTAACTCTGATATCCCAAATAGTTATGTTCACTTAATATTTTGCCATGCACCCTCTATTGTACCCATTTACACCTATCAGCATTTTGCACTCATTTCTTATAAACAGTTACACCAGTCAACATTCCAGACTATTTCCTTAATTCTTTCATTGCCCATTTATTACCAATCAGCATTCTTGACTCCTTCCGTAAGATGCTTACACTGATCAACATTCCAGACTCTTTCCTTAATTCTTTTATTGTCCTACTGTTTTCTCATCTTCCAACACATCAAATTAAAAGAAAACCTCCCATGTTACCACCCATACAATGCATGCTTTATACTTTAGCTAACACAAAATACTCCTATGTCTGACATTTTATGACTGCATTCCTTCTCTTCACTTTCATTCACCCCATCACATTTTCTTTCCTGGTCATATAACTGTTGTAACTTCTTTTACCTCTATCAAAATCAGCATATTTAGTTTTATATCTCCTACTTACTAGAAGCAAAGAATTATACAGATGTTGCTTAAATGTTCCTCCACCATGTATTCATACTTACAGTCATATAATTCTTAGACAGGCTTCCTTTCCTGAAGAAAACTAGATATGCTAATTTCAGTATCTCCAGACTATAAAGCCGAAAATCCAAATCACCAACAACCCACAACCGCGAAAATCAAAATCGCGATCATACACATCCACACACCACCGCACAAACAAACACACATACACCTACCTAACTACACTACAAGAAACAAAACAACACGCACAAACACAGCATAACATACACAACACCTACCCTACCTATAAGCAGAGGTAAAGCCCCCTTGCACCCCCCACACCCCCACTACTTATATATACTAACTCCGAGGTCGCACTAAACACACAAACACATAAAACCCACCACTACACATACTCACACACACTAAAGTCCCTACCCAATACCCTTACAAAAACACCACTTACCTGAATCCCCAGCTAAATCCACAAATCGCACTGCACGTCACAAAAGCAACAGCACAACGGATTCGACATTTCCGCATTCTATATAGTGCAGTTTCCCGTAACTGCACTTTTGACTTTATAGTCTTGAAATACTAAAATTCAATATTTTAGTATTTTGAGATTATAAAGTGAAACCATATATATATATATATATATATATATATATATATATATATATATATATATATATATATATATTGCTTTATGATCTGCACATCTGCAAATATCTATTAATTTATGAGTGCATGTACCTCTTGTAAATACAAATACATAATAAATTCATGAAATATTTATCCAACTAGTACTTCACATAATCTAAATGCCTTGAAATTTTCTACATCTAGTGCAACTTAAATCCTCACTAAGCACAAAAAGGATTAAATTGCATCACACATTTGTAAATAATTCTACATAGAATGATAATTTGAACAAATCAACTTCATAGAAATATATATGTGTGTGTGTGTGTGTGTGTGTGTGTGTGTGTGTGTGTGTGTGTGTGTGTGTGTGTGTGTGTGTGTGTGTGTGTGTGTGTGTGTATGTCCAGGTGAGGTGTAACCACTGTTCAGAGAGAGCTATAGCTAACCCGAGCCTAGTAGCTGAGTTCAACCAATGTTAATGTGGTAGCCATAGGAAGGAACTGGGCAGATTAGGGCTTCAGGCATCAACTGGAAGTGGGATTTAGGTTTAGGAAGGGTGGGAGTTTTAGGATTAAGAAGCATAAAAGTTTAAGGTTAGGAAGTGATTAGGGACTTTATGGAGCAGGGCGGGAGTTTTAAATTTAGGCAGCGATCAGGGACATTAGTTTCAGTGAGGAGGAGTGCAGTTTTAGGTTTACGGAGTGACCAGGACTTTAGATTCAGGAAGGGGGAGTGGGTTTTTTTTTGGTTTAAAGAGCAATTGTGCAGTTTAGGGTGAGAGAGCTGGAGGGGAGTGTTGCAGTTAGGTTAGGGTCCAGGTGGGAATTATAGGTTTAGAGTTAGGCTTCTGGTAAGATTATATAGTTCAGTAGGGTCAAGGGTGGAAGGGCTGGGTAACAAAGTAGGACTGGACTAGTTGTAGTTACGGCACTTGCCATTTACAGCAAGTGGCAGTGAGTAGGTGTGTCCCAAGCTACTAACATCTAAGCACTTGTAGTAGACCCAGTCTTCAGTATCACCTTCTTTCACCTGTTGTAACAATTATGACAATAACTAGGGTGGGTGAGAGTGGCAGCTACCCCAGGAGCAAGCTGTTGGGGGGGGGGGTTCAATCAGCAATGCAGTCGAGTTGCTAATCAGGTAAGATTGTAGTACTAGCATTCATTTGAACAGCTGTGGTGGGTGGCATTGCTGTTGTTTAAATGAATGTGATTTTCAAAAGAAAAAGGGTCTGGCATAAGTATTTCTTTTGGGGGCGGAGGCACAGCATCAGAGGACTTTTTTAGTTGAGGGGGTCACCATTTTGGGTATTACCCAAGGCAACAATTTAACCAGCTACAGTTCTGCTGTTAAAACCAAAGAACACCTGTGATACAGCACTACCCCTACAACTTTATTCTTCCCCCACAGTTTTGCAAAATCTTTTGTTTTGTGTATACTTACATACCCTACAAAAGAAAAACATCAGGATCTAACTTAAGTAATAATCCTAAACAGTCCACATTGGCTTAATATATTCATTTAATGCTCTTCATATTTACTTAGATAATTTTCATTTATTATCTTCACCTTTCTATGCACTTTTTTCATATCAGAAATATTCATCTAAATGTCACTGTCTTCTTTTGACTCACCTTCTCCATTTTCAACATTTTTGCACACTGTGAGTGAATTTCATTTATTTTTTTTACTCACCTTCTTCACTTTCAACAGCTTTCTAAAACTGTAAATATATTTCATTTACCTTTTTATCGGAAGCACACAAAAACTGCATCATTGTGTTGCATGGAAACACTGTTAACATGTATTTCCTTTTCCTGTGATGTAAGCTCCTTTTCTAACCTCTCTTGTTTTTGAATAAAGTTCTACTGCTTCTTCTCGATTAGAAAACCCTGACGAAGCTCTGCTTCTGCATGCTTGCTGCACTCAGCCTTTTCACACAACTTGACATCACATCATTCGTACCTGCACAAACTATACTACACCTTTTTTAGACTGACTACTCTAATGGTCTTCTTCTTTACATTGCAAACAGACCTCTCAAATGCTTCTATTTTAGAGAAATTTTCTGGCCTGAATTAGGATGTCCCTATTTTTGGAGGTATGTCCCTGTTTTCAAGCTTGATTTGCACCTTCGCCCAATTTTCTGAATCCCCCTCATCACATGGGATTTTGAAGCTGTCTAGTATACAGAAGACCACACTACCTGACCAGTGGCAACAATAATTTAAAGACAGAGGACACTCATCTTTCATCTCCCTTTTTTCTGAAATAAAAATAAAAGACCTTATGTGGTAGAATTTTGTGATACAGTTCATTAAAGTGTACAGATTTTACACCATATCTTTGATAATGCCCTTATATATTTCTTTGAGTTTTATCACTCTCTGTTTTTAAACATGCAATATTCCTATTGGAAGTAGGAGTTATGTGGTATTTGACATTCAAATTGTATGCTAATTTAATGCTCAGACTTTTTGGGGGGGATATTCCTAGTTTTCTAGGGCCATTGTTCTTATTTTTAATACCTGCTGGTTGAGAAGTATGATTGCAAACTCTGCTCCTCCACACAGTAACTTGTAACCTGAACTTGATTTCCACAATAAAAGTAAGACTTGGGCTGTCCAGCAGAAAAATTGACTCTTTTATTAAAACAAAACCAAAACTGCTATGTTAATGCTGTACCAAACCGCCCATGCGTCTTCATGGATGAAGTCATTTCCTTGGGACGAAACCTGGGTTATTGGTGATTTTGGTGCTGCTATTTTGGAGTGTTCACTGTTTTTATGCGTTTGGAATAAACCTGCTTTTAACATCTTGGGCAGTTTGGATATCGTTCATTCAGATTATCGTTGAAGTTTATCCTCTATTAGGTTCATAGGTTCATAGGTTCATAGGTTGATACTAGGCTATCGACCCTAGGGCATTTATAAGCCTAGCCAGGGTGTGTTTGGCTTTCACCACCCTTTTAGATTAGTTGACTGTGCCTCTGTATAGTAAGTCACAGATGGTAGCCCTTTTAAGGTTAGTTTACTGTACCTCTGTCAAGCAGGGACACAGAAGAGATCCCAGGGGTAAACCTACGATCTCCCATCCACTCGTCAATATTTCTCTTGAAGAGGGTCAGTGAGGGGCTCTGCCTAACATGGATTAGGATTTTGTTCCAGAGTGAGGGGAGCCTCTGGGATATGAATCTGTCCCTCCAGCATGTCCTATTTATTTCTGTGCAGAGGTTCAAGTTCCTGGAGCGTGTAGCTCTAAGGGATTTGGATTTCCTGATGTGAAGCATATCCATTAATTCTGGGTTGGATATGGCTTTATACGTCAGACACAGATCGCCTCTGAGTAGGCGGTACGCAACTGAGTAGAGCTGGAGTTTCTTTAGCTGAACTGCATAGGGCATCTGTTTGAGCCCCTTGATCCTCTTGGTGAGGTACTTTTCGGGTCTTTCCAGTTGCTGCAGGTGTCGGGTAAGGTACATCCCAAATGGGGCATTGTATTCAATTATTGGCCTGATAAGCGATGAGTAGAGGGGCACAATGACCTCTCTTGATCTAGATGTGAACCCTTTTGTGATAAGGTGGGCTATATAGAAGGTCTTTCTAACCACTTTGGCAACGTGATTGTCAAAGGAGAGGTTGCTATCTACTTGGGTCCCCAAGTCCCTAATTACTTCTTCTGTACTTAATGGATTACCACCTATTTTTCCCAAAGGGGATGACTATGCACTTTTTGGCATTTAGCTTTAGGCCATGGCTCTGGCACCAGTTATCCATCTCTGTGAGACCCATTTCGAGGATGCTTGTGTCAGCCGGAGAGTCGATTATGGCACCCAGTTTGCAGTCATCTGCGAACTTGGTCAGCCATAGTCCACCCGTGTTAGCCTGTACCTCAGAGAAATATATACCAAACAAGAGAGGTCCCAGGACTGAGCCTTGTGGGACGCCACTTGTAACTGGTTTAGAGTCTGACATGGCACCTGCTATTCTGACCATGTGGGTTCTATCCCTGAGCCAGTTTGCAACCCATCTTGTGACATAGGAGTTGATATTTAAGCTGGTGAGCTTATTTATGATGCCCTAGTGGGGTAATGTGTCAAAGGCTTTTGCGAGGTCCAGGTAGGCTGTGTGGACTACCTTCCCTTCATCTATGGCTTTGGTAACTGTTTGAAAGAAGTCATCCAGGTTCAAGAGGCAAGACCTGCCCTTAACAAAGCCAAATTGGGTAGGATCCAGTGTCTGGAGTTTCCCAATGTTGTTGTTTATGATTTCCATGATGATACGCTCCATAGCTTTGCAGACCAGGCTAGTCAGGCTTATAGGGTGATAGTTTTTTTGTGGAGTGGGACCACTGTTGCTGTACGCCATTCCTTGGGTACATATCCTGTAGTAAGGCTGAGATTGAACAGTGACTTTATATGAAGGTTTAGTTCTTCTTGGAGCTCGTGTAAGACGCAGCCCGGGACACCATCTGGTTCCCGTTGATGCTGTGTTTTTTGCTTTGGAGAGGGCAGCTCTCACCTGTGCATCTGTGATCTCAGGAAGGCTACACTCTGTTAGGATAGACATTTGCTCTTTTGGGGGGGAAGGGGAGGAGAAGTTTGCACTGAACCTTTCTGCCAGGATGCTGGCAATGTCTGTGGGTTCAGTGTATTTTTTGTCATTTTGCGCTAACTCAGAGCATATCTGGGAGATGCCTCCCAGGTTTCTGACATAACTAAAGAAGGCCTTGTGATTATCTTTAGTGTCTTGTGCAATTTTTCTTTCGAAGCTGGCCTTAGATGATTTTATGAGGGATCGTAGTTTCTTGCTAGTACTGATCAGAGACACCTTCCCTTTTTGGGATTTTGCTCTATCATGTAGTAGCTTTCTCCTTCTGTTGTATAGCTTATTTATGGCCAGGGTCCACCAGACAGGTCTCCTGCCTTTGGAGGAGTGAGTCTTGGTTTTATTTGGGATAGCATGCTTCATGCATTCCTGTAGGTGTCCATAGAATGCTTTTGTAAAGGATTCTGCATTTTGGGCCGTATTTTCCACTGGCCCAGGGGCTTTGAAGAATTCCACCTCAGTTTTGAGAAGTGTGAAGTTTGCTTTTGAGAAGTTCTTCACCGTGGTTTCCTTGGCTGGGGGTGGGGACGGAATATGGATGTCCAGTGAGATTAGTTTATGGTCTGATCTTACCAATGAGTGGTATACCTCTGGTTGGAACATAGAGACCCCACGTTGGTGATGACCAGATCCAGTATGTTTTCCCCTCTTGTGGGAGTGGTGACCAGTTGTTCCATAGCATTTGAGTTTATAAATTCTAGGAACCATTGGGCGAGGGTGTTTGGGCTTGAGTAGTTTTCCCAATGAATGTTTGGGTAGTTGAAGTCACCCAATATAATGGTGTTTGGAGAGACCTTCATATTCTCCAGTGTTCTCAGGAAAGGCAAGTGTGGTTCCTGTGTTTGGGAGGGTGGTCTGTAGCAGGCTACAAACTGAAAGGCAGTTTTGCCCACTGTTAGTTGCACATGGATGGTCTCCGATGCTTCGTGCAGTGCCACTAACCTGGAGGTTTGGGTATCTTTGATAAATATGGATACTCCCCCTCCTTTTGTGGTTTGGTCTGAGTTTTGGGGCCGAAAAGCATGGTATGAAGTATAACCTGTTAGTGCTGGGGTGCTCTCAGGAGCCTTGAACCAGGTTTCTGTTACTGCACAGATATCGATATTCTCCATACTGAGGAGAGTTTTGAGTGCGTGCATATTGAGGTTTAGACTTCTGACGTTGAGCAGCATTACCCTTAGTTTTTATTCTTTGTGTTGTCTATGGAGGTGGGTTTGTCTTTTGAGCCTTGCCTAAAAAAGGTACTATGGGGGAGGTAAGAGCCTTTGCCAGTATTCGAAAACCGAGGGGTGACAGGTGCAAGCCATCCCTAGCGAAGCAACGTGGCTTGTCGAGCATGTCATCCCAGGCTGACAGACACTGGATCCCCTTTGAGTGACACCAATACTTTAGCCAATTGTTAAAATTGATAATTTTGTCTTTATACTGTGGCATCATTCTTGGTGAGGGTAAGATGCTATTCAAGGTCAGGATCATACTGGCCTGGGCTACATGATCAAAGAGCTCCTCTATGTCTCTTTTCATGTAGTCCAGGGAGGTACGTCTCAGGTCATTCACACCAGCATGGACAATGATGGAGTCATATTTCTACTTGCTTTGGAGTGACCTGAGTGCTTGTGTTATGTGGCAGATCCTGGCATCTGACAGGCAGCTTACAGTGTCCTTCTCCTTGTTCAGCCTGGTGAGTGGGACGTCAGTGTGTCTGACAATAGAGTCACCTATTCCAAGTGTATTAGGTGTGTTGTTTAGCCTTAAGGGCTGTGACTGTGTGGCACACTGACTTTGTGAGCTATGTGCTATGTGGGTATTGTTTCGTGGTAGGGGTTGCTTGGATGTCTGCTTTGGAGGTCTCTGCTGCTTATGCAGATTTTTATTTAGAGCCTCCGAGTATGTTTTTTTGTGTTTATGTGTTTGGTTTGCTGATGCGATAGGTCTATGTGAGACTGGATTTGTGGTGTGTGTGGTTACCTTCTCCTCCTGACAGGCTGTGCCAGTACTGGGTTGAGAGAGCTTAGCCTCCAGTTTGGCTATATAGTTGCATCTCTCACATATATTTGAGCTTGTTCGGAGGAGGAGAGGGTGGTCTGTATACATAAGGCAGTTGTAACACTGCCTCAAGATTCCCAGATTCACCAGCTGGACTGGAGAGTAAACCCAAAACTGACTTTTGGACATGCCTGAAATAATATAGGGAACTACTTATTGACAGATCAGAAAGAACCAATAGGGAGCAAGTGCTTAAAAGGAGTATAAGAGGATGTAGTGCTTAAGTTTATTAGTGTTTACCTATGAGATTACTTATATGAGCAAGTGCAGGGCTTTAAAATGAAAATGGAGTGCTTATTTTGAGGTTTACAGCAGTTCTAAGGGAAAAGGTGAAGAGCAGACTTTGTGGAGCCAGGAATAGTTTAAACCCATTTAAGTGGTGCTGCCCAACGCTGCTCTGTGGCAAGACCATGCAAAAAGAGAGTTGCAGGGTTTTAAGAGAGAGAGATCAAGGAGTTTGGAATTGACCCAAAATGGCCAATAAAACTACAGTTTCTAGACAGTAACCACTCCTACAGGGACAGGCAGGCTGCTCAATGTTAACCACTGCCACTGGTGAACACAGAGACTTCCCTTTAGCCCAAGCAAGCACTGGCCTCCAAGAAACTTAAACAGTTCAGAACAGCAACTCTGTAACTGAACTTTCTTTTAAATTAGAGAAAGTGGGAAAATAGCAAGATTTTTGTTTTTGTTTTTGTTTAAGGATAGCAGAGACACACAAGTAGCAAACTAGTCAGAACAGTGCAATAAATGACCCCAACACGTGTGTGCTAGGTCAGAGGCAGGAAAAATGCAATTTAAGAAAAAACTGTTTTAAATTAAGTGCAACACAAAAAATGCAGTAAACAGGCTCTAGGTATGTTCTAAATACTGTTTCTAATCCAGATATCAACTTTTGCAATCAAGAAAACGCCGAAAGGTAGGTGGCAATGCAGTTTTTCTAAGAAATAAATCACAAGAAAATACTTAAAATCTCAAAAGTGGCTCCTTTCTTCTCTCAGCGTTTTCTCCTCTTGGTAGGTGCTTCAGCAGCAACTATCAAGCCTGGAAAGACGCCAAAACCACGCGGCTGCAGGGTTTTAAGAGAGAGAGATCAAGGAGTTTAGAATTGACCCAAAATGGCCAATAAAACTACAGTTTCTAGGCAGTAACCACTCCTACAGGGAAAGGCAGGCTGCTCAGTGTTAACCACTGCCACTGGTGAACACAGAGACTTTTTAGCCCAAGCAAGCACTGGCATCCAAGAAACTTACAAACAGTTCAGAACAGCAACTCTGTAACTGAACTTTCTTTTAAATTAGAGAAAGTGGGATAGCAAGATTTTTTTTTTGTTTTTGTTTAAGGATAGCAGAGGCACACAAGTAGCAAACTAGTCAGAACAGTGCAATAAATGACCCCAACACATGTGTGCTAGGTCAGAGGCAGGAAAAATGCAATTTAAGAAAAAACAGTTTTAAATTAAGTGCAATACAAGCCTGGAAAGACGCCAAAACCACACGGCTGCAGGGTTTTAAGAGAGAGAGAGATCGAGGAGTTTGGAATTGACCCAAAAGACTTGGGGTGTATATCAGTTGAGCGAAAACCCTTTTACGCAAATACCTAAACATCGACCCCTATACCTCGAACCGTGAAAAATTAAATATCGAACTATCATAGTCGGCCAACCCCACCACCCGCTACTTAGTACCTACCCAAACAAAATAAATAAACCACATACATACATTTAACAAAACCCTATTTTCAACACAACACTAAACCCCACATACACAACTATCTATGCACTATCTTTAACCCCTCCCTAACCCTAAGGTCCGTAACTACCACACACTTCCCCTACAGGCATACACTCAAACAAAATAAATAACACACATACATACACTTAAAAAAAAAACCTACATCTAACACTACACTAAATCTTACATACATTACCTATCTATGCACTTACCTTAACCCATATCCTAACCCTAAAGTCCTATCTATCCCACACTTATCTTACGGAGCTATACTGCAGATGGGCCAACCAAAACAAATCGACATTTTGGAATTCGTGCTTTTGGACGTTCAAGGTTTATGTACATCACGCGATACGGTTCGACATATTCATTTTCACGTAATAGGGTTTTCGCTCAACTGATATAAACCCAGGACTTGAACCACCTGTTTTTTCTCCCATCTTGCTTTAGATGGTGATTTAGCTGCTCACCAACCAGCTCAAATTCTTTCTAATATACCAGGCACTGGCACAAACTCCTCAGAAAATTCAGCACTTGAGATTTTGTTACAATACCATAACCACTGCCTCTTCTACCACAGTTAAATCAAATCTATCTTCCCAGGAAATAGTATTTTAAGTTGCAGCTCCACTTTTTCACTACAAAAGCAAAATGGATTATTCAAAAAAATTCCTTTCCTTGGTTTTCTTCATAAGGGATCTTCTCAAGCATAAAGCCGCCTCTTCTGCTTACTCAGTCTGCCATTTTGCTTGCTCTTACAGAAAGTTCCACCTACAAGAAAATGGGGAGCTGCAAGCAGTGACAAGAAAGAAAAAGAACATTAGCTTTGCTGATATCACAGAAACATGGGCTAGTGACAACAGGGGTGGAAACTAGAGGCAACTGAGTATAGATTGTTCATGACAGATGGGGAGAAACAATCTACATACAGGAGGTCATCAGATGCAAGGTTATAAGATAGGAAGAAACCAAATAAAGAATGGGAACAAGAAGGGTTAGAACCTGGTTGAATTGATTTGTCAGTTAAGGTACTGGAACAGGGGAGAGAGCTGGTGAACTGATACAAAGTATCAAAACACATCAAGGGAGGAAGAGGAGGGTGATGGACTGTAAGAGAGAGAGAATAAAGGAGAGGGGTAGGACGAAGAGAATAATACTTATGGGGGATTGAATCTCCCAGGAACAGAGAGATTCTGAGCCCCATGACATCGAGAGAATGGGAGGTGATTCAGGTTCCTGGACCATGAACATGTTCAATCAACCAATACAGGACTGCACCAGAAAGGATTACATTTGGATGTAATCTAACCAACACAGAGGTAGTCGTGGATATCCAGGTTAAGGCACCATTAGTGCATAGTGATCATGTCACTGTGTGATTCAGAGATGGCAAGAAGCCAAACAATACAAAGATAGGTAAGGGAAAACAGCACTTATATTTTACAAAAAAAGCACCTAAACAGGCATGTCCAAGGGTCAGCTTCTGGTCATTTCTCCTGTCCACCTGGTGAATCTGGGCATACTGGGTTAATGCAGCAACTGCCTCATGTACACAGACAACCCTCTCTTCCTACCACCCAACACTACACTCTGCGAGAGATGCACTTACATAGCCAAACTGGAAGCAAAGCTCTCTCCAGCCAAGATTGTGCTAGACAGTCAAGAGGAGAAGGTTAACATCTGCACTACACCTCAAGCAACTCATAGCCCTTCAAAACCCACAGCATCAACACCCACACATAGCAACACTAAACCCACATATGCGAAGGCCCTTAACATTAACCTGCCCGAGCAACAAGGACCTCCGAAGCTGAAACGCAAACAAACACCAGTCACAACCAAAGTGACACATAGCTCACAACACCAGTGTGCCACCTAACAACAGCCCCTAAGGCATGACAATGTACCCAACACTTTAGTCATAGGTGACTCTATAGTCAGGCACACTGATGTCCCACTCACCAGGCTGATCAAGGAGAAAATTACAGTCAGCTGCCTGTCGGGTGCCAGGATCCGCCACATAACGCATGCACTCAAGTCACTCCCAACAAGTACAAATACGACTCTGTCATTGTCCATGCTGGAGTGAATGACTTGAGACATACCTCCCTGGACTACATGAAAAGAGACATGGAAGAGCTCTTGGATCATGTGGCCCAGGCAGGTATGACCGTGTAGCATCTTGCCTTCACCCAGAATGATACCACAGTATAAGGACAAAATGATTGACTTCAACAATTGGCTAAGCTTCTGGTGTCATTCAAAGGGGATCCAGTATCTGTCTGCCTGGGAAGACATGATCGACAAACCACGATGCTTTGCCAGAGATCGTCTGCATCGGTCACCCCTGGGATTCAGGTTACTGGCTAAAGCTCTTGCCACCCCTACAGTGCCTTTTTTAGGCAAGGTTCAAAGGACAAAACCACCACTGTAACAGATACAAGTATGCAAAATCTGAAGGTAATGCTACTCAATGCCAGAAGTCTAAACCTCAAAATGCACTCTTTCGAGGCACTCCTAAAAATGGAGAACATCGATATCTGTGCAGCAACTGAGACCTGGTTCAAGGCTCCAGAGAGCACCCCTGCAATATCAGGCTACAACTCTTACCACACTTTTTGGCCACAAAACCAAGACTGAAACACTAAAGGTGGAGGAGTGTCCATATTCACCAAGGATATTCAGACCTCCAGGCTAGTTACCCAACACAATGCTTCTGAAATTCTCCAGGTGCAACTAACACTAGGTAAGACTGCAATCCAAATTGTAGCTTGCTACAGATCTCCCACCATACCTCAAGATTCTCACTACACCTTTCTAAACATACTGGAAAATATTAAGATACAACCAGACACCCTAATACTGGGTGATTTCAACTACCCTGCCATTAACTGGGAAAACTACTTGGGTACCAACTCCTTTTCCCAACGGTGCTTGGAATTCATAAATTCCAATGCCCTGGATCAACTAATCCATTGTCCCACCAGGGGCTCATATATCCTAGACCTGGTCATTACCAACATGGGAGATAGATGCTCCACACCAGTGGTCACCCCCCCTCATTGGTCAGGTCTGACCATAAGCAAATCACCCTTGACATCCACATCCCACCCCCACACCCCAGTAAGGAAACCTCCTTAAAAAACTTCTCCAAAGCCAACTTCATGCTACTGAAGTCAGAAGTGACAAACTTCATGACACCCATGCAGACAGGATCTGAAGGTTTGACTGCAGAATCCTACACTAAGGCACTGTACGAGCACATCCACTTGTGCATGAATCGTGCCATCCCAAATAGAACCAAGATGCTCTCCTCCAAAAAAAAGGAAGTCAATCTGGTGGTTCCCTGCTATAAACAAACTATACAACAGAAGGAAGAAACTGTTGCAGAAAAGAGGAAAATCCCAGGATGCAAAAAACTCCCTCACCAGCCATAGTAAGAAGCTGAAATCCCTCATAAAAATCCTCAAAAGCTAGTTAGGAAAATAAAATTGCCAAAGATTCCAAAGGCAACCACAAGGCATTCTATAGTTATGTCAAGAATCTAAATGGCAATGCTCAGATCTGCTCTGAGCTACAACAGAATGGCATTAAATATACTGATCCCAAGGATATTGCCAATATCCTGGCAGTTCTATTTAGTGCCAATGTCATCCCCCCTCTCATCCCCTAAAGGGCCCATCTCAATACCAAAAGATTGCCAAATTCCGGTAATCACGGCCACACAGATAGAAACCACACTCTCCAAAGCTAAGAATACAGCATCCATGGGACCAGATGACATCCCAGGCTGTGTACTACATGAACTACAAAATGAACTGGCACCTCACCTAAGTGTCATGTTTAATCATAGCCTCATCTCAGGCTTCATGCCACTGAGTGTTGCACAGCTACAGTTATCCCACTCCACAAGGGGGGATCCACCTTGGATCCCAGGAACTACTGTCCCATCAATCTGACAAGCCTGATCTGCAAGGACATGGAATGCATTATTATGGAACTTATAAACAAAGACATTGGCAACCTTCAAACACTGGACCCCACCCAGTTTGGGTTTGTGAAGGGCCAATCTTGTCTCCTGAACCTGATTGACTTCTTCAAATCAGTCTCCAGAGCTGTGGACGAGGGTAAGGCAGTCCAAACAGCCTATTTGTACCTCGCCAAGGCCTTTCGACACCATCCCCCACTTTGGAATCACAGCTAAACTTACTAAGCTGGGCATAAATCCCTACGTCACTCGATGGGTTGCCAACTGGCTTACTGACAGAACCCAGACTGTTAAAAGTAGCCGACTCCAAATCCAGCTCCAGACAAGTGACAAGTGGAGTACCTCAGGGTTCAGTCCTGGGACCACTCTTGTTTGGCAATTACTTCTCTGAAGTACAGGCCAACACTAAGGGACTCTGGCTAACAAAGTTTGCAGATGACTGCAAACTGGGAGCCATTATTGAATCCCCAAATGATAAGGATATTCTACAAAAGGGCCTTACAGAAACAGATGCTTGGTACCAGAGCCATGGGCTCAAGCTCAATGCCAAAAAATGTATAGTTATCCCCTTTGGGGAAAAACATGAATTACCACATAGGTGACAGTACACTAAACATCAAAAGTGTGATGAGAGACTTAGGGACATAGGTGGACAGTGGTCTCACTTTCGATAACCACATCGCCACAACAGTCAGGAAATCCTTCTATGTGGCACACCTCATCACTAAGGGCTTTTCATCCAGAAAAAAGGAGGTCACTGTCCCACTGTACTCATCCCTCATTAGACCCATTATAGAGTATAATGCCCCGTTTGGTATGCATCTCACAAGACATCTGCAACAGCTGGAAAGGCCACAGAAATACCTCACTAAAAGAATCACAGGCCTAAAGCAGATGCCATATGCTGACCGTCTAAAAAAACTCCAGCTATACTCTGTGGCATATCATCTACTCAGAGGCGATATCTGCTTAACATACAAGGCCATGTTAACCCCTGAGCTGTTGGACATGCTCCACTTAAAGAAATCCCAATCCCTCAGAGCCACATGCTCTAGGGAACTAAACCTTGTCATCACAATGAACAAAACATGCTGGAGGGATAGGTTCCTGACCCAGAGACTCCCCATACTCTGGAATAGACTGCCCATACATGTCAAGCAGAGCACCTTCTTGGCCCTCTTCAAAAGGAACCTTGATGATTGGATGGGAGATAGGAAATTCACCCCGGGGATCATGTCAGTCGTCCTGCTAGACAGGGGTCCAGAGAAGTAAATATTGTGGGTAAAAATATCCAGGGAATTGTTATGGCTAGGCTTGTATAGGCCCTAGGGCCGATAGCCTAGTACCAACCTATGAACCTATAAAGAAGATGATGGTGTGAGATTTTGGGAGAGTGGATTATACTGTGTTTGAGAGAGGGTCAAGGAAGAGTCATGGTGTCTAAAAGCAAACCAAGGGAGTAAATGAGCAATGAGAGTAAGTCAAGGATGCAATACTCAGGGCTATGGATATGGGTGTTAGGAAGAAGCAAAAAATGTGTAAAGAAGAGAAAGTTAATGTGGCTGAACAGGAATATGAAATTAGTGATTAGTGCAAAAGACAATGCCTATGAGAAGTGGAAAGGTGGGGGTGAAAGGGCATAGGAAACATGGTAAACGGAAACAAGCATTAGGACACCAATGATGGTGACGTCAGTAAAGGCAACATTTATTTATTTAACATTTGTTAACTGGGAAAGTCCAACTTGGAACAAAGCCAATTTTCAGAGGAGGCCCGGGAGAAACACTCCAGACACGTCTTTGTAACGTGGGAGGAAACTGGAGCACCCAGGGGAAACCCACAGAAATGCAGGGAGGACATGCAGACACCACACAGAAGGCACCCCAACTGAAAATCGAACCAGAGAACCTTTTGCTGTGAGGTGACAACCCTACTGCTGCAGCACTGCATTGTGTTGAAAGTAACTTAAAAGAAGGGATCAAAAAGGAAAAGAAGGGCTTTTTAGGTGCTTAGCAGAAAGAAGGCAAGGAAGATTAGCACTGGTCAGGCTGAGCAAAGATGGAAAGACAATCACAGAAGTAAGGGAAAAAGCACAGGTGCTGAGTGAATATTTTGCTTCAATTTTCACAAAGGAAAGCAAGAACATAGTGCTTTGCTAGTAGGGAGGTAGGACAGAATGGGAAGAACAACAGTGGACAAACACTAGCACGGAGAAGGAGGAGAAAGAAAGGCAGCAGTCTGTACTTAAAGGAGACTAAAGCACAAGGAACAGAACAGAGCTAGATTGTGCTCAAATGGTGCCCACAACAGTGTGATGGATCAGCCCCCCCCAGTTCTTCCCATAACATCTCCACCCAGCAGCCATTCCAGTGCCTCGTTACTTACCTCTTTCTCCCCAGTAACCATAAACACTGTTCAAACCTTGTCAGTGCACATACAATTTTCTTCCTTACTTCTACAATAATTACAGATTTAATTAAAACTCTTATTTCAAATTTTATACTATAAACACTGATAACCAAGTGCTAAACAATACAGTCTCATAATGAAAACAGGCTTAACATGAGCAACAGTATGCCCTTGAAACTCACACTTATTGACAGTGCATTGAAACCCACGTTCATTGAAAATGCATTTAGCCAGTGGCAGATTAAGGGTACCTTTGGGCTGTTTTCAAACCATGGGCCCCTGCACACATTTTTAGGACCATGCATAAAGGCATGTGTTCTTTTATTCACCTTCCTGATTGTATTAAAATATACTCTTTGTTAAATACAGCACCTCTTGTTAGAGCGTGTTTTAAATTTTTAGTTCTGAACATTTTTCCAGTAAGCAGTGAAGCAAAATATATGAACAAATAATGACAACGGTACCCATTTCAGAACATTTCAACCATAAAAGGCCACTCAGACTGTTGTCATTATTAGCCAGTAATAACAGTCAATAAGCAAAATCTCTGCAGAAGAAAAAGTCATCTGAATAATTTCACATTAGAGAGATCTGTAACTAATGAAAAGGTTGCTGCTGGCAAACAAATTTGCTTTTCAGTTCTTCATCTACAAATTCAGTGCCTACTGCCCTTGAATAATAAAATTGCTTATATTACTTTAAAAAAAAATGGTGTCCTGATGATAAGTAATAGGGAGTGGCTGGCAAACAGACAACAGGTTCATAGTTAGTAGGCATCTCATTCAAAGGAGGACACACTTAGAAGTGTAGCACTCCATCCCCCATGCTACACAGTAGTGCCTGCAAGCAAGATGGGAGAAAAAAGCAGCTAGTTCAAGTTCTGCTCATAGAAGATCGCCTCAAACCATTTTTTAAACATTATTAAATCAGCTGATCCTAGTAGATACCCGGTGTGGAAAAAGTACCCATACCCTTCTGCACCAGAGGAAAGCATGTTGCCTGTTGCATCACTGACAATGAGCAACACAACTATGAAATTCTATGGCTGACATTGATAGACTGTAATCCTCAGGGATTTACAAAGATAAAATAATTAGCTAATTAATTAAAGGAGACATGTCAGTTAGTGTGGAGGTTTAAGGCACTTTCTTGCCAATTATCAAGGCTCAAGGTTTGATTCTGAACAAAGTCACTTAACAAGACAGCCCCCCTAACTGGGGCATTTTACACACACACTTACGCCTTTGCTTCTGCACTCACTGTTTCGGTCACTTCAGTCCTGCACACCCTCTGCTCCACTTGTGGGATAAATCCCCTTTGCTTGCTGCTCTGCTGTCCTTGTCTTTGGCTATCAAATCAAGTCTCCTGTGGTTTATGTTAGGACATTGTACTAACAGTGAGATTTCTAGGGCTTGCTGTTCTTTACAGAAGTCTTCCACAAGGTCCAAAAGCTCTCCTGTGCTCTTATAGAAAGTCTCCTGCTAGGTCCTGAAGCCTTTCTGTGTTTGCAGAAGTCTTCAGACTGTTTTTTTTTACAGACAATTTTATTTGTTATCAGCTTCCCCAGTCCATCATGGACCCTAGTCATCCACCTAGGTTGCATAGTACTGGATCTGGTTCTGTCCCAGAGTCCTCAGAAATTAGAACAGAATGATATCAGACCTTCTGACAGAGATATTTAATGTATCATTTGTTATTCCTCAGGTGCCAAAGGAGACAGAAAATGTGATATCCTTGTATAAGAAGCTGGTGCAAGCCAAGAAACTACAGGCCTGCTAGTTTAACAGCAGTAGCAGGGAAAATCACTGAAAAATTCCCATGGGAACAGATGGATGCATTTCTAGAGGACAGCAATCTCAAAAACAGCAACCTACATAAGAAACAGGAATACTTGATCCAGATTTTTATAAATTAAGACTTCAGGAATTTGCCATGGCAGAAGTGCCTCCAGGAATTTCATATTCATATATTAACCTGCAAAACTGCTATCCCTTTCTTCAGGCAACTTTCTAAAATGTATATGTTGTACATTTTATAGTAAAAAAAATGCAACACATGCTGAAATGTCTATACCAAAAGCATGCAATGTCATAACTGTCTGTATAACAAGTATACTGCATACTGTGCCACAGTTTCCATCTTTTCTTGAAACATTTGTAATCTTTCTGTTTAATTGTTTGAACGTAGAACATGTACTGCCCCTGATGTGGGGCAAAATATTGCCCCCTCAAAAGCTATTTGTACACCATGCCTCATACCGTTTTTGTTTGGCTAAATCCAGCTAGATAGTAGTATGACAGTAAAAGCTGTGAACACGACCGTGAAATCAACAGTAGAAAATATACCATTGCAACAAAAAAATAAACTAAGATGAGCTATGAAGTCTGTTCTTGAAGGGCTTGGCAATTGTTTGTGTCCTATGTTGTGCATTCTCCATGCAACGGCTAGAGGTTTTAGCCTAGCTATGTGCAACTAGGGGTACAGGGCTTCTAGGCTACAGCATACCGCTCATAGCAACAGACCAACAAGGTATGAATAGTCTAAGTTCAAGGAGACACAGATGATAGCCCACGCTGATGTTTAACACAAACAAAACAAGAGTATTTTAAGTTTTTCCTGCACCATAGTATAGCCTTATAGAGCCCCTCCAGCAAGTCATCTGCTCCTGAAACAAGTCCAAGGATGCAGGCTTCTTCCACGCATAGATTATAGGTCTGTATGACACGTACTCCTAACACAAGTACAACTCCACAGCAGCCTCTATCTAGGCTGTTGTACTCCATGTCTTCAAGGTCTTCAGGCAAACCCCTTATCTCTTTGTTGATCCATTGCTTGAGGAACCAACTTCCCCTGGATTCCTCTAAATAGACACCTTTCTTTTATGGAGCAGTAATTGACAAATTACTAGTTAATAAGAATCATTTTCCTTCCCTTCTATGAGAATATTCCTGCACTTCAATCACTTTGCCCTGACCATGCAGGCAAAATGCACAGTTACTGCACTTAACATGTGATACTATATGTATCCAGTGCTTTGAAAATGATGACAGAGAAGTTAGGCTCTTCTGTGATGAACTGGCACCCCATTCAGCCCTAGTTTCTCTACCTTGTAAAAACTGAGTGCTGGCATTATCTCCAACTCCCTCCAGGAACTTGAAATGAGTTAATCAGGTCACCAAGGAATGAATGAAGTGAACCTATGTTCCTAGAAAATATGAGTTTATGACCACTGGTTTACAAAATACAGAATAAACACTCCAACACCTGAGCTATAGGCTCCTAGAAAATTTTAATTCACGACCACTGGTTTACAGAATACAGAATAAATGCTCCAACAACTGAGCTATATGGAAACTGAAATGCAGTCATGATTTGTTAATAACCTATTTTTGCTTTGGACTGAGGCAGGAATTGACCAATTTATGTAACGTTGGATTGATGATAGATATACAAATGAACATATGTGATGCATAATGTTTGTAACTGGGAACATGTTAATATGGTTTGTTTTCTTTTAAATGCATGTGTGCCTGTGTCTTAAGTAATTATTCAATAAAGGTGTAAAAACATAAAAAATAAATGTTTTGCTTGTGACAGCTTTCTTGAACCTAATTTGGTACATTATAAGTAGTTTTGCCAGCAATTGTACAACTGAAATCTGAAATCGGGTGTGACAAAAGGAGATAATGCCAGCACAGCTAGCTGGAATTTTGTAAATAATTATATGTCATTGGTGAATATCGAAATTATTTATACAAGATGCTTGTGTTACAAATGTATTAGAACTGTATGTCATGTATATCCAACTGCTTGTACAGAAATGTGTGTTGAAAAGGTATTTTGTAAAGTGCTTGGGCTTAGAATGAATCCACAGTGTTCCCTACTGGAAGAGAACAGAAATGTACATGCATTATTGTAACTGTTTAAATGTAACAGTGGAAACTGGAATAGAGGAGGTTAACCTCAGTCCAGCAAGTTTTAGAAAAATATCTGAAATTAAATTACTTTACAGGTTAGGCCATAAAAGATGGCATCTTTCAGTTCTCAATACAGCGACAGACATAAAGTCTATGCTAGGAAGCTTCCTGTATTGTCTTTGGGTGAACTAATTACTAGTCTTGAAAGCAAGACGGAATGCAGTTGTTTTATGACTTCCAGCATCTGCCAAAGATCTGATCAAAGCCCTTGTCTATGTAGTTTTGCAGGTAGATGTTAAATGCTATCAGCTGCCATCAATGGTTGTTTTGCCTGGGAACTAGGGTCAGATGACCAGAAGTGATGTCATTCTGCAAGCTATCCCAGCAGTAATATTTTAGATATTAATCTGAGAAGTCTCTTAGTGAGACAGAGCATTCTGCATTCTGTCTTAGACCTGACAACTAGAAGATCCATTTGCCACATCTGTCTTGCTCTATTAGTAAGTTCTTAGGTTATAGTATAATTCTCTTAGATTCAGTCAGGAATATAGTGAAGCTTAGTTTAGATATTTTTCTTTATTTATTTGAGACTGTCCTGCAATGTTATTTTAAACATTTCCAGTGGTTTTGAACTCTGATGTCACTGTGAATATATACTTAGTATTGCCTTGTTCTTTAATTATTTATTATTAAATATATTTAAACATTTCATTGTGTAGAGATATTTAAGTTTTGAGAGTACTTGCATATTTATTTGGTGACACTGTGTGGACCACTCCTAATAGCCTTGCTCTTGGTCAAACTACCATTTGTGTTAATATTAATATTACACAGTAACACTGGACACCCTTTGTTAAGAACCTTAAAGTAGCTGATAAGGAGTTGACTGGTGGCAGTGGTAACTACCTCATAGTCTGGGCCGAGGGGGCAATAGCTAGTAAACTTGTGCCAGCCTCTTCCAGGTGTGTTTGTGTGTGTGTGTGTGTGTGTGTGTGTGTGTGTGTGTGTGTGTGTGTGTGTGTGTGTGTGTGTGTGTGTGTGTGTGTGTGTGTGTGTGTGTGTGTGTGTGTGTGTGTGTGTGTGTGTGTAAATCAAACCTCAAAGAGTGTGTGGGTGCCAGCTACTTGGGCAGGGACACAAAGCACTGGTTGGACAGAGAGGATGCTGGAGTCTTTGGCTTGGTCACTCAGCTGAGATCTCAACTCTATAGCTGTGCCAGTGGGAAGTCTTATTGGGGATCTGGAGGAAGAGGGAGAACCCAGCCCCGGGCTGACTGTGGCTTCTGTGTGCTCTTAAGGGAAATTGCACTTTGTGTGTGTACTTGTTATCCTCCCTATGAACTGAAAATTCAGCAACTATGACAGAGTAAGGTTATTTTGAAGAGGAAGTTATTTTACCCCAACATACAATGACTTCTGACTTGATTAAATTAAGCAGGGGTTCAGGGAGCATTTTACTCTGATATATTTTATTTTGTAATTTTCAGAGAAAGCAGTCTTGCTTTGGCAAAATTTACTTAATTTTTGGGGAGTTGTACTGCTTTTTATTTCAGCAGAATGACTACATCAATATCTGACTGAATGGCATGAAATTTACTATTTTGATATATAACCTGGCGGTTAACACAGAGGACTATAACTCTACAAGCAGTATAATATATAGCTTGGCAGATAGTGCAAAGGATTAAGGGCATAGGCTTTAATGGGTCATTTCCTATAGTCCATATTTTATTTTCTCAGTCTCCATTTTCCTGCTGTATTTCTCATCGAATCAATGCTAGGTCGGCATGCAGAGGGCAACCTCACACCTACTGCTAACTGTACATACTAGCTTTGAGATCCCACAATCCCTGGGGAAGGGGCATATTCCCCTTCCCCGGGGTCATCTTTTCTTACACAACTGTCAACTTTATGCAGTGTCAAACAATATGAGTCGACTACATACAAGTCATTCTTAGCCATGATTGACCAATCTAATAGTATATATATATATATATATATATATATATATATATATATATATATATATATATATATGCCAGTAAATATATCAGAAGGGTGTTAGGTCGACAGCTGTCTAGTCAGCTGCATGTGGTCAACTAGGCAGTTCATCAATAGGTGTGCAAAATCACACAAATCCACGGGTTGGGAAATTTGCCCTTACCCCATGTTTGTGCAATTTCAGAGTTAGTATATATATATATATATATATATATATATATATATATATATATATATATATATATATATATATAGTTAGCAGGGGTGTAGGAGTGCAGGTGAGCTTCCTCCCTGCATTTTGTTTGGGGTCTTTTTTGGTTAGATTTTTCATGCATCGAGGCTTTTTTCAATGATTGCAGGTGATATTATTGCAGTCATCACTGGGTTCACACAGACACACACACACACACACACACACACACACACACACACACAGACACACAGACACACACACACACACACACACACACACACACACACACACACACACATATATATATATATATATATATATATATATATATATATATATATATATAAATCTACTTCAGAAGACTGAAATACCAGAAGGCCGACTTTTAAAATCCCGAGACTAGAAAACTGACAACCGCAGAAAATCGATGTCTTGGAACATTGACTTCCAACTCTAGGTAAGTAACCACTTGGCCACCGTGTTGAACTTTGCTCCTTACCTCCATCCACGGTAGTGCGACCTCAGAGTTGGTATATTTAGTTAGGGGGGTGGGTTTAATTTGCTTCGGGTTTAATTTTGTTTTTTTGTTTTTTTGGCCAAGTGGTTACTTACCTGGAGCTGGAAGTCTGTGTTCCAAGAAGACATCAGTTTTCTGTGTTGTCAGCTTTCTCTTCTTGGGATTGTAAAAGTCGGCCTTCTAGTATTTTGGTCTTCCATAGTAGACATTCATATATATATATATATATATCCCAAATAATTTCTTCCTCACTACAAAATGAGAGCCTTCATTGTGATGTATAGCCTCCTTTGAGTCATAATTAAAATTGAGTTTCTAGAAAATCTATCTTAATTGGTCTTAAGCATTCTAGAAATCATTCTTTCCAGTCTAGAAAGGAGCTTTTGTTCTTTACTTCCATAAAAGGTTTCACCAACCTACAACTTAAATAACAAAGGGCTGTGCAGAACCAGAACAATTGGTCCTCAGTAATACACTGAGATTCACTTTGTTGAAAAATGAGATAATAAAGAACTATAATTCAGTTTTCAAAAGTACTTCTACAGTGAGGGCAGGCACCCATACACTCCCTATATGGGAGGACTTTGCTCCAACCCCTAAACTTGATATAATCAACCCTAATGTTGTTGAACAAGAGCAAATCCACAAAGCTGCTACCTACTGCAACAAATGTACATTTCACATCAGTGCATCTAATTGCTTAGTTGCTATCACACAGCTGGTTACCTCCCATGAGCACTTGTCAGGATGACCAAAATTCATTTTATATTCTGACCTTTAGTCACATGACATCATTCTTTATTCTTCAGCTTAACTGCTCTGCAGTGACCTAAGCTTTGCTTTTTACAACTGGAAACCTTAAAAACTATGCAATTTTTACTGTCAAGCTCTCACAAAAACTATGGTTGCAGGCATTTTCACTTTTTACAAAGTTCCATAAGTTATTTTAATAGCCACCTGCCTTTATTTTTTCTTGGTCAGTTATTACGGATTTTAAATCTCCAATACTGCCATTCTTACTGCACACCTTCACGACCAGGAATGGAGAAGAGATGTCCGACCATGACATAGTGGCCAGAAGGGGGTTTCTTTAAGCCCTACTGATCTACAGATACATTTGGTTAACATCACAGGGCAGGGATGCAATGGCAGCATGAAGGCACTTCTCCCACCTACTTACTGATGTGCTCCTTATTTGTCCACCCATCTTAGAATGTAGCATCTGCTTCTTTGTCATGGATCTCGTATCACCATCCGAGTATGTCTGAGATATGCCTCCCCCCAGCACATCCTACATCATTCTTCCCCTAGAAAACATGAGATAGAATTGCCTTGTCATCCCCCATCAATGGCCCCTCCTGCATCCTGGTTGCTAACTGAACCCAGGTCATCTGAGTTGTACTTACTGCTTCCCCCCTTTGCATCACGCTGAGATGACCCACCAGCTCTTTAAGTTTTTTATTTTAATAAGTTTCACTTATGAACACATACATTCCACTGGAATTTTAGAATTATCAGTTGTGATACTAACAGTCTACTACCCAGGTTATAGAATAAGGCTAGATATCATGGACTAGTGAGCTGGGGAGTAATGGGGAGAGATAAGTTTGATAATTTTCACATATGGCACAGTAGGTTAACAAATGGCTGCATTGTGGAATATTTTCAGAACAGATTTTGTTCCAGTACAATAAAAGAATATTTTCAGGATTAGTGTAACCCCTGTCCTGTATTCTCCATTGAGAAGTGCCATTCTTGAACATAATTAATAAGCCTTTGTAGTGTTTGCCCACAATGGCACTTAGCAGAGAAATCTGCTCCTGTCCAGATGTACTTAAATATGAGTATTAAAGTTTAGCACTTTGGTTAGAATGCAATTGGATCGACAATGCTGCTTCTATATTAGTGCTAAAAGCTCTGAGTAAGGCATCAGTCAGTCATCCAGTGCGAATCTGCAAAATCCTGTACAGTATATCTCCTCATGCTGAGTGATAAGTAATTGTTTTCCTTTTCACCCACCCAGGGCAGTTGCAGTTTCCTGTAAGATTTTATAGAATAAAGCCTGACACCTAGTGGCAGATGCTTCACCATGCAACCTATGTAGGTCTAAGCCTGTGACTCTGAGAGAACCAAGTAAATGCACAGATAGGTTTTGCAATTAGAACTGCGTTGTGGTATCTTCTGTAATCTGGTGCTGCATGTTTTGTATAGCATGTTTTGAGATCATTACCAACACAGGAAAATAATGATTGTTAATGCCAACATTTGCCAGCTCACTGCTGCATACAGGCTCACTGCTGCATAGATCAGTGACCTGTATTACAGTATGCACTCAGTCCCAGAGGTCTGCAAATAAATATTGAAATGTCATACATAGAAACTATTCTGGCACTTATAAAATAAGCTAGTGATTCTTCCCTAGTGTCTACCACACCTTCCAACCTTTGCTACCTCACACATCTTCCTTAACCTGACTTACTGACATTGATTCCATTATGTACCTTCCCACAGCTATCCATGATTTCCAAACGGCTTTTATGTATACTACTAGTTCATAATGAGAGAAACATTACTGTATTTCATTCCTAGTACCTTACAGAATAAATCCTAAAGTAAATGCTTCAGGAAGAGCATGTAACAACACAATGCATCACTTACACCTATCTTATGTCAAACTCATGTGAGTTATCTCAACAGATTCAACTAAATCACATTCATTTTCCTGATGGTATACCCCTTTTAATCTTATATGCACTACAAATTAATATGTATTCCTTTGTAATTACAATGCTATATGTAATGCTTTATGATTCAGCCAATAATACTTTTAATATGTTTCATCCATGTTGAAATGTGAACTAGATATTCCTTTGTATGTAATACAGAGTGATTATAACAACACTGCATTTGTGTTTCATGTACTGTCTTTGTGTCCAGATCACAGCTGCAAAGGGGCCCACCGAGTTAACAAATAAATCAAAAGTCTGTCTTCTGACTGTTGAAGGGATTATTATATTACTAATCAGCCATTTGAAGCACAGTTTAGTAGCTAAGTATAAGAGATAAAAAGATGCTGGGCAGGATTCACGAAACCTCTGTGTAAGAGTTAACATGTCTTACACGGAGGCTGCAGTTAAACGGTATGACTTCAGCATGCCATGCACATTCATGAGGGCATGCTGAATCACACCCTAGGCTAACACGGTCCATGTAGGAAAGTAGGGGGCCTGTCTGAATGGCGAGTTCTGCAAAGGGACACGCCCCCAGAAGAGTCAGAATCCTGAAAGTAAACTCCCACAAGCGAGTCCGCGGAAATGTAAAGAAACACAACACCACACATGCCCCCACAGACTATAAACCCAACTGTAATGTAAAACGTAAAAATAACAGTTTAATTTTTTTTTTTATAATTTCAAAAATGTTTGCCCGTAGTTGCGCTCGTTTGCGCGGGTATGCCCTCCGCTCAGCCACAGTTAGCAGTCATTGAAAAGCATATAATATCTAAATATGCAAATTAAGCCAAGTAGCAATAGCGTAGCGGTAGAGACGTTGGCCAAAGAAGAGGTAGTCATGGTTCGAGCCCCCACAACATTATTTTCTATTTTTAGTTAAATAAGCATGAAACAATCCCCTGACATATATGTATATATATATAAATATAATTTAAGTAAAATGTAATGAAATGGGCCATGTATTTTTGAAGAAATCCGACACAATAAAATAAAAAAAATTTTATAAGTGCTCATAGCTGAGCAGCGCTCTAACAAGCTGAGTATGACTGCCCGCAGGTGAGCAATGGTTTAACACGCTTAAAATGGGTGCCCGTAGCTGAGCAACACTTCACACAGCGTAATATGTGTGCTCATAGCCAAATAATGCGTTACCCAGGGTAAGCCGTTTGCGCTGAGCTGCGCAGCGCGCCAACCGGCTTACTGACGGGCAACATTGAGCAAGCTGTATCAAAACCGCCTTTACACAGACACACCTCCTAGCCTGTCTAGACAGTAGTAAAATAAAAAAGAAGCAATGGCCAGGCTTGAACCCAGGATACTGTGCACCATAGTCAAAGTACTAAACCACTAAGCCATGACAGTTGTACTGAGAAATGCAGTATTAGCATATATATATAGGAATGAATAGAAATAGAAGCATGACAAAGCAGGTTTTTATAAGCTGATACATGTCCAAAATGGCCAATCACAGATAAGTGTGGGAAAACCGGCATATATAAGCCCCATAGGTGGGAATACACAGCATAACTGATTGTGGAACCCATTTGCAGTCAGGATGGCAGGTGTAGGAGAGGGCAGTCGCTTCCGAGCACAGAGGTGAGGTGTTGAGGAGTCCAAATATATGGTTTGGCTCCTAGTCCACGATCATGAGGCTCAACTCATGCAGGGCCAGGTTCACTGGGGCGCATACAAGGCAGAGGCGTGGAACCGGTTGGCACATGATCTCACCAGTGCCACAGGCATACCAAGGACTGGTGAACAGGTCCGTCACCACCATGCAGACCTGAAGAGACTTAAGCAGGACCAACTGAACCGTTGGATCCAGGACGCCCGGCAAATGCCCAACGCCCCAATACTGAGTAAGTATCCATGTAATTAAGTATGTAAGAAATTATCTTAGCCTATATTATGGAGATGAATGTTCCAATATTACTTAATTTATATCACAGCTGCAGGTGTCCGTTCTATGAATCGGCGAGCCTATGCTGATAGGATGGTGCGGTTGCGCCACCAGGCAGGTTAGTAATTATTTTGCTGGACTTGTTATAGAATATAAGTGAGACAGCTTGTA
The DNA here is from genome assembly GCF_019279795.1 of Protopterus annectens. Taxonomy (NCBI): domain Eukaryota; kingdom Metazoa; phylum Chordata; order Ceratodontiformes; family Protopteridae; genus Protopterus; species Protopterus annectens. The sequence continues at coordinate 609,297,988 of NC_056739.1, forward strand.
AAAGAGTTCAGTGTTGTCACATATTAATAAAGTTCAAATAAGCCTAGAAGAAAGATTCTGCCAGTACTGTATGATTAGATAAGTGATGCAGCCTGTAATCCAGAAATAAACATTAAACAAGTGTGAAATAGAGATTTTCCACCTGTATTGTAATATCAGATAACTGCTTCAGCCTGAAAATGACTGGTGAACAATCTACAGAGGATAGACATGTGTCAAATACATCCCCTTTTAAAATCTGCCATATAAAATAAGTGAGTCTGTTGGAAAGGATTGTTGTAACAAGTAAGAAATGTTAATAATGCCTAGAATTCAGTACCATCATGAATTGTAAAAATAAAACAAGTGAGAGTGTGAGAAAGAGGTATGGATCGACCAAGAAAGCTGTAATAAGTCTGGAATAAAGTTATACTGCAGTCAGTACATTATGAAATGAATGAGACAGCCACAACCAAAGAGTGAAATGGGTTTAATAAAGTACTGAACCTGGAATGTGTCTGTCCCACAATTTGGATATGTTGCTGTACCCTTGCAATATGGAGATAGTATGGTTGTATGAAATACTGAACATCCACAGTTGTCTAGAGCCATATAAATCAAATGTAGCAGGATGCTGTACCTGAACACAGCCAGATATGAACATGTATGAATAAAAATGGAATGTATATTAATGTAGCAGTAACATTCCCACCACCAACATTCCTAAGGTTGCATATAGGAAACTTTACTAAGACATGTAGGGTATATATATCTGCAGCTACTAGAAATGTACAGCATATGTATAGGTAGTTTAAGTTGTTAATGTAATATTTCTTCACCCTATCCTATTTCACAAATAATGCCATTCCACACCAAACTGGGTATGTGTATTCACAATTAATTCCCATGGACATTTGTCCTGTTAGTTCATACATATCTGCATGTACGTTGATGCATGTGCCCTGTTCACATATCCAAACCTGATGGCCTGTTGCCATTAATCAACCCTGCATGCTGTTGGATTGTGTACTGTTGTTCTAAATATGCATGTGTCATGCTTGCTGTTCAATGTTTGGAATTCATGGGTGTTTGGTTAATGGGAATACTGATGCATGCTGTTACAACTAATTTTGAATGGTGTTGTTTGTTACTAACCCAAAATGTCATAAAATACTGCTAAACATAGGACAACAGGGAAGGCGGGTTCCAGCGGACCTACCTCTCCCACCTCAGCTGGCGAGTGCACCTGGCACTAGTGCCCAGGCCGGAACTTCCTCCGATGGCCCTGTGCCACCTTCGGGTGGAAGCACTGCAGGGGATGGGGCTCATCCCCCCTCTGCAAGCGTGGCCGGAGGAGAATGCCCACTCACCCTCCAAAGTGTCCGGTCTGTGGTGAGTAGCGAGATCAGGCATTCTGTGCTTGAACCCCTATGTCAGCTTGAGGCACGGGTGGCGCAACTCACGGGTGTGCCTGCCCATCCTATACAGCCCCCAGCACAGCCCTGTCCTGGGCAGTGAAGGCGCAGTGATAACTGCCCATGGGTGGGGATCTCAGTTCCACTGTTGCCATCTGTGGGCTCATGGGCTTGCGATATCCAAACATCCATCCCCGTCAATTGTGTTTCCCCCCACATGTCATACTCTGCCCCTGTATGTGTCTTGTTTGTCTTGTCTGTTAACCTCCCCAACCTACCTCCCCAAATATACCTACTTCCTGTACCTCACATTCCACTCTCACCTGAAAAAAAAAATAAAAAAAGGGCACTCTGTTCCCACAGAAAAATTACGCCCCATACATAGCTGCCCATTTTGCAGACATGTCTGCTGGACATGTCAACTGATAATTAAAATTGGCTGTACAACATATTTTGTTGTCCTCACCCCCTCTCAGGGGTGGAAGGTTTCAAATTTCACACCAAATTACACACATATGCACAACTGTTGCTGATAAAGAAATGGGCAGCTATGGGCCTTCCCTACATCCTTCCTGCAAATTCCGAGCTTATTTTCCTACTGTCCTACCCTCTTTGTGCCCCCTTTTTCACCACTATCCTATCTCCCCATTTTTTTTTCTTTAAAAGGAATTAGCGGGGGTGTTAGCGAGAGTAAGCACTTTCAAGCAGTAGTCAGCGGGTGTGCGCTTGTGTGCACTTAGCCAAGCGCCTGTGCGCATGCATGAGCATCACGCAAACCAGCGTAAACCCAGTTACAACTGCTTAAAAGTGCCTTAGTCACTCTGAATGACAAGGCCTGTAGTCTGCTCAGCAGAAAAATAAAATTCCACTGTCAGTCTCGAACCCATGACCTTGGAAACACTAGTCTGCATGACTTACCACTAAACCATGACGGATATACAAGAACTTTGTGCTGAAAGCAATATATCATGAAATAGAAGGACTGAATGTAAAGGGAATATAGGAAGGCTATTACACAAAGCTTGTTTCTTGTATCTTTACTGGCAATTCTTGTGGAATTGCATTACATTAGTGTGATAAGAGAAACAGCCATGCTACTAGGTAATAATGATACAGTAGCACCTTGCAAACCCCACAGAGTATCAGAGCAGGATAAACACCACCATATTTGAATAGGTAAGAGGTCAGACCTCCCAACTGTGACTGATTTACAGGGATGTCCCTGATTTGCAAACAAATGTTAACTGTGCTCCACTGACTCCCTGTGAAATGTACTAACAGTAGGCAGAAAGGTGGGGAATCCCACATAATGGTAACTGTCAATAAGTTAAAGTAGACACTACTTGCATGTCAGAAATGGTGTAGTAATACATATGTTCAAAATACCCCACAGTCACAACTGCAGAATATCTGAAATATATCACGGGTGTATCCCACTGATATGTACCATTCCCTGAGGCTGCTCAAATATATACCTGAGAGTATCTGAGGCCTGCAAGTGTCAGAAACACACAGGCATATCAGCCTGTCTGCTGTTATACACTCTGCGAATAGCTGTAGAACTGCTTCCACAAGCACACCGTCATGTAGGAGTACAACCCAGAAATATCAAAGGATGTAGCCATCTAATAAACTAAGGACAGTATAGCAGTTTACAAGCACTGCATGTGCCTGATATTCATAACTGTTAGTACAAAGTACAAGGCCCCACTACTGCTCAGCAGCAAAATAAGATACCCTTGTAAGTGTCAAACCCCACACCTTGGCCTCACCAGACTGCATGCAGTGCCAACAAACCACACCAAACATATAAGAAATTGCTGCTGAAAGAAATATATCATGCATTACAAGGAGTGAATGTAAATGGAAAATAGGAAAGCCATAGCAACACATTCCAGTAAAGACAAATAGCAGGCCTTCAAGGAGTGAATGTAAAGGATAAATAGTGAAGCCATAGCAAGAAATTGCAAGAGCTACTGTTGTATACCAGTTAATCCACAAGTCCCACAGGAAAGTGCATACTCCCATGTAAACAGTATTAGCATTATTAGGTGTGAGTTAACATACACACTGAGAAGAATGAACTGGAAGAAGCAACAGTCAGGTTTCAGTACAACATGCATTTCAGTGGCTACAACACAGCCTTAGATATATGAGAGACATAACCTTTGACTCACACAACAGTGTCCACAGCAAACCAGCACGGTCCCCACCTTGAAAAACTGAAAGGCCTACGCCTACCTAACCTAACATTTTATAGCACTGTCCTGAAATCACAGTGAGAACTGCAATTACCACACAGCAGGCTGCATGCAATTAGTAAATGCTGGCCAACAACTGGTGCAAAGGCCATCACATGCACATGTGCAGATACCTACAAAAGCAGCCTGTACTCCCAGTCCACACATGCAATAATATCATTGAGGGAGAGAGAGAGACAGAGAGAGAGAGAGAGACACCCCCCCCCCAAAAAAGCAGCAAGCCAGCCAGCTAGCAGCAAGCCAGCCAGCCAGCAGCAAGCCAGCCAGCTAGCAGCAAGCCAGCCAGCAGCCATCCAGCAGCAAGCCATCCAGCAGCAAGCCAGCCAGCCAGCAGGAAGCCAGCCAGCCAGCAGCAAGCCAGCCAGCAGCCATCCAGCAGGAAGCCATCCAGCAGCAAGCCAGCCAGCCAGCAGCAAGCCAGCCAGCAGCAAGCCATCCAAAAAAGCTGTCAGAAACAAAGGCAATGTAAACTACATAATCTAATAATCTACATACTGTGAACCCTCCATATGTGTTAGCAGTCTGTATCTATATGTATATGAAGATGTGCATAGGGCAAGGGACATACTGCAACTGTTAGTGAAGGCTGGACATACATATGAAGTTGAAGGTTGCTATGTGCACATATCAATGCAGGTTGTAGTACAATGTACAATGTAGGTTGTACAGCAATGGATGTTTAGAAGTATGTTAGTGTGTGTATGTGTATGTGTATGTGTATATATATATATATATATATATATATATATATATATCTATATATATATATATGTATATATATATATATATATATATATATATATATATATATATATATACACATATATAGAGAGGTATGTATAAATACATAGACATATATAGATAGATAGAATATGTATATACATATATATATATGTAATAGACACATACATATATAGATATCTATAGATACATACACATATACAGACAGATATGAATGTCTATAGATATGTATGTATATGAATATCTCTCTCTCTCTCTCTCTCTCTCTCTCTATATATATATATATATATATATATATATATATATATATATATATATATATAATCCACAAAAGCTCCAGCACGCAAAACAAAATAAAAATGTAACAGCAGACAGACCGGGTGTTTTTTTTAAGCTCTGGCCCTCTCAGTGTCGCGATAATCCACCCCAAGGTCGGATTATATCCCAGTGAAGCTGCTGAAGATTTAAAGGTGCAGCCCCTATTTAAATAGAACTATTTTATGTATTTATGTAACCTAATAGTGAATGCTATTTCTAAATAACCCTAACCTATAAAGCCTAAAACTCTAACCACTTCCAAGCAAATCCCTATGTGTATAATTAAGTCTAACTTACCTCATAATTATATATATATATATATTCCAAAAACGAAATAACCCAAGTAAATTGTGAACACTCAACCCAAATAGGAAGGCACGCTGATGTAACTTCAATGCAATAGCAGTCCAGTAAACAGAAGAGTGATGATACTGTCCAAAACAGATAAAGAAACTTTTATTCCAAGAAAGAAACAAAACAAGATGTAAGCGCTTTCGCGGACATCACATCCGCTTCATCAGACATAGTTAACAGCTCTGAAACAATATATTATATACTCTAATAACATCATGTGACCGTTGCAACAACTACTTAATCAATTAATCAATTAAATCTAACATAATATATATATATATATGCATATAATAAATATAATAAAAATATAAACGTACAATGTAATATGATAAAATAAAATAAATATATTAAAATCCTAGGATGAATTAAAATAAATCAATTGTAATAAAATCCACATATTAACGTAATTTTCTGCCCTTCAGGTGGGGCTTCAACTAAACCATTTCATTAAGTCCCCTACACCTGTGTGCTGCCAATCTGAGTATCCAGCATAACTCAGCTTGCTCTGTTAAATTAATAATGTCCCCAACTCGTGCTGACTCTGTTTGTACATGTAATATTTGGAATAAAAAAGTGTGTTGTGTTCCTTCTAACAATGTATGTTTGGCCAGGGCACTGTAGTCATGATTTCTAGTGTAGCAGTATGTATGATCTCTAATACGTTCTCGTAAAGTTCTATTTGTCTTGCCTATATAGAAACAAAAGCATGACACGCAATGAGCCACATAAACAACGTTCCTTGTGTTACAATTACTGTTATTCCTCAATTCCCATAACTGTCCACTATCTGGATGTTTAAAATAGCGGGATTGGTCTACAAGGTTACATTGTGCACATCTGCCACATTTTTTAGTCCCTTCAAATTGTTGAGTACCAAGGTAATGAAAATTGCCATTTGTTGCCTTATGACATAAGGACTGTTTGAGACTCTTCATATTACTATAAACAAAATTCGGATGAGTCCCTACAATGTTTCTAACTTTATCATTTACCATAAGAATATTCCAGTTTCTTAGTATAGCTTGCTCAACTATATTCGTATTATTAGAATATGGTAAAACAAACGATTGTTTGGCCCATTTGTCCCTACTCTGTTGTTTATACCTTGGACCCTCTCTCTCTGAAAAATAAGGTTTTGCTCTTGTTGTCCTTAAATTATTTACATTCGAGTAAACTCTCGAAATCTCTTGTTGGTTATAACCTCTATGCATCAATCCCACCTTAAGTTCTCCTAATTCATTTTTAAACTGTGAATCTTCATAAGAGAGTCTAGAAAGTCTCATGGCTTGTCCTTTAATAATATTTTCAAAAATTGTGGGATTATGCATGCTGGCTCTGTGTAAGAATGCTGGTTTGTAACATGGTTTGCTATATACTTTGGTCATGAGGCTGACACCCTTCTTAAATATAGTCACGTCTAAATAATTGATAGTCACTGATGAAAAATCTAGTGTGAACTTCAAAAATGAGTCTTCATTGTTCAACCGTTCAAAAAATGTTATTAGGGTGTCTTGAGTCCCTTTCCAAAGAAAGAAAAGATCATCTACAAATCTGCGGTAGAATATGACGTTAGGGTTATCTAATAGGTTCATAGGTTCATAGGTTTATACTAGGCTATCTGCCCTAAGGCATTTATAAGCCTAGCCCAAAGTTTTGTGGCTTACGCCACCCCTTATATGAAAAAATACTGTGCCCATTAGTTTGTTGTGCCTCTGTCCAGCAGTGACACAGAGATGATTCCCGGGGTAAACCTACGATCTCCCATCCACAGGTCAAGATTTCTCTTGAACAGATCCAGCGAGGTGCTCTGCCTCACATGGACCGGGATTTTATTCCACAGCATAGGGAGTCTCTGAGTGATAAATCTATCCCTCCAGCATGTCCTATTTATATCCGTGCTAAGGTTTAAGTCGCTTGCTCTAGTGGTTTTGGTGGATTTGGATTTTTTGAGGTGGAGCATGTCCATTAATTCCGGGTTGGACATGGCCTTGTATGTGAGGCACATGTCACCTCTGAGCAGATGGTATGTGACTGAATAGAGCTGGAGTTTCTTCAATCTGGCAGCATATGACAGATTTTGGAGTCCCTTTATCCTTTTGGTGAGGAACTTTTGGGGTCTCTCCAATTGCTGCAGATGTCATGTGAGATACATCCCGAATGGGGCATTGTACTCGATCATTGGCCTGATAAGTGAAGAGTACAGGGGAACAATGACCTCACTAGATCTGGATGTGAATCCCTTCATGATCAGGTGGGCAATGTAGAAGGTCTTTCTAACCACTTTAGCAATGTGAGTGTCAAAAGAAAGGCCACTGTCAACCTGGGTCCCCAGGTCCCTGATAACCTCTTCTGTGCTTAGTGGATTGCCACCTATATGGTAGCTTGGGGTTACCTTGTTTTTCCCGAAGGGTATGACTATACATTTTTTGGTGTTTAACTTCAGGCCATGGCTCTGGCACCAGCTATCTGTTTCCATGAGTCCCTTCTGAAGGATATCCGTGTCCGATGCACTTTCCACTATGGTGCCCAGTTTGTAGTCGTCTGCAAACTTTGTCAGCCAACGTCCTCCCATGTTGGCCTGTACTTCTGAGAAGTAGATGCCGAACAATAGGGGGCCAAGGACTGAGCCCTGTGGGACACCACTTGTGACCGGCTTGGAGTCTGACATAGCGCCAGCAACTCTAACCCTGTGGGTTCTGTCCTTAAGCCAGTTTGCAACCCATCTTGTGACATATGGGTTTACATTTAAGCTGGTAAGTTTTTCTACAATACCCGAGTGGGGTATTGTGTCAAAAGCCTTTGCAAGGTCAAGGTAGGCTGTATGGACTGCCTTTCCCTCATCAATGGCCTTGGTGACTGTTTCGAAGAAGTCGACCAAGTTCAAAAGGCATGATCTGCCCCTGACGAAGCCAAACTGGGTCGGGTCCAATGTCTGCAAGTCCCCTATATCTTTGTTTATGAGCTCCATTATGATCCTCTCCATAGCTTTGCAGACTAGACTTGTTAAGCTTATGGGGCGGTAATTACCAGGGTCCGTAGAGGCACCACCTTTGTGGAGTGGGACCACAGTTGCTGTACGCCACTCTTTGGGCACGTATCCTGTGGTAAGGCTGAGATTAAACAGCTGCCTTATGTGCGGGTTTAATTCCTCATTTAGCTCGTGTAGCACACAGCCGGGGACACCATCCGGTCCCATTGATGCTGTGTTTTTAGCTTTAGAGAGAGCAGCTTTCACCTGCGCATTTGAGATGTCTGGGAGGCTACACTCCGCTGGGATAGTTATCTCTCCTTTAGGGGGGAGGGGTGAAGTTTGCACTGAACCTGTCTGCCAGTATGTTGGCAATGTCTGTGGGTTCAGTGATTTTTGTATCATTTTGGACTAATTCTGAGCATATCTGGGAGTTTCCACCCAGGTTCCTAACATAGCTGAAAAAGGCCTTATGATTGTCCTTTGAATCCATGGCAATTTTTCTCTCAAAATTGGCCTTAGTTGATTTTATGAGTGCTCGTATTTTTTTACTAATAATGATCAGGGGTGACTTCCCTTTATGGATTTTGTTCTATCATGTAATAGCTTTCTCCTCTTATTGTAAAGTTTGTTAATGGCTGGGGTCCACCAGACTGGACATTTGCCCTTTGTGGAAAGAGTCTTGGTTTTATTTGGGATTGCCTGATCCATGCAGTCCTGGAGGTGTTCATAGAAGGCATTTGTAAGGGCTTCCACAGCTTGGGTTGTGGTTTCCACTGGCACAGGGGCCTTGAAGGATACCACACCAGTCTTGAGTAGTGTGAAGTTTGCTTTAGAGAAGTTCTTCACTGTGGTCTTTTTTGTTTGGGGTGGGGCGGGATGTGGATTTCCAGTGAGATTAGTTTATGATCAGATCTCACCAATGAGGGATATACTTGCGGTGTGGAGCATTTTGTCCCCATGTTTGTGATAATGAGATCTAGTATATTTTCTCCTCTCGTGGGAACAGTGACTAGCTGTTCCATGGCGTTTGAATTTATGAACTCCAGGAACCATTGGGCTAGAAAGTTAGGGCTTGAGTAATGTTCCCAGTCTATATTCGGGTAGTTGAAGTCACCCAATATGATGGTGTTTGGAGATACATTTATACCCTCCAGTGTCTTCAGGAAGGCTGTGTGGGGTTCCTGAGTTTGAGAGGGTGGCCTGTAGCATGCTACAATTTGTAGAGCAGTTTTGCCTATGGTTAGTTGCACCTGGATGGTTTCGAAGCTTAGTGCGTTGCCACCAACCTGGAGGTGTGGGTATCCTTTATGAATATGGATACACCCTCCTTTTGTGGTGTGGTCCGGGTTTTGGGGCCAGAACGCATGATATGAGGTAAAACCTAATAGTGCCAGGGTGCTCTCAGGAGCCTTGAACCAGGTTTCAGTTACAGCACAGACATCGATGTTCTCCATACTGAGAAGGGCCTCGAGTGCGTGCATTTTGAGATTTAGACTTCTGGCATTGAGCAGCATTACCCTCAGTTTCTTCCCATTTTTGTTTTCTAGGGTGGTAGGTTTAGAATTTGAGCCTTGCCTAAAAAAGGCACTATGGGGGTGGCAAGAGCCTTAGCCAATATCCGCAATCCCAGGGGTGACAGGTGCAAGCCTTGCGAAGCAGCGTGGCTTGTCAAGCATGTCATCCCAGGCAGACAGACACTGGATCCCCTTTGAATGACACCAGACATTAAGCCAATTGTTAAAGCTGATCATCTTGTCTCTATATTGTGGCATCATTCTTGGTGAAGGAAGGATACTGCTCAGGGTCAGGGTCATACCTGCCTGGGCTACATAATCAGAGAGCTCCTCTATGTCTCTTTTCATATAGTCCAGGGAGGTACGTCTCAGGTCATTCACACCAGCATGGACAATGACTGTGTCATATTTGTACTTGCCATGGAGTGACCTGAGTGCTTGTGTTATGTGGCGGATTCTAGCCCGATAGGCAGCTTACTGTGACCCTCTCCTTGTTCAGCCTGGTGAGTGGGACGTCAGTGTGTCTGACTATGGAGTCACCTATGACAAGTATGTTTGGTGTTGTATTTGGCCTTAAGGGCTGTGATGCTTTGCATACTGATTTTGTGGTTTATGTGTTGCTTGTGGGGTGTTTTGAGGTAGCAGTTGTTTGGGTGTCTGCTTTGGAGGCCTCTGCTGTTTAGGTAAATTTTTACTCAGAGCCTCCGAGTATGTCTTTGTGTGTTTATGTGTTTGATTCAGTGGTGTGGTAGCATTATGTGAGGCTGGTTTTGTGGTGTGTGTAGTTGCCTTCTCCTCCTGTCTGGTCTTGCCAGTCCTGAGTTGAGAGAGCTCAGCCTCCAGTTTGGCTAAATAGCTGCATCTCTCGCAAGTATTTGTGTTATGTGGGAGGAGGAGAGGGTTGTCTGTGTACATGAGGCAATTGTAACATTAAAACAGCATGCCTCGCACGTACAGCATGCCCGGCCAAACCACTGCAACTCAAACACAAGAGGCCAGCATATAAGTTCCACGTAGTTTTGTTTTATTTACCAGAGTTAAACAAGGACATAATAATGTCCGAAATGATAAGAATCAGTACTCTCAGACTAGTTTTGGCTACTGCCTTCTTCAGTGAGAGTAAAAAAGCCAAAATTGCTACCAGCATATAATGGTATATTTCTATTCTAACCCAGCCAATGAACATTATAGTCCAAGTAAATGAATAATTCATGAGTTGACAATTAGGCTAAAGTAAAAAGACAGGCAGTGTTTATATAATGCAAAAATGCCATATACAAATGTATAAACACATAGCCTAAAGATGTGTTAGTGAATGCATAACAATAATGAACAGTTGACAGTTGCATTTGTGAATAAACACTAACATACAATATATACATATAGAACTAAATATAGCATCAGGGAAAGTCATGTGGCAATGTCACATAAAGAGTTACTGTTATCAGATGTTCCTGTAGACGTCATATTTCCTAGAGAAATATAAAATATTCCATATAGAGATATTTTTCTCTTATAGATGATCATTGAGACCAGGAGGAAATAAGGCTCCTAGATGGATAATCCAATATTTTTCTTTATGACCAAGTATATTTTGCCATCCTAACTGATTATGTCTATTCCCAGTGATTTTGTCTATGATGGTGAACATAAATTTAGCTGTGGGGTGTTTAGTGGTGTGTTGATATAAGGCATTTGTCAATTTTTTGGTACGAATATCACTTCGATGTTCACCTATTCTAATTCTCAATGATCTTGAAGTTTTACCTACGTAGAATGCAGAACAGTGACAAGTAGCCAGGTATATCACCCAACTAGTAGAACAGTTACCAAAAATCCTGACATCATAAATCTTACTTGTATTCGAGCTAGTAAATTGTTTTATCTTGTTGACTTGACTACAAGAAGTGCAATGACCACAGGGGAAAGTTCCTAAAAGTTCATCCCCTGTTATGGTCAGTTGTTTAAACTTAGCACCACCACTTTCTCTCTGTTTGTAATGTGAGAATAATGAGCCCAAAGTTTTTCCTCTCCTATATGAAATAGAGCACTGATTACCCAGGATACTACGCAGATAATCATTGGCTAACAAGATGTTCCAATTATTATTGATAACATTCCTGACCACCTGATGATTCTTGCCAAAAGTAGTGATGAACCTGATAGTGTCATCCTTTGGGCAGTTAGTACGGTCCTTATATTGTATCAGGGTTTGCCTATCCTGTTTATCTGTATGTGCACGGGCGGATGTGATATCAAAGATGGAATATCCCCTGTCCTGAAACCTGTTGTTTAGATCTATTCTGGCATGTTCATAGTCCAAAATAGAAGAGTTAATACGTTTGATTCTGAGATATTGGGATTTGGGGATACTGCGGATGGTGTGGCGTGGATGCATGCTAGATGCATGTAACAAAGAATTGAATTGGGGATATTTGCGGTAGATCTTAGTGTTGAGTGTATGATCTTCATTTCTATATATTGTAACATCCAAAAAATCAATTTGATTTTTGTGAGATGTAATAGAAAACTCAATACCCCACAAGTTGCTGTTAAGATACCCCACAAATTCAGTAAGGTAGTTAGAATCCGCACCTGCGGATTCTAACTACCTTACTGAATTTGTGGAGTATCTTGAAGATCATACACTCAACACTAAGATCTACCGCAAATATCCACAATTCAATTCTTTGTTACATGCATCTAGCATGCATCCACGCCACACCATCCGCAATATCCCCAATTAAATTCTTTGTTACATGCATCTAGCATCCAAAATTTTCTTAGCGTGTGCTGGTTCTGTTGTTGAGGTGGTTCTTTCCTTTTGGCCCCTCTCATCACATCGGAATCTATCGACCTCTTTCTGCCAGTTCTGATAGGCAAAGTGGCTGCTGGAAAATTTCGCACCTCTGTTTTCTCAAGCTCTATCCTTCGTCTCACGATGCTCGATAAGCTAGTAGATGGCCCATTGATCCCTTGTGCTACGAAAGTGTTGTCTTGTCGACACATATTCAATGTTTCATCAGGAGTAGTGTAAACTGAACGACTCGCTTCTGGTGAGATAACCTCCAAAGCCCCAATAGCGTTTATCCGCTCCGTCTCTTCAGACCTTTGAGCTTCCTCGTTGTTCTGCTTCCACTCAGCGTCACTCGGAATAGGTTCCGACTGACTATCAGCATGAGTAGTATCCGTTCTGACGGACTGAGGCATATTCCTAGCTGTTACCATTCCATGTGTACTGACCATGTTGTTATTTCTGTCATGCTTTTGTTTCTATATAGGCAAGACAAATAGAACTTTACGAGAACGTATTAGAGATCATACATACTGCTACACTAGAAATCATGACTACAGTGCCCTGGCCAAACTTTCATTGTTATAAGGAACACAACACACTTTTTTATTCCAAATATTACATGTACAAACAGAGTCAGCACGAGTTGGGGACATTATTAATTTAACAGAGCAAGCTGAGTTACGCTGGATACTCAGATTGGCAGCACACAGGGGTAGGGGACTTAATGACATGGTTTCGTTGAAGCCCCACCTGAAGGCAAGAAAATTATGTTAATATGTGGATTTTATTACAATTGATTTATTTTAATTCATCCTAGGATTTTAATATATTTATTTTATTTTATCATATTACATTGTACGTTTATATTTTTATTATATTTATTATATGCATATATATATATTATGTTAGATTTAATTGATTAATTGATTAAGTAGTTGTTGCAACGGTCACATGATGTTATTAGTGTATATAATACATTGTTTCAGAGCTGTTAACTATGTCTGATGAAGCAGATGTGATGTCCGCGAAAGCGCTTACATCTTGTTTTGTTTCTTTGTTGGAATAAAAGTTTCTTTATCTGTTTTGGACAGTATCATCACTCTTCTGTTTACTGGACTGCTATTTGCATTGAAGTTACATCAGTGTGCCTTCCTATTTGGGTTGAGTGTTCACAATTTACTTGGGTTATTTCGCTTTTGGAATATATTCACATTTTGAGGTAATATGGAAGGAGCTGATAATGGCACAATGTCTACAAGAATGAATGAATTTGCACCTATAACATTGACTGATAGATTCAAAAATATGTTGACAGAATCCTTAAATCCACTTTTACACATGGAGAATGGAACCTCTGATCAAGTAACGGATGTCTGCGTGGTTAATGAACAAGCGGTAAGAAGTGTTAAGAAAGATATAGAGAATGATATGTACAGATTTAAACGCTTGCAAGCACAATGCTTTCATATGGAAGCTTGCATTGACTGTAATGTAGTGCCACGAGGGTTGAGGGTTTTAAATATGCCGATGTATGGCAATATGTTTCCCCAATTACTCTCCCAGTGGCAACAGATTAATTTAAAAACTAGTAAGGCTTACATCAAATTGTTAATAGATTTCTTTAAACCCATGGAGAATGATTTGAAAGATCAAATTGTAGCCTTACAAGATAAACTTATGAATATGAATGGGATAGATCCTACAGAGATTTTTATGCAAGAACTTATGGATCGCGTTTCACGTTATGAACGTAACCTCTTAGACCACAAGAAAAGAAAACTTAATAGAGATATTGAGGACTTTGCCAAACAGAATGTTTTTGTTTGGCCAAGAAATAACAACATGGTCAGTACACATGGAACGGTAACAGCTAGGAATATGCCTCGGTCCATTAGAACGGATGCTACTCATGCTGATAGTCAGTCGGAACCTATTCCGAGTGACGCTGAGCGGAAGCAGAACAACGAGGAAGCTCAAAGGTCTGAAGAGACGGAGCGGATAAACGCTATTGGGGCTTTCGAGGTTATCTCACCAGAAGCGAGTCGTTCAGTTTACACTACTCCTGATGAAACATTGAATATGTGTCGACAAGACAACACTTTCGTAGCACAAGGGATCAATGGGCCATCTACTAGCTTATCGAGCATCGTGAGACGAAGGATAGAGCTTGAGAAAACAGAGGTGCAAAATTTTCCAGCAGCCCCTTTGCCTATCAGAACTGGCAGAAAGAGGTCGATAGATTCCGATGTGATGAGAGGGGCCAAAAGGAAAGAACCACCTCAACAACAGAACCAGCGCACACTAAGAAAATTTTGGAATCAGGATGCTTAGTTTTTAACATCTCTAAGCACAACCTGACTTCAGGTGAGATTCAGCTACTTAATAAAGGTATGAATTTCATACCAAGCTCGAACATGGACATTAGTGAGGCATTATTGGCAACTAGAATGTTTGTATGTAACATAGCTCTTAAGCTTTTATATGATTCTGATTCTTTAGAGGTTAATAATGCTATTAGATGCAGAAGTACTTATACACCACAGTTACAAGCTGATTTAGATATATTTTTAAAAGCGGTTGAGAAAGCGTTGTATGATAATACTAATTTTTCAAGTGTTCTTAGGGCTAGCAATTTATCTATAGAAGAAATGGATGCTTTATCTGGTCTTAAAAACAATCCGAGCATTGTGATTTGTCCAGCTGACAAAGGTGGTCCAGTAGTTGTCCTGGACTCTATTTACTATGATACAAAAATGCTTGAAATGTTAGAAGGAGAAGCTTATGAGTCTGTTCCAAATAGTATTGTATATGACATACAGGATAATATATTTAATTGTCTTACTGAATGTAAGTGCATGAATGTCATTTCTAATGAATTGTTTGATTTTTTATTGGTAAATAATCCACTAATACCTATAATACATGGTCTGCCCAAGGTGCACAAAAATCCAGTGACACCTGATTTTAGACCTATAGTGTCCGGCTCTGGTTGGCTGACTGAGCCCTTATCTATTTATCTGGAACATGAGCTTAAAAATGTATTGGATAAGTTTGTATATGTATTGAGAGATACTGAACAATTCTTAACTGATCTTTATCAATGTGTTTTAAGTATTAAGGATATGAATGATTGCTTGTTAGTTACTATGGATGTAGTCTCTTTATTTACGTGCATCCCCAACATGGAAGGCATAGGTTGTTTGAAATTGTTATTAATTCAGTCTGAATTGTTTGATACACAAAAGGTTGAATTTCTATGCCTTTTGTTAGAATTAATACTAGAGAACAACATTTTTCTTTTCAAAAACACTTGTTATAGACAGAGAAGAGGGGTGGCCATGGGCACAAGCTGTGCTAACAGCTATGCTAATTTGGTCATGGTGGCGTGGGAAAGTAAACACATATTAGATAATCCTAACGTCATATTCTACCGCAGATTTGTAGATGATCTTTTTTTTCTTTGGAAAGGGACTCAAGACACCCTAATAACATTTTTTGAACGGTTGAACAATGAAGACTCATTTTTGAAGTTCACACTAGATTTTTCATCAGTGACTATCAATTATTTAGACGTGACTATATTTAAGAAGGGTGTCAGCCTCATGACCAAAGTATATCGCAAACCATGTTACAAAAAATGCATTCTTACACAGAGCCAGCATGCATAATCCCACAATTTTTGAAAATATTATTAAAGGACAAGCCATGAAACTTTCTAGACTCTCTTATGAAGATTCACAGTTTAAAAATGAATTAGGAGAACTTAAGGTGGGATTGATGCATAGAGGTTATAATCAACAAGAGATTTCGAGAGTTTACTCAAATGTAAATAATTTAAGGACAACAAGAGCAAAACCTTATTTTTCAGAGAGAGAGGGTCCAAGGTGTAAACAACAGTGTAGGGACAAATGGGCCAAACAATCATTTGTTTTACCATATTCTAATAACACGAATATAGTTGAGCAAGCTATACTAAGAAACTGGAATATTCTTATGGTAAATGATAAAGTTAGAAACATTGTAGGGACTCAATCGAATTTTGTTTATAGTAATATGAAGAGTCTCAGACAGTCCTTATGTCATAAGGCAACAAATGGCAATTTTCATTTCCTTGGTACTCAACAATTTGAAGGGACTAAAAAATGTGGCAGATGTGCACAATGTAACCTTGTAGACCAATCCCGCTATTTTAAACATCCAGATAGTGGACGGTTATGGGAATTGAGGAATAACAGTAATTGTAACACAAGGAACGTTGTTTATGTGGCTCATTGCGTGTCATGCTTTTGTTTCTATATAGGCAAGACAAATAGAACTTTACGAGAAAGTATTAGAGATCATACATACTGCTACACTAGAAATCATGACTACAGTGCCCTGGCCAAACATACATTGTTAGAAGGAACACAACACACTTTTTTATTCCAAATATTACATGTACAAGCAGAGTCAGCACGAGTTGGGGACATTATTAATTTAACAGAGCAAGCTGAGTTACGCTGGATACTCAGATTGGCAGCACACAGGGGTAGGGGACTTAATGAAATGGTTTCGTTGAAGCCCCACCTGAAGGGCAGAAAATTACGTTAATATGTGGATTTTATTACAATTGATTTATTTTAATTCATCCTAGGATTTTAATATAGTTATTTTATTTTATCATATTACATTGTACATTTATATTTTTATTATATTTATTATTTGCATATTATATATTATGTTAGATTTAATTGATTAATTGATTAAGTAGTTGTTGCAACGGTCACATGATGTTATTAGTGTATATAATATATTGTTTCAGAGCTGTTAACTATGTCTGATGAAGCGGATGTGATGTCCGCGAAAGCGCTTACATCTTGTTTTGTTTCTTTGTTGGAATAAAAGTTCCTTTATCTGTTTTGGACAGTATCATCACTCTTCTGTTTACTGGACTGCTATTGCATTGAAGTTACATCAGCGTGCCTTCCTATTTGGGTTGAGTGTTCACAATATATATATATATATATATATATAGAGAGAGAGAGAGAGAGAGACTGAGAGAGGCACATGTGGGCAGATGTATTGATTGCAACAGGTGCCTGGTGACAAAGGCATGGACTGAACACCAGTGTGGATACTGGAGTACCATACCCCATTCCAAAACACTTTAACCACTAACCACCACATAGGTGGTTGTCTGCCTACTACTGGATGTGTCAGAAGGGAACATGGGAAACAAATGTACAATAGCCTCCCCTTTGATATTCACAGTGGCACACTAGTCTTGTAATCCCTGTACATGGTACGTGTCATCACAAATAGTGTGTCAGCTAGGGAAATTTAGGTCACTGTACCCCTCTGCACCTCACAATGTCCTACACGGTATGTACCTCCCATGACAACTACAGCAAGGGAAAAGGACACAGACATACCTAACAAAGAGTGATAATGCCCTCAAACACATTCCCTATGCAGAGTGACTGACAAAACCACAGAGTGTCTTTCATACTACCTACACAGAGGTTACCACTGCTGGATATACAGAGTTATGTCACACCCATACCAGTTGTCCAACCGCCATGGTAACACCTCACAATCTGTCCAGCCTAAGTGACCTATGGCCCTCATCCTTGTCACTGCAGTAAAGAGCACATGCTGGAGGTACAGGTTTCTATCCACAAATAAGCCATACCCTGGACTAAACCACCCAGCATTAACAAGCAAGGCTCCTTATTAGTAGATGTCAGACATACCCGTGATGAATGTTATGCAGATAGGTAATATGCCGTATGAGTCACCTCTGTGTAACTGTGTGACAGGAGCAAGTACAATCACATTACATGTGTCCCTAGGGGCAGGGTAGCATAACACTATGCTGCCATAGGCCCAGGGCCAATAGCATAGTACCTACCTATGACACAATGCACACATACATGTAGTCATTGCAATATCAACTATGTGAGGTGGAATGAGTGTGCCACTGACTGTGTGCAAGGTCTGTAATGATGTGATTGCTCAGCATGACTTTGTGTCTGTCATGGTAGTGTGTGTCCTCGGTGTGAGGCCAGAGAAAGATGTGTCAGTTATTGGGATACAAACATACTACATTGCCATATGTTGTGCTGTGGTTCCCTGTATATGACTGCGGTGTAGGTAGGGGTATGGCAGCAAAGACTAGGGTGGATTACCAGTGAAACTGTAAATGTGCATTGCATGCATTGCATGGGATGACAATATTCTCCATCCATTAGCTTGATACATACCCCCAGTGTGAGGTTGTGCATTGTACCTCAAACAGTGTGCCGAGTGCTGGTGTATACTAGTTTGTTGTATGGAGTGTGGCAGGCACTGTCACACAGTTGTTGGCTGAGCACTGATATGTGTTAATTTACATGTGTATCCCCTGATAGATAGACAGATGCTATATATGGCAGTTCAGTGATATCAGTACAGTAGAGTATTATGTGTGCCATATTACTTGTTCACATATTTTTCTTTTCCTTCCAGGGCGATGGTGCATCAGCGCAACCCCTGTTATTCAGCTGCAGAGGATGAGGAGATACACCAGAGCCTGGTGCGGGATTTTTCCACACTGTTTTCCTGGACCAGCCAGAACCAGCAGGAGAGGGCTGCACTGTGGCAAGACCTTGTCCGTCGGGTAAATGACATAGGCATGCATAACAGGACATATGAGCAGGTACGCCATCACTGCAGTGATTTAATTAGATGTGTCCGTCAGCGTGCTTCTGATATCCACAGATAACAGCTTGCCACAGGTGGTGGGGTACCTATCCACCCCCCCACCAGACTGGAGGAGCTCCTCCTAAGTGTTGTGGCTCCAGGCCAACAACAACAACATCCACAGACATGTGTCATGATGGAGGCTGGAGCCACCCAGCATGTGGACATGGAGTGTGCAGGTAACATGCCATGTCTGTAGTTGAATGTTGTCTGCACTGGTAGTTTATGCATGTGTGAGATGTGTACTGTGTGTGTAGCTGTTATCCTGGAAATTCTTGTGCAAGATTGATATTCTGAATATCATCAGTACACCTGTGAAAGCCAACTGTTGTACTACTGTACTGTATCATACTCACAGTATCAATGGCACAGTTGTGCCCACTGACAATAACTGTCTTATTTGTGCAGGTCCCTCTGGAGTAACAGCAAGGCAGCCAATCCATGCTGGTGAGTGTGTAATAACAATACTATTAATACTAATGATAATAATAGTAATAATACCCTCAAACAGTATTGTGTATGTGTTGGATTGCAGGTGTGTGTGTTTGTATCTCATGTACTGAGGAGTGTGCATGTGTGCACGTGTGCATGTGTGCATGTGTGAGTGTGCATGTGTGCATGTGCATGTGTGCATGTGCCCATGTGCATGTGTGCATGTGCCTGTGTGCATGTGTGCATGTGCCCGTGTGCATGTGTGCATGTGTGCATGTGCTCATGTGCATGTGTGCATGTGTGCATATGCCCGTGTGCATGTGTGCATGTGTTCATGTGTGCATGTGCCATGTGCATGTGTGCATGTGTGCATGTGTGCATGTTCCTGTGTGCATGTGCCCATGTGCATGTGTGCATGTGCCCATGTGCATGTGTGCATGTGCCCGTGTGCCTCTGTGGTAACATTGTGTACACATCGTAAAATGTATTTCCTGTCTTCCTCTCACAGGTTCTGATGTTGCTCTGTTGGTGTGCAGCAGGGAACCTGAAGCCACTGTTGGGGATAGTGATAATGATGATACATGTGTAATGGCACAGGGAGGTGTGACATGGTCTGTTGTTGGTCAGCCAATCGACAGTACACAGTAGTCAACCCTATCAATGTGCACAGTCATCTTGCCGATACATCCATTGTCACCAATGTCCTTAGCTGAGGGACAACATACAGTGGGCATTGACCAGGGTAATGTGGTATCAGTGGCACATGCATCCCCTCACAGCAGCCATGGCCAGAGTCCTGACATGGTACCACACAGGCAGATGTCCAGGGGTTCTCGTGGAAGCATCCGTGGTCGTACTGCCCCATCAGACGTGCCCACAGAGGTCTTTCAACCTCAGCTATGTTCCAGGCTGTAATGCAGGCACAGGCATGTATGGAACGGTACACCAGGCAGGGTCTGAGGGAGCTTAGAGCACATTGCACTGCTATGAATGACACTATTGGTGATGTGGCGGCTGCCATCCGTACTGTCGGCGAGGTCATTGACAGACGTTGGGGGGACACATTAGATCTGTTCCACAACTACATGTCCATGAGCCAGGGCAATGCAGGATGGTTGAGGCATTGACGTGGACGTATGCCAGCAACATCAGCAGCTGGCAGTCATCGCGGATGACAACAAACCTGCAGCCACTCCCATAGTGCCAGTACCAGCCCCAGCAATGCTGGGTCTGTGCTGTCATCAGACCACCCTAGAAGACCACATGCACGTGGCTCTGGACAGTCCCAGCAGGGACATGTGTCCAGTCATCAACCAACAGCTTCTGATGACAGTACCCAGTCTGGCTTAGTACCTGATACTGTCCGTAGCACCCCTGCCAGGCACAGGTACCGTATCCGTGGCCAGAGACAGTGATCTGTATGACCTGGCAGGTACAGTCTGTGGCTGTCCACAAACACCCATATATGGCAGCCATGAGGTGGAACTGTGTGCATGCATACACACATGCATAATGCTAACACCTAGGGCTAACACATACACACACACACACTGCATCAACATTGCCCCATGTTGTACTGTTGTCCCTCACTAACACACACACACACATACATGTCAATTGGATGTGTCAATGGCAGACTCTGGCATACCAAGTACATGCCCTGTGCATATGATGAAACTGTGCCACCTCCTGCAATCTGTAACATTGATGCAGGAACAGGATAGCATGGTGCTGATGCACAGGGTGACTACATAGAACTGTAGTAATATTATCATGTTGTTAACAGTACAGTGTAATGATATCATTGTGGGTATATCCCAGCATGCCTGATGCATTAACAGTATGATTGTCATTGTAGTTTTTTATACACCAGTGTTAATTCCAACAGTGTAATGTCTGCACATCTTTGCATTCTGGTGGTAAGGCTGAAAACACAAACCCACCTACATAGGTAGCACAGGGATAAGAAAATGGAAGTAATGATACTCAATGCCAGACATGTAAACCACAAGATGCATGCAGTCCAAACTCTACTCAGCATGGAGAATGTTGATATCTGTGCAGTGACAGAAACCTGGTTCAAGGCTCCCAAGAGCACCCTAGCACTACCAGGTTACACCTCATACCATGCTTTACAGCCCCAAAACATGGAATTAACTATGAAATGAGGGTGAGTATCAATAAATGTCAAGGATACCCACACCCCCAGGTTGGTGCCACAGCATGAAGCATCACAGACTATCCATGTGCAACTAAGAGTGGGTAAAACTGCCTTCCAGTTCATAGCCTGCTACAGACCACCCTCCTTAACCCAGGAAACCCACTTGGCCTACTTAAGAACACATGAATATATGAAGGTGTCTCCAAACAACATTATATTGGGCAACTTCATCTACCCACACATAGACTGGGAGCATTACTGTAGCTCCAACACCCTAGGCCAAAGGTTCCTAGAATTCATATACTCAAATGCTATGGAACAACTTGTTACCACTCCCACAAGAGGGGAAAACATACTGCACCTGATCATCACCAACATGGGGACTCTATGCTCCAGACCAGAAGTGTATCCCTCACTGGTAAGATGATGCCATAGAGTAATCTCACTGTATATTCACATACCAACCGCAGCCCCTGCACAGAAAACCACAGTGAAAAAGTTGTGTAAAGCAAATTCCCCACAGCTCAAAACCGAGACAGAGGTGGAATCCTTCAAAGCTCCTGGGCCTGTGGAAAATATGGCCCACACTGCTGAATCCTTTATAAATGCATTCTATGAACACCTCCAGGAATGCACAGATCATGCAATTCCAAATATAACCAAGACCCAATCCTCCAAAGACAGGCGTCCTTTCTGGTGGACCCCAGCCACATAACAGAAAACAATAGAAGGAGGAAGCTACTACATGATCGACCAATATCCCACAAAGGGAAGGCATCTCTGATCAGTATTTGGACAAAAATTATGGGCACTCATAAAATCATCTAATGCCACCTTCAAAAGAAATATTGCACAAGACACTAAGGATAATCACAAGGCTTCCTTTACTTATGTTAGGAATCTGGGTGGGAATTCCCACCCAGATATGCTCAGAAGTTGTCCTAAATGACACAGAATACACCTAAGCCACATACATTGCCAACATCATTGCTGACAGGTTCAGCACAAACATCTCACCCCCCTCCCCACCACAAGGGAAAATATATATCCCAGCAGAGTGATGCCCCCTGACATCTGAGATGCTCAGTCACCCTCTCCAAAGCAGAAACACAGCATCAATGGGAGCAGACAGTTTCCCAGGCTGCATCCTACATGAACTCCAAGAAGAACTAAACACAAACATAAAACTACTGTTCAATCCCAGCCTTACTACAGGATATGTAGCCAAGGAGTGCGTACAGCAAAAGTGATCTCTCTCCACAAAAGTGGTGCCTCAATGGATCCTGGAAACTACTGCCCTGTACACCTGACTAGCTTGGTCTGCAAAGCTATGGAAAGGATCATCATAGACCTCATAAATAAAGTTATTGGGGACCTACAAACACTGGATCCTACCCAGTTCGGCTTTGTTGAGGGCACATCCTGCCTCTTAAACCTGGTTGATGTCTTTAAAACAGTCACCAAGGCCAGTGACGAGGAGAAGGTGTTCAACACAGCCTACCTGGACCGCGCAAAAGCCTTCGATACAATACCCCACTCAGGCATTATAGAGACGCTCACCAGCATAACTATAAACCCCTATGTCACTAGATGGATTGCAAACTGGCTCATGGACAGAACACACATGGTCAGAATTGCTGGAGCCTTGTCACACTCCAAACCGGTTACAAGTGGCATCCCACAGAGTTCAGTCCTGGGACCTCTCTTGTTTGGTATATATTTCTTGGAGGTACAGGCCAAGACAGAAGGACTGTGGCTGAGCAGGTTCGCAGATGACTGCAAACTGTGCGCCATAATCAACTCACCAGCCAACAGAAGCATCCTACAAAAGGGCCTCATAGAAACAGACAGCTGGTGCCAGAGCCATGGCCTCAAGCTAAATGCCAAAACCTGTATAGTCATCCCCTTTGGCAAAAACTAAGTGCCCACAAATTAACACATAGGTGGTAAGCCATTAAGTACTGTACACATGATTAGGGACCTGGGGACCCGAGTTGATAGCAAACTGTCATTTGACAACCACATGGTTGTAGTGGTTACACAGATGGTTTATATAGGCCACCTAATCATGAAGGGATTCACAGCTAGATCACAGGAGGTCATCGTGCCTCTGTAGTCATCCCTCATCAGGCCCATAATTGAGTACAATGCCCCTTTTGTGGTGTACCTTACCAGACACCTGACCTGCAGCAACTGGAAAGTCCACAAAAGTACCTCACCAAGGGGATCAAAGGACTCAAACAGATGCCTGACATATAGAACCATGTCCAACCTGGAATTAATGGACATGCTGCACCTCAGAAAATCCAAATCCCATGGAGCTATGTGCTCGTGACACTTGCACCTCAGCACTTACATAAATAGGACATGCTGGAGGAACAGATTCATAACCCAGAGGCTCCCTTCACTCTGGAATAAAATCACAATCCAGGTTAGGCAGAGTCCCTTAATGACTCTCTGCAAGAGGAATGTTGCTGAGTGGATGGGAGATTACACAGAGGCTGAGTATACTAACCTGGAAAAAGACCATACCAAAATTCATTTAACATGGGTGGCAAAAGACAAACACAGTCTGGCTAGGATTATAACTGCCCTAGGGCAGACAGCCTAGTATGAACCTATGAACCTATTACATGATGTATCCTCAACTGATACACAGATGTAGGAAACCTAGTGTCAGTGATATCCCTGCAGTACTACACTATACCAGTAGCCATTCTTACTGAGCCACACACATCCCTGTGAAGAATGCTGTTTGGCATATAGCTGTCTTACGTACATTCCAACACACTAGCGATATGTTAATCCATGACTGGAAATGTATACAGTGGCCTACAATGCATTCTGCACATGACACGCATGACCACCACATGGGTATCATACAGATGGATACCTGTTGTCCAAGCCATGCTCTATTACTGTAACGCAACTGTAACTGTGTCATCAGCATGTACTTAGCATACTATTCCAGTAGTACCATGTAGGTGGCAGCACCCATCATGTAGAATGGGTAATGGTGTATACATATGGACAAGTGTTTTCTTGTCTATCCTGTGATATTCACATTTCCAAAGGTATTGTTCAGTCCCTTGGTGTATCGCCTAAGCAAGAAGGTGTCTTTATGCATATCAGCAACAGTTGCCATACACTTACACTGGATGTCCATTACTCACAGACTTTGCTGTGTTATAACATGTGTGACATATACTCCAGACATGAACCCTCACCCACATTAATATATCACAGCTTTCATGAGTGTGTGTCATCCAGATGGCCTAGGACACAGATCACTGCAGTAGCCTGCATTGTCAACAACATACATGTATGGCGTACAGTCTGGGAATCTGCAGGACATGCTGGCACAGGTAACAACTGTATTCACATGAGGCAGGCTTCACACATAGGAACTATTTAAGGTCACAGGTACATATCTCTATGTGGCACACACATACCTAATGTGTGCATTGAAATTACTGTTATAATTATATGTCATACAATAATAAAAGCAACACCCACCACACATTGACAAACTGTGTGACAAAAATACACATGGCATTTGTAGGATTCAAACCCCTACCTAACTATGTTATGACACTTGAGAGAGACGCATTAGCGGAGCACACTATTTGCATTACTGAGTGGTTTCCCTTCTCCTGCTATACTTATAGTGTGCTGACATCATCAGTCTTTACAAAGAGGAATGTACATCATGTAGTGTGTTATTCCAGTTGCCAAAAGGGCCATTTCTTTCAAAGAGAATTGCACACACCCTGCCCCCCGCCCCCAAACACACACACACTGAGCATTTTCAGGATTCAAACCCCTACCTAACTATGTTATGACACTTGAGAGAGACACATTAGCAGAGCGCACTATTCAAATTACTGGGTGGTGGTTCTTCTCCTGCAGTATTTATAGGATGCTGACATCATTATTTAGAAAGAGGTATGTACATCTATTACTATCCCTCAGTATGGGGATAGAATATATATGCATTAACAGACGCCTACTTCATGGTCACATATGCACATCAGCACTGCCAGGTTATGTTTTATACCATGCTTCGTGACCACAGGACTTGTAACACCCAACACAACCAGGGGGTGTATCCATATACATCACAGATACACACACCTCTCGGTTGTTACCACTGCACTAAGCATGACAGGCCATAAATATACAACTAGCATTGTGCAAAACTGACTTTTGGGTTTGTGTGTGGTTCAGACCACCCCTCCCATATCCAGGAACCACACTTGGCTTCCCTGGGAACAGTGTAGGATATGAAGGTGTTCACATACACCATTACAGTGGTTAACTTCAGGTACAGGAATATTGAGTGGGGGAACTACTCAGGCCTCAACAACATCACCCTACAGCCAGTACAATTTGTGAATCCATGTGCTATGGCAGAACCAGTCACCACAGCCACAAGGGGGAATACATATTGGACCTGACCATCAGCAACATGGGGACTCTATGTTCCACACCAGAGGTAGACCACCATTGTTAATATCTGACCATAACCAACTTTCCTGGACGTCCATATCCCATCCCCACCCCAGGCAAGGAAATCACTGCAAACAAAGTATTTCTCAAAAGCAGACTTTGCACTTGTGAAGACTGGGGTGGAATACTTCAAAGGCCCCATGCTGGAGGATTATACAGCCCAATCTACAGAATCCTTTACAAATGCATTCTATGAGCATCCGGAAGGTTTGCATTGATCATGCTATCCCAAATAAAACCAAGACTCCTCCACAACAGGAGACCTGTCTGGTTTACACCAGCCATATATAAGCTATACAACAGAAGGAGGGAGCTAATACATTACAGAGCAATATCCCACAGAGGGAGGACATCTCTGAACAGTATTGGCAAGACACTTCAATCCTCACAATCATCACTTGCAAGTTTTGACAGTGAAATTGTCCAGACACTGCAGATAAGGCTCCCCTCAGTCTGGAATTGAATCCCAATTAATGTTAGACATAGCCCCTCGCCAACCCTCTTCCAGCAAACTCCAGCCACATGGATGTGACATTGCAAATTCAACCCCTGGGATCTCCACTGTGTCCCTGCTTGACGGAGGCACAGCACACTAGCCTTAAACGGTGCCTTCTGTGACCTACTTTACAGAGGCACAGTAGGCTACTGTACTGGGGAGGCAGACGCCAATTACACTCTGGCTAGGCTTATGTATTCCCTAGAGCAAACAGCCTAGTATTGACTTCTACACCATATGTTTATGTTTCAGATGCACAATATTTGTTGCTGAAAAACTGTTTGCAGGTCTTTATTGCCATAGCTTTCCCTGTTTCTATGAACAACCTGTGTATCTGTGGAAGATGTTTGAATATGAGAGGGTTCCACTATATTACTTATGTCTCTGTTGTCATTTAACTGTGTGCACTGGGCAGATTGCTGTATTGTGGTAGGTTCCTGGCTTAACACATACAAATGCCAGATATGTGTGGCCAACTGCTATACTGAGACATGGCCTAAGTGCGTGAGCATGCCCAGTTCAGGCTTTCCATGGTTTATTGCCTGACATGTCTCATTTATCAAAGTGTGTGAGCATGCCCAGTGTGACCTTTCCATATGTTGAGATCTGAGGTCCACCACATTTGTGGTTGTGTGTGAACTTGAACAATATTTGACATTTATAGTTGTGTGTTGGAAGTCATGTTGTGTTCTTACTGCCCAACTGCTTTGTGTCTGAACCCAAAAGGGATTATGCTGTGCCTGCAGGGTTTCCATGGGATAGTTTGCATACACTTGTCAACATTCTTTCATACTGACCAAACACTGTAATATTGTATAGTGTACTGGTTCAGTCCTTTCACTGTGGTGGACAGTATCCTGAGTTTCAGTCCTATCACTGCTTTAAATATTCATACTGAGCACACCAGACTGGTTAAGGGCCAGTTGTGCAAATATGACCATGTTGCATTTTGTTCAGCTATGGCCTACTTAAACCAGGCTTGTCCAACATTAGTAGTGTATTCTGCAACTCGGGTGGACATTGACAAACACTAGGCTATGTGCCCTAGGCCATTTCCAATCCTAGTCAGAGAGTGTGTTTGTCCTTCAACACACATTTTAACTGGAGTTTGCCATGACATTTTTCAAGGTTAGTATACTGTGCCTCTGTCTAACCGTGGCATAAAAGTGATAGCCAGGGTAAACCTACAATCTCCCATCCACTCATCAAGATTCCTCTTGAAGAGAGTCAATGAGGGACTCTCTGGCTAACCTGGACTGGGAGTTTACTCAAGAGTGGAGAGAGCTTCTGGGTTATGGATCAATCACTACAGCATGTCCTATTTATATCAGTGATGAGGTTCAGGTCTCTCATGTGCATAGCTCAATGGCATTCAGATTTTACAAGGTGCAGCATGTGCATTGATTCCAGCTTGGACATGGCTTTATATATCAGGCACAGATCACCTCTGGGCAGGCAGTATGCC
Source organism: Protopterus annectens (assembly GCF_019279795.1). Classification (NCBI taxonomy): domain Eukaryota; kingdom Metazoa; phylum Chordata; order Ceratodontiformes; family Protopteridae; genus Protopterus; species Protopterus annectens. The sequence goes on from NC_056739.1 coordinate 609,326,121, forward strand.
ACTGTGTGGAGCTGCAGTTTGTTTAATCAGGCAACACATGGCATCTGTTACAGCCCTTTGATCCTCCTGGTGAGGTACTTTTGGGGTCTTTCCAGTTGCTGGAGGTGTCTGCTAAGGTACATCCCACAAGGGCCATTGTACCCAATTGTGAGCCTGATGAAGGATGACTGAAGAGGCACGATGACCTCCCCTGATCTAGATGTGAATACCTTCATGATTAGGTTGGTATATGAAATGTTTCTCTAACCACTACGGCCACATGGTTGTCAAATGCAAGATTTCTATCAACTTGTGTCCCCAGGTCTCTTATTACTTCTAAAGTACTTAATGGGTTAACACCTATGTGGTAATTGGTGGGCACTTACTGTTTTTCCAAAGGGGATGACTATACACTTTTCTGCATTTAGCTTGATGACATGGCTCTGGCACCAGTTGTCTGTTTCTATGAGGCCCTTTTGTAGGATGCTTGTGTCAGCTGGAGGGTCAGATATGGTGCCCAGTTTGTGGTCATCAGCAAACTTGTTCAGACACAGTCCTTCCATGTTGGCCTGTACCTCTGAGAAATATATACCAAACATGGGAGGTCCCAGGACCGAGCCTTGTGGGATGCCAGTTGTAGCTGGTTTGGAGTCTGACATGGCTGCAGCATTTCTGACCATGTCAGTTCTGTCCTTGAGCTGGTTTGCAACCCATCTACTGACATAGGGGTTTATATTTAAGCTGGTGAGCTTATCTATAATGAACAAGTGGGGTATTGTATGGAAGGCTTTTGCAAGGTCCAGATAGGCTGTGTGGACCACCTTCCCCTCATCAATGGCCTTAGTGACTGTTTCAAATGACTCAACCAGGTTTAAGGGGCAGGATCTGCCCTTAAGAAAGCCACACTGGGTAGGGTCCAGTGTCTGTAGGTCCCCAATATCTTTATTTCTGAGGTCCATGATGATCCTTTCCATAGCTTTGCAGACCAAGCTAGTCAGGATTCTGGGGTGATAGTTTGCAGTATCCATTCAGTCACCACCTTTGTGGAGAGGGACCACTGTTGCTGTACACTGCTCTTTGGGTGCATATCCTGTGATAAGGCTGAAACTGAGCAGTAGTTTTATTTGGTGTTCAATTCTTCTTGGAGTTCATGTTGGACACAGCCCAGGACACCATCTGGTCCCATTGATGCTGTGTGTTTTGCTTTGGAGACGCTGGCTGTTACCTGAGCATCTGCAATGTCAGGGGGCCACCACTCTGCTGGGATAGATATTTGGCCTTTTGGTGGGGGGGATTTTGCACTGAACCTGTCAGGTCGGATGTTGGCAATGTGTGTGGGTTTGGTGTATTGTTTGTCATTTTGGACTAATTCTGAGCATATCTGTGAATTCCCACCCAGGTTCCTACCATCAGTTAAGAAAGCCTTGTGATTATCCTTAGTGTCCTGTGCAATTTTTATCTTGTAGCTGGCCTTAGAGGATTTTATGTGTGGCCATAGTTTTTTGTCATAATACTGATCAGAGATGACTTCCCTTTTTGGGTTTTGCTCTGTCATGTAGTAGCTTCCTCCTTCTCTTGCATGGTTTGGTAATGGCTGGGGTCCACCAGACAGGATGCCTGAGTTTGGAGGATTGGGTCTTGGTTTTATTTGGGATTGCATAATCCATGCATTCCTGAAGATGTTCATAGAATGCATTTATAAAGGGTTCTGAGGTCTGGGCCATATTTTCCACAGGCACAAGGGCTTTAATGGATTCCACCTCAGTTTGGAGGAGTGCAAAATTTGCCTTACACATGTTTTTCACTGTGGTTTTCTGGCCAGGGACTGGGGTCAGGATGTGAATATCCAGTGAGATTACTCTATGGTCTGATCTTACCAGTGAGGGATACACTTCTCGTCTTGGGCATAGAGTCCCCATGTTGGTGATTATCACGTCCAGTATGCTTACCCCTCTTGTGGGAGTGGTAAGTTGTTCCATAGCATTTTGGTTTATGAATTCTAGGAACCTTTGCCCTAGGGTGTTGGAGCTAGAATAATGCTCCCAGTCTATGTTTGGGTAGTTGCAGTTGCCCAATATAATGTTGTTTGGAGAGACCTTCATAATTTCATGTGTTCTCAAGTAGGCCAAGTGCGGTTCCTGGATTAAGGACGGTGGTCTGTAGTAGGCTACAAACTGGGAGGCAGTTTTAGCCACTGTTACTTGCCTGTGGATAGTCCGTGCTGCTTCTTGCTGTGGCACCAACCTGGGGGTGTGGTTATCCTTGACAATTATTGATAGTCACCCTCCTTTTGTAGTTTGTTCCATGTTTTGGGGCTGTAAAGCATGGTATGAGGTGTTAGGGTGCTCTTGTGAGCCTTGAACCAGGTTTCTGTTACTGCACAGATATCAACATTCTCCATGCTGAGGAGAGTTTGGACTGCATGCATCTTGCAGTTTAGACTTCTGGCATTGGGTAGCATTACTTCTAGTTTCTTATCCCTTGTGATACCTATGGAGGTGGGTTTGTGTTTTGAGCCTTACCTATTCAAGGCACTATGGGGGTGACAACAGGCTTTTCCAGTATCCAAAAGGCCAGGGGTGATAGGTGCAAGCCATCCCTAGTGGGTGGAGCATCGTGTCTTGCTCAGCATGTCATCCCAGTCTGACAGGCATTGGATCCCCTTTGACTAACAGCAATACTTAAGCCAATTGTTGTAATTGATCATCTTGTCTTCATATAGTGGCATCATGCTTGGTGAGGGTAGGATGTTAGTCAGGGTCATCAATTTTGCATATACTACATGGTGTTACATTATGGCAGCCCCTAGCATTTTTTGTCTGAGTGAAGCTTTTTCAGTTTTCACTTCTAATAGCTTACTCCAGTGTTGCAGTGTCTCTTGAGAGAAACATACTGCACTGTTGTTTGCAGAGTTTTAAGTGCTGGGCTGGGCTACTGTTCTGCCTGTGTAATTGCCTGCTTCTGATTGTTTTCACCTGTTACCTCTGCTAGTATTCCCTGGTAGCTTCCTACAATTTCTTCTGCTTCCTTTTTCCTTTCTGTTTCCTCGGGGGGGGGGGGGTGACGCGCAAATAAGCGCAAACACGCTCACAGCAGCGAACACGCACGCACACATGCTTAGACGGACTAACACTTGCTTATTCAGGTTAAAACGCGCATACACCAGCACAAACGAGCTAACAGGTCTTTAAACAAGCTCCTACATGCTTACTCCAGCTTAAACGTGCGCACTCACACTTACACACGCGCGCACCCTATCTTACTCGGGCCTCCTTTGCTCACACACGCGTATGCACGTCCAGCAAGAAACTTTGGTGTTATCCACAGTGTACACCTTCCATTTCTTGGTTTTCCCATGTCTACTTCTTGACACACCTCTTTCCATGATGTGTGACTTAGCTTTCACATGCCACTCTGCTCCACTGAGCTGCATTTCTTTCATACATACCCCCCTGTGATGTCACCTATCTCTTACTCTGTTACTCCCCCTTATCCTACTCCTACACTCCAGGGATTGTGCTCATTTGCTATGTAAAAGTGCGATTCACTATACTAACACTCATTTACATAGGATTGCTTACTAATGCTTAGTTACATGTCTTACACTGAGCTTCCCCCCTTAGCAACCCCTAGTCGGTGGCCATGTTGTTTTCAGCTTGCTATTCCCTTACATTGTAAATTCATGGTTTGCATAAAACCCACATTTGTGGGTTTAAAATTTTTATTTTTCTGTTTTTTACAGTGCAGCCCGTTTGCGCAGTGCTGAGCTATGTTTAAACATCAACATTTTTATTTTAGTTTGCATGGGGGTATGTTGCCAGTGGCCACATATTTGGCCATTGGCATGCTCCTGGAACATATGCAACCTTTATTTGCAGCTGGCAAGGCTCCATTGTGCTATTTGCAAAATGGTACTCAGTTGTCAACTGAGTACATTTCTGCAGAAAACACGGCTCTTATACGGACAGGTTTGTGCTTCCTGGATCGCTAAATTACCTCATTTGCATGCCTTTCAGCTGCAAGTGAGGTAATTTGCATATCCAAGCCCTGTCCATGTAAGAGCCGTTTTAGGAGCTCTCTTACACGCCCCTACAGGCTGTTTGTGAATCGCTCATCGGACATGATGGCCGCATGGAGTCTTACACTACTCTTAGACTCCGTGCAAGCCATCGTGAATCCTGCCTGTTATTTTCTGACATTAATGAAAGAGCCCTACCACAAAAAACTCTCATTAAGTGTAATTTTCCTAATGCTGACTCTCAGAGATGAATAGTCCCCAGCTTTATTTTAAATATTGTATGTGATACTGTGAGATTGCAGTATATGCAAGTTATGCCATCATACCTCGCAACTTATTTTTTCAAGAATGCTGGACAAAATCAAAAATAATGCTGGGGGAGCAAAGACCCAGAATCAGGGACAATTTTTTAAATATTACTGTAAGTCACTTTTAACAGAACAACAGATTTTTGTATAAACATGCATTTTCCAGACTATAAGATGTGTGAAACTTTAATGTCTAGTATTATTGATGGAGTGAAATCCTCAGTGATTTACCAGAAAAACAAATATTTTATGATGTGAAAGACCAAAAATATGAGAAAATAATCAGGAACAGTTGAGAGATATGATGGCAACACTTTTTCACTCTTACAGCAAGGTAAAAAATATGTGCAGAAACCCTGGAACTGGAGCTTAGATAATCAAATAGAACCAAAAACAACCAGGTAGCTAAGACTTGTGAGCTCTTTATTATTAAAACCACAGTTAATTGATTTCGTCTGTAAAAGACATCTTCAGAACCATGAATGAATCAAAGAAACAGAGACTCACTAATGGGACTCATTAAAAAGTTTCAAACTATGATAACCCCCCACAAAACACAATCCCAAGAACAGTCAAAAAGTCTGCCAAAAAATTTAAAGGGACATAGCCAAAACACTGTAGATCACATAGCATGTTGAACATACTAAACAAATGCAGAGCAAGCAAGATATAAACATATAAAAATATAAATTATAGTCTAGCAGCACGCACTTTCAATTCATTTGAGATGGAAATAGCTTCATTAAGACCTAGATAATTCACAGCATTCAAACAGAGCTGCTAGAACATCTCTTGATGTAAAATCCAATTCGGCAAGCCCCCTGAATATATGGCAGAATCAAGCTATTCAAGTAACATGGATTTAAATTTACTAAACCCAATACATATAGAAGCATGTCTAGCAACTGCACTCTTGTTATCCATTCTAGTAAAGCTATACTGGTGTTGGTAAGTTCTTTTACTAAGAATACTCTTAGTCTTGCCAATGTAAAAGGCAGGGCAGGAGCAACATCTCTCCAGGTATACAACTCTCTCACTATATATAACAGCTAAATTTCCCTTGGGCATTCATTTTCAATATTTTTTCAAGTGGAACACCCCCTAAATCAGTGTCAATAAGGGGACATTGGTGGCAACGGCCACATTTAGATGTCATGAAGAAATTATTCTGAGATGTTTTCACTGGTTTCTCTAAGATGCTCTTAATGTTGGGTTTATTCTCGAAGGTAAAAGTAGGGGGACCTTCAAAAATAACCTTCAAATTATCATCGCACTGAAGAATAGACCACTTTTTACATATAATTTTCTTTATGTCATTCACATCTAATGAATAATAAAAAACCATATTGGAATAACAACAGAAATTGTGATTTAAATCAGAACTCATACCTTTCTCACTAGTGTTGAACTTATAATTCTCCAAACCCTTTCTGATAATAGGGGCGTACATACCATCCCTTTCCTATAAAACTTGATTGTAAAAATCTTACACCAATGAAGTTGGACAACCACAGTCAAGAAACATAGATTTTAAATTGTCAAAGTGTTGGATACATATATGGTCATCAGAAGTTAAGCAAGATACCCTGATAAATTGACTCTTTACCACCCTCTTCTTTTGATGCAAGGGGTGGCAATTAGTGAAATGCAGGAAAGTATTAGAGAAAGTAAGATTTCTGTAGATGGAGGTTGTAAATACCCTGTCAATATCCTTGGTAATCTAAATATCAAGAAAGTTGGTATGATCTGTGCTCACACTGTGTGTGAACTTTAAAAATGAAGAAGTTGACTCCAATTGTGCAATAAATTCAGAAAATTGTACATCACTGGACCATACAATAAGTATGTCATTTAGATAATGGAAATAACCAACACAATATACAAAAAGTTCCAAAATGGCCTCAGTTTCCAATTTTAGCAAAACTGCATTGGAAATAATAGGGGCGCATGCGGCCCCCATTGCTAGCCCTGTTGCTGCTTGGAATATTCACCATCAAATATAAGGAAGCTGTTACTTAAGACCAGTTCCATAAAATAGTAGGCCAAGAACATGTTGGTATCTGATAAGGAACCAAATTTGGATGTTATTTCTTCAAACCACTCAAGCCCTTCTTCACGAGGAATGGAAGTAAAAAGACTTTGGATGTCACAAGTTGCCAAAAGATACTCCTTGTTGAACTTGATGCTCCATAGTTTATCCAGTAGGTCCCAGGAGTCCCGAATGATGTGGGGAAATTTAATGATTTAAGTTTCCGATCAATAAACTTGTCCATTGGCTCAGTGATAGAGCCCCCTGCAGCAACAATAGGCCACAAAGGTGGATCAAAAGGGTTAGAATGAATTTTCAGTATCCCAAAACTTTTGGGGATGACAGGATGGTGTACTTTAAGAAAATCAAACAAACCCAGGAGTATAGTGTCAAATAGCAAAAGTACATCCAAAAAGATATTAATTGCCTGTAAGCAATATTAATTTCATTGATTGACAGAATACTAAAAACAGAGTTGTCATTGAACAATCTGTGCATATGTCCAGTGCAGCCAATCCAGTCCATAATTACCAATCCCCCCCACCTTTGTCAAGTTTTAATAATAACGAATTCCCAAGTCTTAGCTACCTGCTCATTTTTTGTTCTTACAGAGAGGTGCTTCCATTGTCCCTATGGACGTACAGTCCTGAAGTTAGGGAGTTCCCACCCACCTACAAAATCACCCACAGAGATGGAAGCACAGTGGCTTTGAATCCTTGCATTTTTTTGCTTTTTTCGTTTTAACTACAGGTTTGTTTTTGTCAGGTTTTCATCAGGAGAGTATGCATTCAACAGCTACTGCGTCAACTTTTTGCAGGCCATTCAACAAAAAATGGCTGCCTGAAGGCAGGTGGTTTGATTTTAAGGGCCCAGACATGGGGTAAGGCAACAAAAAAAAAGATCCAGGCAGTCCTAACATTCACAGCCTAACTACTGTCATAAGTAAGCTAACAAAAATCATGAAGAAGAATCAGGCAGCCTAGCAAATTCCATTTCTGCACAGAAGCAGATAATTACCTTGACTCCATCATAATAATGTACAAACCATAAAAGCAATGTCAGTAAAGCAACAGGGATTCCCATCAAGGAGATCTTGTCAAATCAGGATTTTATCATCTCTGGGCAAAATGTATAAATGGATACACAGAAAAGAAAAAGTGTTTTCCTAATTCAAACAGAAATCTCAGGAAGGTAATAAGTTGTGGAAGAAGTTGAAGCATTTGTCACTACTGTCATGTTTTTCTTCATCTTTCACTTAACATTTAAACTAGACTAGGAAAGTTCAAATCCATGCCTGGGCATAAAGCAGAACATGGTATAATTGCAAATATTAACAAATACACGACAATGCAGAGGGAGAAGGAGCTACCTCTTATTATAAACACTCTTTTCTGGCTTTAGTATTGTACCATAAACCTAGCACCTGAAGCTGTCGTTCCCTTTTATTTTTAGGGATAAACTGTCCTGATTACTGTTTGTTTTATGTTTATTAGCATCTCAGGTGTTACAAGACAATAGGATGGCATGTCAAAAGAGGCAAAGCAGGAAGACTCTCCATCAGACACTGTAACTGCAGTGTAGTGTAGTGCTGACAGTGCTATTACAATGACTGTAACAAAAATGAGTAGCCTATTGTGTTTCTGAAGTTTATTGTTGTTGTTTTTCACCATTTCTATACTATCAGCCACAATGTAGGCAGTGGTGAGGTGGTAGCCATTACATCCTGTACTGGGCACCACACCTACAGCTGGACTACCTCTCTGCAGGTTGAAAAAGGTCACTATGTGAAAGGTGATTTGGAGGGCATGTTATTGGCCTACATGGCCATCCCTGAGGAATGGGGTGAAGGCTCTTTGTCTGAGAGTAGTGTGAAAGGGTCATTATGGGTCACCTAGTGGAAGGTGCAGTAGCAGGTGAGGACTGAGGTGGACCAACCTCTGGATGGGGTCTATATTAGATAAACGAAAGTTTATCTTACCAAACGCTGACATTATCGAAAATCCCAGAACTTGAAACTGCAATTGTGTGGGGCTGCGTCCCACACCCCCCACTAAATATACATTCCAACTCTGAGATCGCACTACAGTGAGAAAAGGGCAAATATTCCCATGTTCACTGTACTGTGATCTCACAATTCTGGTTTTGGGTTCTGGGATTTTAGCTCATGTTAGCATTCGGTAAGATAAACTTTTGTTTATCTAATATAGACCCTCTGTATGGCTATATTGGCACCCTGGTGCACCTCCTTTTCTAAATGACAAAATTACACAGCCAACTGGTCCTGTCCATTGGGTGGCCATAGCTAGAGTCTGCCCACAGTGTCAGGTGACTGACATCTGTGGGGAGTGTTCCCCCTGGGCAGTCTGGCAGGCCCTCCTTAGCTCCTATTTCTTCACCCTGTTATGTTAATCCCACCCACTATTTGTAGTCCAGTCCTCCCCATCACTAGTTGTGTGCCCCCTGTCAGTGCACAGCTGCTGCACTCCCTTACATGTCACCACTTCCCCTGTCTGTCTTTGAATTATGTCTGTCTACCCCTACTTTCTTCCCTATACCTACTGTCTTACCCACTCTCTTCCCTTACTACCTTCTTCTCTGCTTTTTTGCTTAAAAGTGTGTCCTTCTTCCCTTTCTGCTGCCCTTCTGCATATTTCTCTGCTTGCTTTTCTCCATTTCTGCCTTTGCTATCCTCCTTTCCATCTCATTTACATGGTAAACTCTTGTTTACATCATATTTTTACATCTCATTTTCAGCTGTCTGTAGGCTGCTAATTCAACTCTGTCACCTACTTTAACCTTCAACATCTAGCTTACTCATACCACCATCCTCCTAAATTCTTTTTCCATTCACCCTGTTTATAAGAACACATTTTGTGCATTATGTGCATGCACTTGATGCAGCGGTGCAGTAACCTGTTCTACATGACCCTTTAAGTGTGTTATAGGACTGTACTATGTTTTCTGTTTGAATTTATCCGTCTGTAAATAACTTTACTCCATTATAAGATCATGTACATTTTTGTTTTGATAGTTTCTGTACTTCTGGACTGGGACTGAATATGATCCATTAAAATCAGAGCTCTATCCTAGTAAACAAATTCAAATAAATAAAGAAAGAAAGGTAAATGGTGTGACACCTTGCTGTGGTGCCCTTTACAGGTACTCATAGTGCCTGTGCTGTAGCTGTGGGGTGCTCCAGTGTACATGTAAATGGATACAGTGTGGGCATGCCACCTGCCTGATGATGACTGTTGGGTCACATGACCACTGAAGAGTACAGTCATTCTAGCAGCATCATTATTTTCATTATCATGGATGTAGGACTTCATTATACAGCACTTTTCCCAGTATGGCCATGCTTTACCAGCACAAATACACATGCATGCCTAATCCTCACTGGGCCATATTGCGCTAAATTCATTGTGCTACGTAACACTACTTGTTGCATTATGCTTTTTTTCTGAATACCACCCATAGCCTTATTTTGTTTAAGCAGCCACAAATCGCCTGAAACAAATTCACATAAATTCATCATCAGTACATTAAAATTGCTTCTTTTCATTACACTGTTTGTTAGTTCATAAAAAATACTCATTTCACCTGTTTCAGCATTTAACCATTATCTGACAATTTTCAATGCACACATTTACCGTAATTACCATTTATTTACCAGTACAGTGACATGATCAGCTCCTAATATGGTAACCATTTCAAATGTTTGAACCTGCATATGCGAGTCCTGTAATGTTGATTCTGAATAGCCAAAAAAAGGACTTATATTTACAAAGTCTGAGATGGCCATTTATTGGAATATTCCCTTTTCTCCACAGTATGGTAATCGTAGAGTTGGCATATACAATCTCAAGGGTGTGGAAGGCTTGCCCAACCATAATAAAACAAGTTTAAAGGAGAGGAGCAATGTTCAGTATTCACTCTTCTTCCATATTTTCAGTCTTTTTATTTTGTTTGTTTTTTTTGTGTATTTTCACTCAATGTTATGAGTGCTCACATTTCAATAGGGGTATACGTAATACTTTTTCATAATTGCTATATAGAAAAATCAATATATAGTAATTTTCCCCATTTATAAGTCCTTGCTAGATAATTTTCATAATTATAGCCTTTAAAAAGTACAATAAAATTAGGCACATTCCATAAATGTACAAGTATGGGTACATTTAGTTTTACAGTCCATATTCCCTACCAGCTCCCCCCTACTTTTAATTTGGAGTGGTATATTCTTATCTCCTTGTACCTACTCTCTCTGTCATCTCTTTACCAGGCTGCCTTGCTTCCCTCCTTGCCCTTGCTATACTATCCAGAGAGGACGATTATAGACCTCTGGAGTGGGCCTGTGACATGAGAGAGGGTGATCCCTCATGGTCCACTTAGGCTCTGGTGTAAGGGATGACCCTTCTTACATTTCAGGTCAACAAAGCCCTGAGGATGGGATTGGCTAATTTATTTTTTTATTATTATTTATTTATTTTATTTTACATTTGTTAACCGGGAGAGTCCGACTGGATACATGTCCATTTTAAGCGGAGGCCCGGGACTAGCAATTAAACACATTAAAAGAAATTTAGACAGTTACAATACAAAGGTTCAGTAAAAATAGGTATGTTACAAAGTAATGTACATACATTTAAATAGGGAAGCAATAGTTAAGACAGCAGAAATAGGTCTGTTTCTTATGCAAGCAGCTAAAACACATTATCAGATAGTTAGACAGTGACAATACAAAGGTTTAGTAAAAAAAATAGGTTTGTTACTATGCAATACACATACATAAAAACAGGGAAGCAGTGGTTAAGACAGCAGAAATAGGTCTGTTTCTTATGCATTCTGCATAGGCTTAATATTCATACATTAGATAGATATAAACATTTCAGAGAGTGGAGAAAGGACTAATCTGGTTTGGAACAGGAACATTGCCAATGTGATTTGAGATATAGTTTAAGATTTTTTTTTTAATTGTGAGAAAGATGGTTCTAGAGTGAGAACAGAAGGTAGAGAGTTCCAGATTTTTCCAACATAGTTAGAGGATAGTGATTCTTCAGCAGCATTATTGGATTTGGATGCTTGGACTAATAGTTTATTGGAGGATCAAAATGATAACAAGTTACTGTAGGGGTTGATGATGCTTTTGAGAGCAGGCATTTTATCAGGGTGGCGAAGAATTATATGGGCTATTATGAGCTGGTTATAGTGAAGTAGACTAGTCCATTCTAGCCACCCCAGGTGCTTCAAGTTAAGGCAGTGATAGGTCCTGTAGGCCATACCTGTGGCAAATCTAGCTATGTGATTATAGCAGACGGCAAGTTTGCTTAGAGTGGATTTGTTTAAGTTAGTGAGTAGGGAGGAGGCATAGAGAAGGGTCGACAGTAGGTGTGTGTGAGCAATAGTAGATCTAGCGTGTGGGGTAAGGAAACATCTGACCTTATAGTGGGACCCAAGTTTTTTGCTGACAGTTTTAATAGTTTGATTGATATGGGTGTCAGATTTAAGGGAGTTATTAATAGTGACTCCTCAAAGCATAGTATGGGCATCTGGTGATATCATTGTGCCACTGGAAGATTTAACAGAGAAGAGAGGGGAGGGGGTCTTACAGGTGGGTGAGAATATGAACAACTTGGTTTTGTTAGGATTTAAAATGAGTTGACGACCTGAGAACCCATTTTCTACTATATTAAACATATTTTGGGTGGTTGCCATGAGCTCTGTCGGGGAGGTGGCTGAACAAATTATGATTGAGTCATCTGCATATTGTATGCATGTAGCCGGGGGAGTGACAGTGAGCAAATCATTTATAAAGATTGAGAAAAAAAAGGGATGAAGGATAGAGCCCTGGGTAACACCTAGAGTGACAGGTAAACGTGATGAAAGTTTATCCTGCCATAGTACAGCTTGCTGTCTGTTGCACAGATATGACTGAAACCATTTTAGTTTGTAGTCATTAAGCGATAATGTTTTTAGAGTATCTATGAGAAGATGGTGGTTCACCATATCAAAGGCCTTGGAGAGGTCTAAGAAGAGGGCTGACACACGTTTGTTATTGTTTTGGTTGTGATTAATGGTATTAGAAAAGGATAGAAGGGCTGAGGTGGTACTATGATTTGGCCTGAAGACATGCTTTGACTTAGCTAGTATATTGTTTTGAGTGAGATGGAACATGAGTTGTCTATGGACACATTTTTCCATGACTTTGGCTAGTGGTGACAGTATTGCTATGGGTCTAAAGTTAGATTTTTGTGAAGAGGAATAATGTTGGATATTTTCCAAATGGTGGGGATGGTGGCTTCAGACAAGGTACGGTTTATGATAAGGGAGATGGGGTAAGCAATAGTATCTGCTGCTTTTTGCAGATACTCTGCAGGAAGAAGATCAGCTGCTAGGGTGGTGGGTTTTAGTTCTTTAAGTAGAGATCTGATAGATCATGTGGAAACAGGTTGGAAGGTAAAGGAGGAAGCCAAGGTAGCTGTGGTGCTAATTTGGCTAGGGCTAGGGGAGGTGGGTGTCAGTTGGTTGAACTGGTTAGCCAGGGATTGAATGGTTTATGTGAAGAAACTATTAAACATATTTGCAATGTCCTCATGGCATTGGTGGTTGCAGATTGTTGGGGTGGGAGTTGTCTGTCCTGGATAGGAGTTTTTTGATTCCAGCCCAGAACTTTTGGGGTTTGTTTTGATGTTTTTGTTGGAGATGGAGGAAGAAGTTTTTTTTTTATCTACTAAGACAGATTTTTTTTGTTTCATTTCTTAGTTGTCGGAAACTCTGGTGGGTTTGTGGGTCTTCAGAGGTATGCCATTTGTCCCACTCTTTATTTCTAGATATGATTTTGGATTTGGTCTCTTTAGAGAGCCAGGGTGCAATTTTAGTCTTGGTTCTGATGGACCGTACAGAAGCATGGGAATTTAGAATGTTGAGGAATACAGAAATGAAGTAGGCTATCACATCATCAATTGGAAGCTGCTTTAGAATAGATCAACTGTGGGCTTTAAGTTCATTCTGAAAGCTACTGACATTAAAGTTTTTATTATTTCTAACGGTAGTAGGATGGGGATTGTCTAACTTATGCTTGATGATATACGTGAGTAAATGATCACTCATATCCTCTGTGAGTGTACCTGCATTGTACTCATCCGGGTGATTGTTGATAAGAATCGAATCAAGGATACTATCTTTGTTATAGGGTTTGCCTGTCCTGGTAGGAGTGGATATAAACTGGGTGAAGCCATGTAGGTTTATAAGGGTTGACGGGGATTCAGAGGTGCAGGAATTCCAATGAATATTAAAGTCACCTAACAACATAGTTTCTTGGGGGTGAGTGCAGGATAACCAGTGGAGACAGTCGTCAAGGGTATTACTGTTGGTGTTGCCTGGGGGTATGTAAATACATGTAATGTTAATATTTTTATTTTTGTTGAGTTGTAATTTAGTTATTAGGATTTCAGCATTGTTCAGTAAGGGGGGTTGTGGGGAGGCTAATGATCCTCTAGTGTGCTTTTATAGAGAACGGCTACACAACCACCTTTTTTAGTTTTACGGTCTACTCTATGAATGTCGTAACCTGGTGGAATTACTTCAGCATCTTTGGTACCTGGTTTTAGCCAGGTTTCTGTTAGACATAACAGATCCGGGGTATAAGTTGCTAATAGGACATGGAGGTTGTGGATCTTATTGATTATACTCCTAATATTTAGATGGCAGACTAGGAGAGAGTTAGGGGGCCTTGTAGATAGTGAGAGGTGAGGAAAGGTGACGTATTTGGAGCTAGTGTCAGGTGGGGAGGATGAGCCAGGATTTGGTGGATGTCACCATCCATAGCTAGTCTGTGGCTTAAGGTGGAAATAAATTTCAGGGCTTTATATATATATGTTTGATATAATGTTTGTTTTTAGACCTGATAGTTCTAGGTCTGATGGGTTGGTAGTGTATGGTATCGGATAGGTGGGGATTGTGGAGGGATATAACTTGGTCTGTCTTATTAGATGTGAGAGAGGGATTGGTTTGGTATAATGGGTGATGAAAACCTAGGTAGGGCCAGTCTTCATAATAGGTAGAAAGATATGGAATGAGTAGCACGGCTAATAGTGATGATAATAACAGCATACTGAATGACAACATAGTGCCTGGCTATCGCTTGAAGAAGGAGTTGAACTTAGTGCGGGGGTAATATGTAATTACCAGTAAGTAAGGGGCAGAGATACAGTCTATGAGGATGTCTTTGATTCGATGTAGTAGGAGGGGTGTAGTTCTTACAGGTTGAAATTTAGCACTACTGGGGGCGGGTGAGATTAGGGGGCAGGGAGAGGCATGGAGCGAGCTGAGTGTAACGAAGGTGAGCGGAGCGGGGCTAAAACCAGGCCACAAGGTAACCTTTTTGTGAAAGTTAGAGAGGTACTGCTTAGCTTAAACATTTTAGTTTTTTACTGGATATAATTCTTAATACAAACCTTAGCCTTTTAGATATGATTTTTCCTCAGTTTTATACTGCAGCTAGCATTTTTACAAGGTTATTGATAGGTAGTTACTGCATTGGTTAACTATAACGTTTTAGTAATTGGGAGTCCTGGGGCTATTGCGCTAGTGCTGAGGACCAAGTTGGCTTACAATTCTTGAAACAAGTACAAAATGCACTTAATATTAACCTTTTATTTTTTCAATATGAGGGCAGGTAGAGTAGTTTCCCGTTTATTTTCTGGGTGCAGTTCTTTAAATTGCAGCGGACCATAGAGGGGCTAGACCTGGTAGGGATATAGAGAGAGCTAATTTAGAGCTAGATAAAACAGCTACACAACGCTAATATCAGCAGCACATTTAGGATCTTTTCCTTCTAGAGGAAACAAGCCATTTCATTAATAGCAATAACAGTATGCTGTATCATAGAGAGAAACAGAAATTCACCACTCAGATAATATTACTAAATCACAGACACTTTTAGCATTACTTCAGTAGCTCTGAGAACATTAAAGATATTTCCATAAAATCCACCTGTTAATACTTAAAAGTCGAACAAATTAGAAGGCGAAACTTCTTGCTATGAGTCGCACTGCTCGTTTCTGAGATACACGTTAGTGTTTTTTTTTTTTTAAATGTACTTTAGCAGTGCTTACTAGTGATCAATATACAAGTTTTTAACAGTTTAACCATCAGTTAAGCTAAAAACATTCCATCTTCACAAGCTAGTTAAACAACTGGAGTAAGAAATAAGAAAGAATAATTATAGTTTGACTATGTACATACCACGTTTATCAGAGGCAGGTATCCAGGTCCAACAGCACTAGGGATTTGAAATATGGCGCCAAAATGAGGGTAATGTACAACCTTGGTTCAATTAGGTAGAGTGGGGGGAGGAGCAGGGAGTGGGGCTAAAACCAGGCCACAAGGTAACCTTTTTGTGAAAGTTAGAGAGGTACTGCTTAGCTTATTGTTGTCCCATTCCAGGTGAGTACCAGAACCAAAGGAACCTTAAAACTGCCTCTCCTGATTGCTGCTAAGCTGTCAACACAGGGTGCCTGGTCAGACAGGAAAGGGAAAGTAAGAAAGGGCTAGTTTAGATATCTATTCCAACTCAAAGGTGTTGCAGTGATAGAAGGGATGGAGGGAAAGTATTAGTACTCCCAACAGTGAATATACTTAAGCATCAACAAATATGCTAACTTCCTAACACAACTGTACTACATACTTTGTAATTCACTTTTGCAGTATGGACTATTGAGATGACTACCCCAGCCTAAAGAATGTACCGTAGATAGCTTGTTGAAGGATTGTGGCAAAGCCTGCCATATGAACTAGGCTGCAATAATTGACAAAGATGTGCACTGAAAACCAGGTAGCTGCTTCCAAGATGACCTGAGCAGTAACCATCCAAAGGAAAATTGTTACAGTTGCCTAGGCTCTGGTAGAATGAGCTGTCCTTCTATATCATTGTTTCAGTATTCCTCAAAGAAGGAATGTCCCACCCAGGGCAGCCCGAAGCTCAGCCAGTATGAAAAAGCATAAAAAGCATACAAAAAGATCTTGTACATCACAATTATGCTCCCCCAAACAGAGCACAGGGCATAAAAGGGACGTACAGATGCAATTTTGTAGAACTTCCTTTTCTGCCAGTTTGAACACCATTTTTGCCAGTTAGTCTGAACACCTTGTTCCTGTTATTTAGCAACACCAGAAAAGTGCCTTGTTAGGGTCTATCTTTTTGTACATCTTCTGAGGCTTTGCAGGCATCTGCTATGGACATTGAAGGGAACCACAGTTGATTATCTGAGAGGGTCCTAGAGGGATTCTGCAGATACCGGTCAGGTAGGAAGTTATGGATTCTCTTATTGAATCTCACCAAGAGTCAGAACCTCCGGTATTTGTTAGGGATGATGTACCGTCTAAGAAAAGACCAAAACTGAAGCATGTTTCGATCCATCCTATGGATCCTCAAAGGGAATGGCAAGTGTTTATTCAAGGCTTGTTTTCTGCCTTAATGGCCCTAAAGCCTCCTCAAGGGGTTTCAGTACACACTCCTCTTTGGACCTCTACCCCTTCTAACTGGCTTAGGGAACCAGATTCCTTGGATAAGGATTCATTCTCTGGTCCTCTTCTTCATACATGCCTTTGCCTTTGGCTTATGGTTCTGATGAAGAGGAGTCTGTTAGCCATGAGTCTCCTTTCATTGTCCTTTGGGGACATAATTGCTAGGATAATGCAATTCTTTAAGTGGCATTCTTCTCAAGTGTCAGATATTCAGGGAAGATATTAAAAGCTGCTTAAGTTGGATACTCCTAAACCATCTGCAGTTCCTCCTGTGTTGGCTGCCTTGTAAGATACTTTCATTGCTGTTTTCAAGTCTCCTGATTCTCAGCCTCCTGCTCCTAAAGGGCCCGTCTTAATACCAAAAGATTGCCAAATTCCGGTAATCACAGCCACACAGGTAGAAACCACACTCTCCAAAGCTAAGAATACAACATCTATAGGACTAGATGACATCCGGGGATGTCTATTACAAGAACTACAAAATGAACTGGCACCTCACCTAAGTTTCATGTTTAATAATAGCCTCACCTCAGGCTTTGTGCCCACTGAGTGGTGCACAGCTACAGTTATCCCACTCCACAAGGGGGGATCCACCTTGGATCCCGGGAACTACTGTCCCATCAGTCTGACAAGCCTGATCTGCAAGGGCATGGAACGCATTATCATGGAACTTATAAACAAGACATTGGCAACCTTCAAACACTGGACTCCACCCAGTTTGGGTTCGTGAAGGGCCAATCTTGTCTCTTGAATCTAAGTGACTTCTTTGAATCAGTCTCCAAAGAGTGGACGAGGGTAAGGTGGTCCACACAGCCTATCTGGACCTCGCCAAAGCCTTCGACACCATCCCTCACTCTGGAATCATAGATGAACTTACTAAGCTGGGCATAAATCCTTACGTCACTCAATAGGTTGCTAACTGGCTTACTGACAGAACCTAGACTGTAAAAATAGCCAACTCCAAATCCAGTTCCAGACAAGTGACACAATCTTTGTATCTTTCTTGCTCCATGATGTGCAGATTTGCTCCCTGCTGTCAAGTGGAGTACCTCAGGGTTCAGTCCTGGGACTGCTCTTGTTTGGCATCTACTTCTCTGAAGTACAGGCCAACACTAAGGGACTCTGGCTAACAAAGTTTGCAGAAAACTGGGAGCCATTATTGAATCCCCAAATTATGTGGATATTCTACAAAAGGGCCATATAGAAACAGATGCTTGGTGCCAGAGCCATGGGCTGAAGCTTAATGCCAAGAAATGTATAGTTATCCCCTTTGGGAAAATACATGTACCCATGAATTACCACATAGGTGGCAGTACACTAAACACTGAAAGTGTGATGACAGACTTAGGGACACAGGTGGACAGTGGTCTCACCTTCGATAACCACATCGCCACAACAGTCAGGAAATCCTTCTATGTGGCACACCTCATCACTAAGGGCTTTTCATCCAGAAAAAAGGAGGTCATTGTCCCACTGTACTCATCCCTCACAAGACCCATTATAGAGTACAACGCCCCGTTTGGTATGTACCTCACAAGACATCTGCAACAGCTGGAAAGGCCGCAGAAATACCTCACTAAAAAAATCACAGGCCTAAAGCAGATACCCTATGCTGACCATCTAAAAAAACTCCAGCTATACTCTGTGGCATATAATCTACTCAGAGGTGATCTCTGTGTAACATACAAGGCCATGTCAAACCCTGGGCTGTTGGACTTGCTCCACTTAAAGAAATCCCAATCCCTCAGAGCCACATGCTCCAGGGATCTAAACCTTGTCATCACAATGCACAAAATATGCTGCAGGGATAGGTTCCTGACCCAGAGACTCCCCAGACTCTGGAATAGACTGCCCATACATGTCAAGCAGAGCGCCTCCTTGGCCCCCTTCAAAAGGAACCTTGACGATTGGATAGGAGATAGGAAATTCACCCCAGGGAACATGTCAGTCGTCCTGCTAGACAGAGGTCCAAGGAAGTAAATATTGTGGGAAGAAATATCCAGGGAATTGTTATGGCAAGGCTTGTAGAGCCGATAGCCTAGTACCAACCTATGAACCTAAGAAACCTGATAGATTCTATAAGGTTTCTGAAGATTGTCAATGTTTATTTAAATGTCTTTCTGCTGATCCTGCTGTGGTGTCAGTCTCTTCTGACAAACCTTCTAAACTTTCACCCTCTTCCAAACTTTTGCCTTCTGATAAGGATAGTAGGGCAATGGAGAGGACTGGCAAGAAAGTTTACACTGCTTCTGCTTTGCCTTTAGAGCTATTAATTACCAGACCAACATGACCAGGTATGCTCTGGCCTTGATTGTTCAGACTTGTAAGGTTATCTCTGCCCTCCCTGATTCTGAAGGCAAATCCTCTGCCTTACCTTTTTTTAGGTTCTGCTTCTCAAGTGGCTTGAAACTCTATTAAGTGTAGCTATGATGCTGCTGTTGCCTCTTCTGGGGCTGCAGCTTTTGGGTCTGTCATAAAGCATTATTCTTGGCTTTGTCTCCAGTCTCTGCCTGAGGACATGAAGGCCAAGTTTTTGGATGCTCCTTTGGATAATGCACATCTTTTTTGGACTGCTGCTTCTCTTCAAGAGAAAGGCAAAGCCTTGCAAGACCTTAAACATATTTTTGTATCTTCTATCCCTAAGTTCCAGAGTAATTATCCTTCTAGGTCTGCTTTTGTTCGCAAGTAACCCTGACAGATCTTTAAGGGCAAGAAGGGTGGGACGTAGGTCCTCTCTGCTAAGGCTTCTCAGGTTTCTGTGGCCCAGAAACCTCCTTTATCTGATAAGCCTAGCTCTCTTTGACACCCCCCCCCTTTAGATTCATAGGTTCGTACTAAGCTAACTGCCCTTGCGAGCCATTTTAAGCCTAGCCAATTATCCCTTGTGAGACTCAAACCCTGCACCTTGTGTTTGTAAGGCAAACACTTTAGCCATTAAGCCAACCTCCCAACCCCCATCTAGTTCTTTTTTCCTTTCAGCTCTCACTTTGTCTTCCAAATTGGCATCTCATCACTTTAGACTCCTGGGTTCTTTCTGTCATCTGTCAGGGTTACTTCATGGTATAGAAATCTCTTCCTCCTTTTTCAGGGTTTCCTCAACCTCTTCTACAGCAACCTCCTCATTTCCCAGAGGTTCTAGGGTCTCCAGTGGACCAAGGAACCATTCAACCTGCCCCTCCTTTCCAAGTGAGAAAGGGTTTTTATTCCAGGATGTTCCCGTTTCCTCAAAAGGAGGGCAATAGGATACCTATTCTGGATCTCTCCCAGCTCAACACCTTTCTCGAGATCCCTTCTTTTTGGATGCTTACTCTTCAGACTCTGTTTCCTCTTTGTTCATTCAAATAGCATCCCAAATCATACTCAGCGGCAATGTACACCCAAATTCCGGCCCCACAAACAACAGGAACCCCCCCGGCAACCAGGCTAATAACATTCTAAACCTCCCCAGAAAACCCACAGACCACCTAATACTTAATATTAACATAAGACACATACTGAATAAAATAGCAGAGCTACATGCAATACTGGCCCTATGCATCCCTGACATATTCTTCTCACAGAGACCTGGCTAAAGCCACAAATCAATGATAATGGATTTGTTCCCCCACAGTATAATGTACTTAGATAAGACAGGACATCCAATAGAGGTGGAGGTATTGCTCTACTCTACAAAAATAGTCTGACCATTGATAGCAAAGTTCAATAATGCAGAAGCAATATTCACCAAGCCAAAAATCAACTCCAAAAATGCCTACATATAATTGGTACCTACATACCTCCTGGGAACAACTTTAATACAGTAGAATCTATTCTAGACTGGACAACCCTAAATCTCCTTCAAGAAATAATCATACTGGGTAACTTAAATATCGACTGGTCCTCCTGTGAGTCATCCCAACCCTCCAACCACATCAATCTACATGGCTTCACTCAATTAATTGAAACCACAACCTGAGTAGATAAAATATCTAAAAAGGAGTCCATCCTAGATTGGATCCTCACTAACCAACCAACTCAATCCTACCTCTCTGGTTCATTCCCAGACTCCCTCAGTGACCACCTCCCTACCTTTGTTATACTACACCAAGTAAACCAAATAAAATCCACCACCCACCAACAAATTTGGTATACAAAGAATTTCAAAACTGAAGACTTAATATCTGTATTAAAACAATGCAACTGGTGACCACTCTCAATTCCCCCCTGGATAGTGCAGTAGACTACTTCAATGACACTTTCCTTAACATTCTAAATCAATTTGCCCCTATCAGAACTGTTAGAATGAAATCTAACTATGCCCCTGGCTTACCAGAGATATCCAACTACTTTTAAAGCAAAGGGATAAAGCATGGGACTCATGGCATCAAAATGAAATACAAACTAATAGGCATATCTGGAACTTAGGAACAAAGCCAGAAAAACAAATTAGGTCAGACAAAATGAACCACTATACAGACATCCAATCTAAACACAAAACAAACCCACAAAAGTTCTGGGCTGCCAGCCATCAATAAAATCTTGCAACCAGGAAAGATCTGCACTCCACCCCCAAACAGAGACACCACCCATGACAATATTGCCACCCAGTTCAATGAATACTTCCCCAAATTCATTCTAGCCCTCACTAATAAAGATTTCCCTACTTTACATCCAAACCTATCATCCAAATCTGTAGACCAAAACTGCTTCTCCTTACAACCTGTCCCCACTAGCACAATATATAAATATCTGAATAAACTGAAACCCACAACACTGGCCAGTGATAAACTACTTGCAGAATACCTCAAGACTGCAGCCAAAACCATTTCATATCCCATCTCCCTGTTAATCAATCACTCTCTGTTAGAACAACGTGTTCCATCACTGTGGAAAATTTCACATATAATTCCTCTTCACAAAGGGGATAACTCAATGGAGCTATCCAATTACTGTCCAATTGCCATTCTATCTCCCTGTCTAAAATCCTCGAAAAATGCATACATTCTAAAATAATTAACTATCTCCTTATTAATAAGCTGATGACCAACTCCCAACATGGATTCCGTCCCAATCACAGTACTACTATGGGCCTTACTAGCTTTACCAATACTGTAAATCAACAAGTCAACAATGACAACCTTGTCTCTACTGTCTTCCTAGATCTCTCCAAGGTCTTTGATATGGTCAACCATGCCAAACTCCTAACTGCACTGTCTGAACATACTCTAAGCCACTCCACTCTGGCCTGGTCTCAGGGCTGTCTATCTAACCATCAACAGGCAGTAAAATGGCAAAATTCCTTATCCCCCGAGTATATGTAACCTTTGGAGTCCCCCAGGGATCCAATCTTGGTCCTCTCCTTTTCCTCATATTTACCAACCAAATTCATAAAGCCACCATGTATGCCACTCTAGTCCAGTATCAGGACAACTCCACTTTAATCTGTTCCACCCCATTGCTCCCTCTAATCCAGAAATTGACATAAGAATCCTTCACCGCTGTTGAAACCTGGTTGCCAACTCTCAGCTAATACTTAACCTCCAAAAAACCCAACTAATGATATTCCATACCACAAAAGCCATAGACCCCATACTATCATTCACAATATACTCAGCAAACAACACCCCTATCACACCTGTTCAGCACACCAAACCACTGGGAGTTATCATAGATCACAACATGAAATTCAATATGCATAGTGCACATACAATAACAAAAGTCCACAAAAAACTTGGAACCTTATATAAATGCAAAAAGTACCTCACTAGTAACAGTAAAGCTATCACTGCAAGAACCCACCTAGTCTCCACTCTTCTCTATGCCTCCCCCATACTCATCAATCTAAACAAATCAGACTTAACAAAGCTAAACGCTACAATAAAATAGCAAAGTTCACTACTGACTCACCCTTCAGAACCAATAACTGCCTAGTTCTCAGCAACTATCCTGGCTAGAATTACCAAACCTGCTTACATATAACTAACTTACAATAGCTCACCAAGTCATATATAATCCTGATAAAACTCCTGCACTACATGACCTATTAAATATCTATTCTAACAAACATTTACTAAGATCCACCAACAAAGCATTAGTTGATATAACCAAAATTCTACTCTACCGCTGTTGCAAAAACATGGAATGCCATCCCCCTAGATATCAGGACCACAGAAAACAAAAATACATTCAAAAAACTCCTATGGTCCCACTTAAACAGGTTCTGGACATGTAATTGCTTAGACCCTGGATAGCTCCCCCATAATGGAACTACATGACTCCCCCCAACATGTTAGCACTCAACTACATTCTTTTACAAACTACCCTTCACTACCACCCATCATTGCACAATACAAGCTCTCCTATAGCAATGGAAGAACTATATAAGACTATATAATCCCACCCAGATAGGGTAATCTGATTCCATTGTGCATTAACATTGACTGTCTCTATCATATTACTCTTCTAAAATCAATTTACAAATGTAGAAACACAAACTATCTACACTCAGTCTTTCAGTAAAGTAAAAAATACTCCTATTAAAATAACTGAATACGACACCCAGCCAGCAACTGTAGCGTATATTTTCCTTTGCTGTCATGTTGTACTGATGTTTAACCTATGCTAAACCTACTGTGCCAGTATACAACAGCTCCTTTCTTTGTTCTGTACTTAAAACACTTGTGTTTACTGTATTTATTGTACAAACCATTGTATGAATATAATCACATTACATGGAACGCCCTACAACTGTATTGTATATTTCTTACATAACACTGTACTATATTGTTTGTTCATTCTATGCTTATTTTACTTATTCTATTAATTTTTTACTGTATTTCATATAATCAGATCCTTTTCTTCTGTACTGAACTTTGGTAACTTGGCTTAAAGTATTTCTGTACTAACCTTTGTGGAGCTTTTCTCCTCAGGCCTCTACTGAAAAAGGTATCTATGCCAGTTGGACTCTCCCGATTAACAAATGTAAAATAAATAAATAAAATTACCCCAGGCTTTTCTGGTATCCTTGAATCAGAAAGATGCTTACCTTCATATTCCTATTCATCCTCTCTTCAGGAAGTTTTACGTTTCTATGTGTCTTCTCATTTTCAGTTCTCTTCATAGCCCTTTGGCTTCTCTCCTGCCCCAAGGGTATGCACAAAATCCCTAGCTCCTGTGATTGCCTTCTGCAGGCTCCAAGGCATTCAGATTTTTCCTTATCTAGATGACCTTTTGCTCTAGGTGCCTTCTCCCAATCAATTGCTACAGAATCTGTAGTTCATCAGCTCTCTTCCTCAAAGTGTGTACTTTACTCTCAACTTCCAAAAGTCTGTCTCTCTCAGGATCATGTGTATCTGGGATGCAGGATTCAGACTATGCCAGTGTTGGCCTCTCTTCCACCTCCAAAGGTACTGCATTTGATGGCCTTCTTTCAGTCTCTTCTCACTCTGACAGCCATGCCAGTGAGGGAGTTTCTTTGGGCCCTGGGATTCATGGCCTCTTCTACTACAGTGCTTCCTCTTGCCAGAATGCATATGCAGAAGCTTCAGTGGTACCTCAAATCAGTTTGGTTGCAGCACTGTCACCTGCTGGATTTCAGTGTACCTTTACTTCTCTATCTCAAGAAGGAATTTGAGTGGTGCATTCAACAGTTCACTGTCAACCAGGGTTGATCCTTTCAGCCTCCAGTCCCTTCTCAAGAGCTGTTCACCAATGCCTCAGACATGGGATGGGGGGGGGGGGGTTCTCATGGTCACCTGAATGTTCAGGGTCTTTGGCCTCCCCATCAGAAGTTGGATCACATCAACATCAAAGAGATGAGAGCTCTGATTCTGGCTCTTTAGGCTTTTCACCCCATATTACCTCCAGGCCCCTTGAAGGTGTACACAGACAACACTACAGTGATGTGGTGTCAACAAGCAGGGAGGCACAAAATCTTACCTTCTCTGCAGGATGGTGCTTCAGGCTTGGGAAGTAGCTCTCAGTTATCAGTTAACTCTTCAGGCAGTATACATTCCTACAGAGTACAATCTAGTGGTAAACTCTCTGAGCAAATCCAAAACACAGGCTCACAAATGGATGCTTCGCAGACATTGTCCATCGTTGGGGTATTCCTCAAATAGATCTTTTTGCCTCCCCTCTGAACAGGCAACTTCCTCTCTTATGTTCCAGAGTGCCATGCTATGTGGCATGGAAGATGGATGCCCTTTCCTTTCCTTGGAAGGGCATGTTTCTTTATGCTTTCTGTCTTCTTCTCCAACTTCCAAGAGCCCTGCAGAAGATTCAGCTGGATTCCCATAAACTCTTGCTAGTGACTCCCTTTTGGCTGAGACAGCACAGGATCCTCCTCTTACTGCATCTGGACAGGGGCAATCATCACAAGTTACCTCACCAGTTGGATCTCTTCACACTGGACAAAGGATCCATCATCCACTCTGTGACTGACATTGTGGATGATAGGGTTTTAATCCCTTTCAGACACCTCTTTTCTTCTGAGGACGTGCTCGGGGTTTTACAGGAGGCATGGAAACCCTCAACCAGAAAATCTTACATATCCAAATGGAAAAGAATTTTGGTTTGGTGCCATGCTCATAACTAGAATCCTTTTTCAGTGGGGGTGTCTCTGACTCTCTTATTTGCGTGAGTTGATTCACTCTGGCTCGGCCTAGTCTTCTGTGAAGGCCCACTGGTCAGCCATTTCTGCTTGTCTGCCCTTGAATCCACCTCTGAGTTCTCATTTTGAGGTCAATTTCTTAAAGGCATCCTACATATTAGGCCTCCAAGAAAAACTATTCCTCATCCTTGAGAACTTAATTTTGTTTTGGAAAAATTGACTCAGGCTCCTTTTGAGTCTTCAGATTCTGCTTCTTGGCAACACTGTACCTGGAACACTGTTTTGTTGCTGGCTCTTACTTCTGCTCAGAGGGTTTCTGAACTCCAGGCCCTTATGGCCATTCCTTCTTTTTTGGTTTTTCACAGGGTTAGGGTGTCCCTCCATACTAATTCTTCTTTTATGCCCAAGATAGTAAATGAGTTATTCTTGAATCAGTTGGTACAGCTCCCTTCCTTTTTTCCTTCTCCTCAGTCTACTAGTGAGAGGGTCCTGCATACCATGGATTTGTATAGACGGCTCAGGTACTATTTGGATAAACTAGGATTATTTGTATGTCTGATCAGCTTTTTGTTTACTTTCATCCCAGGTCTTTGGATTTGGCTGTTTCTAAGCAAACCATCTCCTTCTGAATATCTAAGGCCATTTCCTTTTGTTATTCTTTTCATGGCAAATTTCTGCCTACTTCTGTTACAGTTCATTCCACTAGGGCTGTTGCTTCTTTTGATGCTTTCTTCAAAGGGGTGGACACCAATTCCATCCTTGAAGCTGCTACTTGGTCTTCAGTGTATACCTTTACTAATCACTGTAAGTTGGATATGGTTTCTATGGCCAGAACACGTTTTGCTGAAATCATTTTATGTGGGTTTATTGAGGGCTGTTCTCAGCTTTCCACCTCTCATTCTGTTTCTTAAGCTTTTTTACTCTCTCTTCTATGAAGAATATTGCAACAGTGATATAGAAGGACATAGTATAGTTGTGTAAGATCTTACCATAGCAGTAGATGTCCTTTTCTTCACTGTTGCAGTATTAGCTCCCACCCTCCAACCCCCTCTTGTTTGTTCTGCATTTTTTCCTTCTGGATGTGTAGGGACTCCATTGTCCTGTGGCGACTATTCTCTTCTGGGGCAATTAATTTCTAGGTAGTTGTGTCTGTACATCCCTTTTACTTTTATGCCTTATATTCTGTGCAGGCAGCATAAATATGATGTATGGCACATACACACTTTTTTTAGGCTTTTTGATACTGGCTGAGCGAAGGGCTGCCCTGGGTGTGGCATCCCTTCTATGAAGAATACTACAGCAGTGAAGAGATGGATATCTTCTGTTATGGTAAGATTTTACACAACTGTACTTTCTCACTAGATCTGGGATAGGCTTGTTATGATGGATGTTGCAGACAGGAATGTAATGAACCATCCATTGTGAAATGGTTTGCTTGTGGACTGGATTCCCCCCATGCACTTGGAAAAGGGAATAAGAAGCTGCCAGATCTACTGTAATGCTTTGATCTATCCAAGCAGAAGCTCAGTTATCTGTGAATAACCACATAATGCAAAATCCCTTCCAATTTTTTGAGGAGACAGGAAAATACAGGGATGTGAATTCTCTGGATTAAGGATAGCTCTTTCACCATGAAAAAGTCATTTCATTCATCAATCATGAAAGATGTGTTAGTTTGAAGTGTGACCCTGGCTTAATGAGATACAAAGAAAGGCTCTCTGTATATGACAACCAGAAATTCTAAACTAGACTTAGCCAAGTACAAAGCTACAAGAAAGGCAGTCTTCCATGACAAAAAAAAAAAACTGTGGGTTGAAACAGTGTGTTCAAATGTTAGGAGTCTAAGCTCTACTGATTTAAAATGATGTCCAGCGATCTCCTTTTTTGTGTTATTAAATGTAGGACCCCTTTAAGGAACTGCCTTACTGGCAAATGGGAATATAGGGGATCCAAAAGCAGCCATGCAGAAATGGCGTAGCACTTCATCAGAAAAATGTGTCTAGACAGGAAGAGTGCAACACCATAAACACTCTCCCCCTTACTATGCAAAAATGGGAGTGAATCACAGAACCCCTGTTCTGAGTGAAGAAGTCCACATAGTGACATAACCAGTTCTCTTACTGGGCCCATCAAGAGAGAAAAGCAATGCAGCCTTGGTCAAAATAACAATATCAGCATTTTTGGCCTGAGCTCCCTTATTTTCCATAACACCTTAAGGATCAAAAATATTGAAGGGAAAGCATGTAGAAAAAGACTTACCGAGGTTAAACAGAAGGCATCTGCTACCAGGCTGCTTGTGTTAGCGTTCTGGTGCTATATTTGTTAAATTAGCTATTTTCTGGAGAAACAAAAAGGTTGGTTCTAGCATACCTCACTTGTGGATCATATCCTAGAGCATGACCCTATTCAGTATCCATCAGGAATCTGTATTCTACTCAGCTAATCTGCCAAAGCATTCACTCATAACAGAATGTAAAGTGCCCTGAGGGTCAGACCCAACCTCAGGGCTAGCTTAGATGCCTGGTTTGCTAGTCTGTGCAGTAGGAAAGAGTGCATCCCCCAATTGCTTGTCGCTATACCACATCACTGCATACTACTTGGAATTGCAATGTTCTCTGCTGACAGATAGGCTTCAAGGCTTGGAATGCCAGAACCACTGCGATAATTTCCCTTATGATCAACTTGAAAGGTACGTCCAGGTTTAGGGAAACATGTTCTACCCAGCATGAGAATGCTTTCTCGATGTAAGGTAACAGCAGGATAGAGTGCTTCAACAAGTGGACATGCTGACACTACCTGTTCCTCAGGTATCACTGTGATTTCCTTACATGAAGTCTTGGAATGGAGAGCCTCAACACAAAGAAGTCATGTATCCCAGGACTCTGAGAAACTCTCTGGCAAGTGTCTGACTTAAATTGGCAATCTTTTCTGAAATACTGTGATAGAAAAAGGATATTGTCCTCTGTGGGGAATGCTTTCCTCTTCTATCTGTTTAGCAGTGTCCTAAGAAACAAAATTCACCTTGTTGGTGAAATGTGGGACTTTGGAAGACTTGAGAGACAGGTCAAGAAGACTTTGAATTACATAGCCTCCTAAATTTCCTCCTGGATGAGGCAGTGATCCAGATATGGATAAATGTGAATGCTCTTTGCCCTGCAATGAGTAACTGTTGGAGCCAGGCATTCTCTAAACATTCAAGATGCAGTAGGTAAGCTAAAGGCAAAGAGGTGAAGTGGTAATGGGAAAGTTCAGTTGTGTATACTTACCATAAATGTAGATGTTCAAGTGTATTCACTGTTGCAGTCCTGACTTGAGGGATTTCCCATCACAAAAAAAAAAAAAAAAAAAAAAAAAAAAATCTCTTGTTTTCCCACCTTACTGAACTAGAGTAGTCCAGTTTCAGAGTTGCTGATCCCTGGGCTTTGTTTTTAGTTCCTGTTACTGATCCATTGCCTTATTAGGAAGGAGGGAAGTTTCTTTGCTTACCAGTGGGAGTGGGAAGCACTGAGCAGCCTTATTGTCCGAATTGGTGAAGTTTCAGCCAGAAACTAGTAGTCCATTGGTCGTTTTGGGCCAATTCCTAGCTCCTTTCAGCCCCCTGCTATAAAACACGCTAAACACGCGTTTTCCAGCTTGTACCAACTCAGCACAGATCCTCGTGGTGGCCTGCAGAGTGATCCAAGCAGCAGAGAGCTAAAAGAGTGACTTTCTACCAGATATAAGTATTTTTGTGGCTTTCCCACTGTTATTAAGCTAGCGACTGCATTTCGCCTGTTTTACTGCTACTTTAAGTGATTTCTGCATTTTACACTGTTTATTGCACTTTAAGTTACTAATTGTTGCAAATTGTTTCTGTAGGCTACACACTAAAGTGCGCTAGCTGATTTACAGCATTTATAGCATTTACTGTCTGTTTTTTCCTTATCTCTGTAATAAAACAATATTATCTCTTGTTTTCCGCCTTACTGAACTAGAGTAGTCCAGTTTCAGAGTTGCTGATCCCTGGGCTTTGTTTTTAGTTCCTGTTACTGATCCATTGCCTTATTAGGAAGGAGGGAAGTTTCTTTGCTTACCAGTGGGAGTGGGAAGCACTGAGCGGCCTTTCTGTCTGATTTGGTGAAGTTTCAGCCAGAAACTAGTAGTCCATTGGTCGTTTTGGGCCAATTCCTAGCTCCCTTCAGCCCCTGCTATAAAACACGCTAAACGCGTTAGCTGATTTAGCTGAGTTGCCACTGTTGCACACAAGAGCAGCGTCGGTTAAACAAGGTTAACTATTCGGCCATCTAAATTCCACTCTTCAAATTTTCCCTTAGAACTACCTTCCTCGAGCTGTACTGCTGATCTAACCAGCATATCCTATAACTGAAAAGTTCATCTCTACTTGATTCCCAAGTAGACTATTCTCTATCTGTAAAGCCTAGCACTTACTCCTACAGTACTTGCACCTTGATAAAGCACTCTTATTATAGATAGTACCCCACCAGCCTAAAACCCACTTCCCCCGGAGTCCTTTGAAAGTCTCTTTATCTACTACTTCTAGTATGTCGAGGGATCAGTTGCTAGTGTCCTCTCCAGCTCAACTGGTGAACCTGGGAATATTGAGGCAATGTTACAATTGCCTCATGTACACAGACAATCCTTTCCTCCTCCCACAAAACACAAATACATGCGAGAGATGCAACTATACGGCCAAACTGGAGGCTGAGCTCTCTCAACATAGGACTGGCAAGACCAGACAGGAGGAGAAGGTAACCACACACAATACATACCCAGTCACACATGGTACCATCACAACTTCAAATCATACACATACTCACACAAAGACATACTCGGAGGCTCTGATCAAAAATTTACCAAAACAGCAGAGGCCACCAAAGCAGACACCCAAACAACTACCACCTCACGACCCAACACATGCAACACATAGACCACACAGTCAGAGTGTCAAACAGTCACAGCCCTTAAGGCCAAACAAAATGCCAGACACACTTGTCATTGGTGATTCCATAGTCAGACACACTGACGTCCCGCTCACCAGACTGAGTAAGGAGAAGGTCACAGTAAGCTGCCTGTCGGGCGCTAGAATCCGCCACATAACGCAAGCACTCAGGTCTCTCAACAGCAGGTACAAGTACGACTCAGTCATTGTCCACGCTGGTGTCAACAACCTGAGACGTACCTCCTTGGACTACATGAAAAGGGACATCGAGGAGCTCTCTGATTATGTAACCCAGGCAGGTATGACCCTGACCTTGAGCAGTATCCTACCTTCACCTAGAATGATGCCACAATACAGTGATAAGATGATCAGCTTTAATAATTGGCTTAAATTCTGGTGTCATTCAAAGGGGATCCAATGTCTGTCTTCCTGGGATGACATGCTGGACAAGCCACGCTGCTTCACAAGGGACGGCTTGCACCTGTCACCCCTGGGCTTCCGGATATTGGCAAAGGCTCTTGCCACCCCATAGTGCCTTTTTAGGCAAGGCTCAAATTCTAAACCTACCACCCTAGAACACCAAAAGGAAACAAACTAAGGGTAATGCTGCTCAATGCCAGAAGTCTCACTCTCAAGATGCACGCACTCGAGGCCCTTCTCAATATGGAGAACATCGATGTCTGTGCTGTGACAGAAACCTGGTTCAAGGCTCCTGAGAGCACCCCAGCACTAACAGGTTTCACCTCATATCATGCCCGCCCCAAAATCCGGACAACACCAAGAAAGGAGGGGGGGGTGTCCATATTCATAAAGGACACCCACACCTCAAGGTTGGTGGCAACGCACGATGCATCGGAGACCATCCAGGTGCAATTAACCATAGGCAAGACTGCTCTGCAATTTGTAGCATGTTACAGGCCACCCTCTCAAACTCAGGAACCTCACATGGCCTTCCTGAAAACATTGGAGGGGATAAATGTATCTCCAAACACCATCATACTAGGTGACTTCAACTACCCTAATATAGACTGGGAACACTACTCAAGCCCGAACACTCTAACCCAAAGATTCCTGGAGTTCATAAACTCAAATGCCATGGAACAACTAGTCACCATCCCCACAAGAGGAGAAAACATACTTGATCTCATCATCATGAACATGGGATCAAAATGTTCAACACTTGAAGTATACGCCTCACTGGTGAGATCAGATTATAAACTAATCTCTCTGAAGGTCCGGATCCCGCCCCCACCTGAAACAAAAAGACCACAGTGAAAAACTTCTCAAAAGCCGATTTCACACTTCTAAAAACTAGTGTGGTCTCCTTTAAGGCCCCTGAGCCAGTGGTAAACATTACTCAAACCGCTGAATCACTTACAAATGCCTTCTACCAGCACCTACAGGACTGCATGGATCAGGCAATCCCAAACAAAACTAAGACTCTCTGTACCAAAGGCAAGCGTCCAGTCTGGTGAACCCCAGCCATAAACAAGCTCTACAACAAAAGGAGGAAGCTACTACAAGATAGAGCAAAATCCTTGAAAGGTAAGACACCTTTGATCATTATAAGTAAAAACTAAGAGCTCTCATAAAATCATCCAAGGCAAATTTTGAGAGAAAAATCGCCAAGGACTCTAAAGACAATCATAAGGCCTTCTTTAGCTATGTTAGAAACCTAGGAGGAAACTCCCAGATATGCTCAGAATTAGTTCAAAATGATGTGAAAATTACTGAAACTACACACATTGCTAACATACTGGCTGACAGGTTCAGTGCAAACTTCTCCCCCCCAAAAGGAGAGATATCTATTCCAGAGGATTGTAGCCCCCCAAACATCTCCAACGCCCAGGTGAGAACTGCCCTCACTAAGGCAAAAAACGCAGCATCCATGGGACCGGATGGTGTCCCCGGCTGTGTGCTTCATGAACTCAATGAGGAATTAAACCCACAGTTAGGACAGCTGTTTAATTTTAGCCTCACCTCAGGATACGTACCCAAGGAGTGGCGCCCGTGGACTGTGGCCCCACTTCATAAGGGCGGTCCCTCCACAGACCCTGGAAATTACCGCCCATTAGCTTGACAAGCCTTATCTGCAAAGCCATGGAGAGGATCATAATGGAACTCATAAATAAAGACATAGGGAACTTGCAGACTTTGGATCCAACCCAGTTTGGCTTTGTCAAAGGCAGATCCTGCCTCTTAAACTTGGTTGACTTTTCGAGACAGTCACCAAGGCCATTGATGAGGGAAAGGCAGTCCATACAGCCTACCTCGACCTGGCAAAGGCCTTCGACACAATACCCCACTCAGGTATCATCGAAAAACTCATCAGCTTGAATGTAAACCCATACATCACAAGATGGGTTGCAAACTGGCTAAGTGACAGAACCCACAGGGTCAGAGTTGCTGGAGCCATGTCAGACTCAAAGCCTGTCACAAGTGGTGTCCCACAGGGCTCAGTCCTGGGTCCACTCTTGTTCGGCATCTACTTTTCTGAAGTACAAGCAAACACAGGAGGGTTATGGCTGACAAAGTTTGCAGATGACTGCAAACTGGGCGCCATAGTCGAAAACACATCTGACACAGATATCCTCCAGAAGGGCCTCACAGAAACGGATAACTGGTGCCAGAGCCATGGCCTGAAGTTAAACGCCAAAAATGCATAGTCATACCCTTCGGGAAAAACAAGGTTACCCCTAGCTACCATATAGGTGGCAATCCACTGAGCACAGAAAAGTCTTCAGGGATCTGGGGACCCAAGTTGACAGTAGCCTTCGCTTGACACTCATGTTGCTAAAGTAGTTAGGAAAACCTTCTATATCGCCCACCTGATCATGAAGGGATTCACATCTAGATCAAGGGAGGTCATCGTCCCCTGTACTCATCACTCATTAGACCTATGATTGAGTACAATGCCCCGCTCGAATGTATCTGACCAGACACCTGCTGCAGCTTGAAAGGCCCCAAAAGTTCCTCACCAAAAGGATAAAGGGTCTCAAAAATATGTCTTATGCTGCCCGACTGAAAGAACTCCAGCTCTATTCAGTCTCATACCGCTTGCTCAGAGGTGACCTGTGCCTGACATATAAGGCCATGTCAAACCCAGATTTGATGAATATGCTTCACCTCAAAAATCTAGATCCCTCAGAACCACAAGGGCGGAGACTTAAACCTTGACACAGTTATAAATAGAACGTGCTGGAGGGACAGATTCATCACCCAGAGACTCCCTATGCTGTGGAACAAAATCCCGGTACATGTGAGGCAGAGCACCTCGCTGGCCTTGTTCAAGAGGAATCTTGACCAATGGATGGGAGATCGCAGATATACCCCAGGGATTACTTCAGTGTCACTGCTTGACAGAGGCACAGAAAAATGATAGGCATAGTTTTTATTCAAACTAAAGGGGTGGCGAAAGCCACATAACTATGGGCTAGGCTAATAAATGCCCTTGGGCAGATAGCCTAGTATGAACCTATGAACCTATAAAAGCCCTTGGAAGGTCCAACTACCAGAGAAAAAATACCCCTCCTCCTACAGCCGGTGAATGCCCTAACTGACATCAGTATGCTCGGGTATAAGGGGAGTCACCAACACTGTGATCTCAGTTATTTCTTGCCCCCTAAAGGTAGGAGCCCCTTAGATGGGCCTTGATGTCCTCGGACTGGAACATTGGAACCTAAATTAGGGAAGGGTAGGAAGAGGTTTCCCCTGACTGATAATAAGCTTGTCCAAGCCTACTCAGTAGGCTGGGGTAAAGGAGAGAGGGAAAGAATACTGCAACAGTGAATACACTTGAACATCTACATTTATGGTAAGTATACACAACTGTACTATGTTCTTCATGTTACACTGTTGCAGTCCTGACTTGTAGGATGATTCCTAAAGCTGAGAAGAAGGGCGGATGGCAGATTAAGGAGAGGAGAGGATGCGCTGCAGGATGACAGTAGCAAATCCTGCCCTGGACTTGAAGAAGGCTGATAGGTGGTAATGTTTGTAAAGGAATGCACTGAAGACCAGGTGGCAGTTTTCAGGATGTCTTTGGTAGGGACCCCTTTAAGGAAGGCAGTAGAAGCAGCAATTGCCCTAGTAGAGTGCATCCTGACAACATTGGGGGCTTTTTACCATGATGGCTGTAACAAAAGAAGATGCAGTGAGAGATCCATTTAGAGATGGTTTGCTTAGAAACTGGTTTCCTTTCAGAACCAGTGGAAAAGGCCATAAACAGTTGGTCTGATTTCCAAATAGTCTTCATTCTACCTAGACAGTAGTGGAGCTGCCTATGCACATCCAAGGAATAGAGAATTCTTTCTCTCTTTGCTTTGTGGCTTGGAGAAGAAAGCAGACAGATGTTTGATTTGATTTATAGGTTCATGGGTGTTTACTAGGCTAAGAACCACAAGGCCCTTTTTAAGCCTAGCCATGCATCCCAAATCTCTGACGAGTTCTGATACCCTTGATAAGTGTAAGCATGGGCCTGGGAGATGAACCATTTACAGGTTACTTGTTTGCATCAGAGACATAGGTGCCAAACCAGGGATGAATTTCCATTTTTTCTTCCTACCTTTAAGGAGGTCTCTGTCACCACCTTGGGGATAAAGGAAGGGTTAGTCCTGTGTGAGACTCTGTCTGGGTGGAAGATGAGAAACGGTTCCACTGAGGTGCTTGCAGCTCAAAAAGCCTTCCAGCAGAGCTGATGGCTAACAAGAAGACAATCTTCCATGTCAAGAATTTTAACTCAGCTGAAGCAGCTGGGTCAAATGGTAGAAGAGTTAGTTTCTCCAGAACAAACTTAAGGCCCCAGGGAGGGGTCAGAGGCCTTCTGGGTGGCCTGATGTTGATTACTCACTGAAGAAACTGTATCATAAGGGAGTGAGAGAAGACTGCGGGGTGTACTTGCAGAAAGTCTTTAACAGCCTGCATGGACTTGGCCTTGTCCTCCATTTTTTGAGTACAGACTCTGCTTTGGGGCCAAAGAGAAAATCCTTGTCCAAGGGGCATCCAGGAGGATAGATCTGACATGCTCTGCCTGTTCCCTCAGCCAAGCATGTCTTCTGATGACAAAGCCTGTAGTTGCAGTCCTGCTGGCGGCTTTTACGGCATCATACACACAAATCAGGGAGTATCTAGCTACCTGGGAGCAGGAAATGCAAAGATCCAGTAATTCATTAGAATGACTTTTGTTTTCTACTGTTAAAAGCTTCTGTTTCATCTGATCCAGTAATGTTTCCTGGTAGTTAATCATGTGGAACCTGCAATTTATGTTCTTCATAGAGAGAGTAACAGAAGTGTAAAACATTTTGCCAAATCTGTCTAGGGCCCTACTTCCTTTATCTGTGAGCAAGGAATTTTTGGAGTTGAATCCAACTTACAGTGTAACAAGTTTGACATCCTATCTGACCCTCCAAAATGAGGCTAATTTTTGAACATAATGTCTAAATTAATGTCCATGGTTTAAGATAAAGACAATGTGTTTTAAGCAAATAGGTTTAAAATAAGATAATGCTGAAAGACACGGAAACTGTAGCTTCCTCATATATGCAAAGTTATCAACTTGGGTTTTTTTTCTATTATCAAAGGCTTTCACTGAGAGACAAGAAGTGTGCAAGTCCAGGCAACTGGCCAGGGGAAGTTTGTACATTGTGTTCTGACTGAAATTGACAAAGATTATTTCATGCATCTACAGAGTTGTTAGTTGCTTCTTTCTCATTGTTGACAAGTTGTCTGCAGATACAAGCAATTAATCAGAGTACTCTATGCTTAGAGAAATTTAATATTAAAAGTCCAGTGGCAAGCAGTTCAGTGAAAAATAAATACAATTTGAAACTGTGAGAAGTAAATAAGTTGTATTAGTAGTAGCTCCTCAGAATTCTTATAGTTTATTGCATTTAATAGAACAGCACACACTTTAGTTTATTAAAAGGTAGTCAGTGTAGATTTTCTTAAGGCTACAAGTTGCTGTTTATTGAAAAATCTGCAAGCTGTTTTTCACATCTGTGAGAGGAATAGAGATAAATGTATAGATACATGGGCGCACAGGCTGTAACACATGCTTTAGTATGGTTAACTTTTATTTTAGGATAAGTAATGTTTATGGGTGCAGCTGTCAATTTGGAATTGCTCCTATCTAGCTGGGCAAACTTTATTTGCTAAACTGTACATAGTTTTGTATGCTTGTTACAAGTTAAAAGGCGATGGTGGGTTTGAAAATGTTATTTACTTTTTAAACTGTTTTCATTAAAGCAAAAATCTTGACAATATGATCCAATTTCAAATAGAAATGACAAGAAGCAACTGCTTAAAAGATCAGCTTGCCAAACATAAGTGCGTGTATGTGTATCCAAGCCAAATGTTGGAAATACACATTCAAAAGAACAGTCATGAATAATAAATGAAAGCAACAGTTTTCTTTCATAGTGGCTTGTTTGTCCATATTACAATAGAATGTAAATTACCTTACAGGTATAGACAAAAAGCAGGGTACTGAATTACATAAAAATATAGGTTGCAAATAGTAATGTTGCCGAATACATATTTGGACAGAAGTGACCAGGTGAATTTGACAAGGAAAGAATTTCAGGCTGGGCATTCAGGAGAATACAAGGGACACAGGAAAAGGGGGGGTGCTACAGGCGCTCCAGTAGTGACAAGAAGAGGAAAAGAAGATAATAACTGTAGATTTATGGTAAGAAGGGGCTTTAGGACCAATATATCAGATCAGAAAGACTGGATGAATATGATTTGCTGTTATGGAGTGTGTAAAAATGGGACATAATTAACTTTCAGTATGGAATATTATGGTTCGAGACTGGAACTTAATTTACAATAGTGAGGATGTATCAGGGGGGCAAAGAAGGGTAAATACAAGAAAAGGTAGATATTTTAAGAAATATATAAGCATATTTGGTATGGAACATTTGTGTTCAGTAATAAAACACAACAGAATTTACATATTGCTCACCAAGGTACAGTAAGTGGGCTAGATTGGATAGACTTTATATTTCATGGTAGCATAATAATTTACTTAAAGGCTTTGAGACACATCCAATAACTATTTCAGATCATACACTGATAAAAACTAAGATAAAGATGCAGGGTAATGAAGTAAACATGAGACCTTGGCTCTTTCCTGCTTGCTAACAGATGAATTTAAGGAATAGACAGTGTAAATGATTAAAAAGTTAGAAATAGAAATTTCTTCAGAAGGGACACCTAGTGAGTGGAATAAAATGAAAATGGATTCTTAAAAAAGGTTAGAAATAAAAGACAATATAAGATAGAGATGTAATATAATTATTTAGAGGGCTGACAAAGCTTAAAATATTGCAAGACAAAGCAAATGCAGAGTGCTAAATGGAAAACCTAAGCACTTGGATAATATATATGACTTTAGAAATGTTACTGTTAATCAACTGTTTTTTGGTAACAATTACAGAGTACAAAAACTTTTAACACAATGAATTATGCAACAGAAAATAGAAAGGTTTGTTGTCAAACTTAGGCAGCCTAATACAAGCAAAATAAATTAACCAAACAAGCAGACAGACCACACCAGATCATGAAAATATATCAAAACTCACAATGAACAATGACCAGGTAGCACTGGACTCCAAACAAACTTTATTGTAGAAAAAAAACATAAATCCTAAAGATATTGGAAATATTTCAGAAATACGTTTTATGAAAATTTGTATAAAGCAGAGAAATGTGGTAACCAAAAAAAGGTGCAAATTCAAATATTTATGGAAGACTTAATTATGCCAAGGTTAGAGGAAGAGGCTCAACTATTAATAGCTATGACAGGAAGACATGAGATAAAAATGTGATATATAATAAATTACCAAGGAAGTCTCAAGGGACAGATGGTATTCCAGTGGAATTTTGGAGATAGGGAAAGAAAAAGTGATAACGTTCTGGGAAGTTTGTTTAGCAATATTTTAAAAGCTGGAATAAAGACCCATCAGATCCAGCTTCACATAGACCCATTTCAATTTTAAATCATGTTTATTAAGTGTTTATGTCTATACTAGATAAGAGAGGGGCAAATGTGATGCTAAATTTGATACAGGTGGATAAATGTGTTTTTACAACTGTGAAGATATGTGAAGGATGCCAGCCCAGCTAGAAAGGATTTTGTATAGAATTCTGTCATTTGTCAATGTTAATATAAGCCACAGGCTTGTTCTCCTAAATGGAAGAAAATTGTGTTAAATGTTGAACATCAAAAATGTAACCACATTGCACTCTGCTGGAGGAAAGCTGATAAGTCAAGCATTGTATAATTCTTTGATCTCAAACTCGGAGACAAGAAGTCTGGATGAAGGAATTATTGCTATTGTTTTGAGACCAGAGTTAATTGCCAGAATTTGCATATATAATGTCTTTAATTACTGTGGTTTCCTGACCAGCTGCAAGATCAAAAGGGCTATTACACTCTGGGTTTCTGTTAGGCTGAGAACCAAAGAGAAATAATGTAATCAGAAATAAGCCAGTAGTACAATGTTATCAATTTAAGGACAGAGAGACTCATGGCATTTTGCATTTGTCTTCAGACCATCCAACATCACCAGCACTGCTTTGCTCTATATGTAAGCTTATTTTAGAACTGTGTTTGCTCTTAGATATAGCTAGGAAATAGGAAGATTAGACTAGTTGTTTTTCTGTACTTATGCCAAAACTATTCTACTGTATTATTTTTAGCATTTTCCTGTGATCTATGAACTCTTAACTAGCACTGTATAGTAAGAAGTATTGTCTTGTGTTCTTATTATTTATAATTAAATATTTTTAAACCTTTCAAGTGTGCCTGTTTTATGTAGAGATAATTTAAGCTCTAGAGTACATTGCATGTATATAGTGATACTGTCCAAGCCACCCCAAATAAGCCTTGCTGTTCAGTCACACTTACCAGCTGGATACTAATATTGTACAGTAATAATTGAACACCCTTTGATAAGGGCATTAGTAGCTATTAGTGGTTGGTGGCGGTGAGTATTACCTTATACGCTGGACAGAAGGATCATATCTGGAGAACCTGTGCCAGCCTTCCTCAGGAGTGTCTGTGTGTTTGTATATAACTCATATCCCAAAGTGTGTGGGTGTCAGCTACTTAGGCAGGGACACGAAGCACTGGTTGGACAAAGAGGCTGCTGGAGGTTTTAGCTTGAACACTAGGCTGAGATCTGGACCCTATAGCTGTGCCAGTGGGGAGTCCTATTGGGGATCTGGAGAGAAAGGGAGAAACCAGCCCCATACTGACTGTGATCTCTGTGTGCTCTTAAGGGAAAATGTACTTTACTGTGTGTGTGTATTTGTTATCCTCCCCTATGTGGATGCCCCTCACTGGTGTTAGTGGTGAGGACTGAGGCTTCTTGATTGCTGGGCTAATGCATGGGCATCACATATTAATTGTTTGGCTTTGGTGGGATATCCACTTCACATATTGAATGGTTGGCAAATACTAATTGGCTTGTAGTGGTGTGGGTAGTGTGAATTCCTGTAGCTTGTGTACAGTGATCACTGAAGGTGTTTTTGTACCCTAAATCAGCCACACAGTGAATATTCAGAGTTCAGATCACAACTGTTTTATTTCTTTTGTAAGCTTCATCAGGGAGAGCAGGCAAGCATGTCAGCAGAGGAATATGGCAAGCTGTCAAGGAGCTGGTTGGCTGAGATGTGCCAGGCTAAGGGACTGGTGTATGGAAACCTTACTAAGGCAGACATGATTGCTGCTTTGATCACAGCTGCATCAAGAAAACAGCAATCAGGAGGGTAATCAGACTGGCAGTGGAGATGTACAACACTCAGACAATGGACAACTCAACCTTTTCGCAGAGGGCTTAAAAATCCATCTGGAGCTAAAGAGAAGAGTTGGAGGCCAGGCATTTGGAAACAGAAGCAGCAGAAAGAGTGAGATGTCTACAGGCTGAGGAGAATGAGAAACTGCTATGCCTGTAAGCTGAGGAAAAGGAGAGGCATAGGCAGCATGAAAAGGAGATGCTGACTCTTCACCAGAGTCATGGAGGTAATGGGGAAGGGAGTAACTGGACCCCAGAAGCACAAAAGGTTAGTAAACTTCTTCCGCAGTTTACAGAGGGGGATAATTTTGACAGTTTCATTCATATGTCTGAGTGGGTATGTAAACAGTATGATGTTGACCAAAGGCTCTGGGTACGGTTCCTGACCCCCCCTTACTCCATGGTAAAGCTGTAACTGTTTTGTCCAAAATGTCTGACTTTGACTGTTTTAATTATACTGCTGTTAAGAATTGCTTGTTAGAATTTTTTAAAATAAAACCTGAAACTTATAGGGAAAAGTTTTGCGAGCATAAACACAAGGCAGATGAAAGTGTTTGTGAATATGTTGCTGAACTGAGCACTTATTTTCATAGATGGGTGAGTAGATGTCAGGTCACCACATTTGAAGAGCTGGCAGACCTTTTGGTGAGGGAACAAGCCCTTAGCACTTTGCCTGAGGACATGAGGATCTGGTTAGCTGATAGACAATGTGCTACTTCAGATGAGTTGGGGAAGGAGGGAGACCTATATCTAGCAAGCAGGGCATCCCTGCACAGGAAATGGACCCCCAGTACTGCTCATTGGCCTAAAGGAACCCATGGTGGGCAGCACAGACTGCCCCAACAGAATCTGCCAGTAGCAGGGGAAGCCACTAGTCCAGGTACACTTCCAGGACCTAGGTTTAAATGTTTTGAATGCAACCAGTGGGGCCATGTGGCATACAGATGTCCACAGAGGCAAGGGGGGAACAAAAGGTGAGAAAGCCAGTAAGTGGGAAAGACAAAATGCCAATAGTAGGTTGTCTTGAGACAACAGGGGTACCAAACTACCATCCTGCAAATGTCCTGATAGGGAAGGACTTTGATAAGACAGTACCCTGTGTTTATGCAGTTAGACACAGTCAGGGTTTGAGACAAGCATGTGAGTCTGGTAGTCTGGGGAGACCCAGACAGACCGCATACTTGCAGCCAGGACTGGTGAGGTGATTACTTCAGAGAGGGAGCTACTCTGTAGCAGTGAGACTGAAGGCGAGCCACAGCTGCTTGTGGGTACTGATGTTCCTCGGACAGAGTGACTGCAAAGGTAGAGGTGAGTAGTAGTACCCAGGCTGACAGTGAGGTTCCACTGTCAAAGGATGCCAGACTTCCTACGGAAGGGGAGCCAGGAAGGGTTACAAAGAGAGAGTTGAGACAGGCTCACCTTTCAGACCCTACATTACAAGGCCTGAGGCAGGTAGATAGTGATGGACCCGATTCTCAAGGGAAGGGGTAATCTGTATACTGGGACAAAGGGTTAATGTATAGAGAGTGGACCCCTATGGGAGGGCTAGAAAGTGAGATGGTACAGCAGTTGGTAGTGCCTAGAGGCTACTGTCTGCTGCTTCTAGCCAAAGCCCATGATATTCCCTTTGCATGCCATATGGGCATAAAATGTACAAAGAGACATATTATGCAGAACTTCTATTGGCCTGGAATTTCCAGAGATGTAACAGGGTACTGCAGGTCCTGTGAGCAGTGCCAAAAGGTAGGCAAGGTAGGAGACAAGGTGAGAGCTCCTTTGATGCCTTTTCCCATCTGTTGTTTGCTTACAGAGAGGCTCTCCAGGAATCCACAGCTTTTTCACCCTTTGAGTTGCGGTATGGGCATAGGGTGAGGGAACCTCTAGATTTAATTTGTAATGAGTGGAAAGGTGAGTGTGAACCTAACAAGGAATCTGTTGTGGCATACATCCTAAACATCAGGACAAAGCTCAGGGAACTCATGGGGTTGATCCAGGAGAACCTGGCAGAAGCCCAACAACAGAAAAAGGTATGGTATGATAGGAATGCTCAAGCTAGAGAGTATGCTGTAGGGCAGCAGGTAATACTTCTCATTCCTGTCTGATACAACAAGCTGCAATCAGTTTGGGAGGGACCCTACAAGGTGATAAGAAAGATAAGTGATGTTAACTACATGGTGGAACTACTAGGCAGGTGGCAGGAGCACAAATTGTACAATGTTAACATGATGAAACCATACCATAATAGGGAGGCACCTGTCCTAAGTATTTGCAGTGGGTTGCAGGAGGAGTCTGAGGGAGATCTGGTGATTGATCTCCTGAATGAGGCTCGGACTGACACCTCAGTGGAAGGGATAGCAATGTCCCCGCAGCTATCTCCTACCCAGGTTCGAGAAATCTGAGCAGTGTTACAAGAGGTTGGGGACATGTTCACTTGGAAACCAGGGTGCACCCACCTGGTGCAGCACCAGGTGGATACAGGACCCCAAGGCCTATTAGCCAGGCCCCTTATAAGGTGCCTGAGAGAGTCAAACAGACTCTGAGGGAGGAGATACAGGAGATGCTGGAACTAGGGGTAATTCAAGATTCCAACAGTCCCTGGGCCTCCCCAGTGGTGCTGGTGCCAAAGAAGGACGGCAGCACCAAGTTCTGTGTGGACTACAGAAAATTAAATAGTCACACAGAGTCAGATGCTTACCCCATGCCTAGGACAGATGAGGCCCTAGAGCAGCTGGGTGGGGCTAAGTATCTTACCACCACTGATCTTGTCAAGGGTTACTGGCAGGTGCCCTTGACTCCCAGTGCTACAGAGAGGTCAGCCGTTGTGACTCATTTTGGCTTGTATGAGTTCACAAAGAAGCCCTTTGGGATGAAAAATGCTCCAGTAACTTTCTAGAGGCTGGGAGATCATATCCTATTAGGGACAGGAGGGTTTGCCCTTGCCTACTTGGATGATATTGCCATCTACAGCCATTCCTGGCAAGAGCACCTTCAACATATCAGGGAGGTGCTGGGCAGACTATAGAGGGCAGGGTTGACCATTAAGCCCAGCAAATGTAAGTTGGGTATGGCAGAGGTCTCCTACCTGGGATATAGAGTAGGGAGTGGTAAGATTAGGCCAGAACTTGCCAAAGTAAAAGCCATTCAGGCATGGCCTGCACCTGTTACCAAAAAGCAGGTGAGGGCATTCTTAGGGACAGCAGGGTACTACAGAAAGTTTGTTCTCAGTTATAGTACCATAGCTGCTCCCCTCACAGACCCGACAAGGAAAAGCAGGCCAGATAAGGTAGTGTGGATCCCAGCATGTGAGCAGGCATTCCAGAAGCTTGTGGAAGCTTTGGGAGGACCCCTTGGGTTAGCCAGTCCAGATTACAGCAAATAATTTGTTGTGCAGGTGGATGCTTTGAACCATGGGGTGTGGGCTGTACTTAGACAGATTTCTTCAGAGGGAGAAGATCACCCAGTGGTTTATCTCAGTCAAAGGCACGAACCCAGGGAGGAATGCTATGCAGCTGTAGAAAAGGAATGTCTAGCCATAGTATGGGCACTGCAGAAACTTCAGCCTTATCTGTATGGAAGAAAATTCAGTGTAGTGAGAGATCACAATCCCCTAACATGGTTAAACAGAGCCAGGCAGCAAAATGCCAAGTTGCTAAGATGGAGCCTAGGGTTGTAAGCATATATGTCAGTGCAGCACTACAGTGGGAGTAGCAATGCCAGTGCAGATGGGCTCTCAAGACAGGGAATGGGGTAAGGTATACTTAGACAGACCTAACCCTCTCATGCAATGTTTCTCAAGGGTCACTTGAAAAACTCGCTTGAGTTCTCTGGGTGGGGGGAGATATGTGAAGATCTGTGAAGGCTGCCAGTCTAGCTAGGTAAGTTTTTGTATACAATTCTGTCATTTGTAAATATTAATATAAGCCACAGGTTTTTTC
Source organism: Protopterus annectens (assembly GCF_019279795.1). Classification (NCBI taxonomy): domain Eukaryota; kingdom Metazoa; phylum Chordata; order Ceratodontiformes; family Protopteridae; genus Protopterus; species Protopterus annectens. Next base: position 609,370,243 of record NC_056739.1, read on the forward strand.
TCTTAAATGAAAGAAAATGTTAAATGTTGAACGTCAAAAATGTAACCACATTGTACTCTGCTGGAGGAAAGCTGATAAGTCAAGCATTGTATAATTCTTTGATCTCAAACTCGGATCTGAGATGTCTGGATGAAGGAAGTCTTGCTATCGTTTTGAGACCAGAGTTACTTGCTAGAATTTGCATGTACAATGTCTTAAATTACTGTGGTTTCCTGACCAGCTGCAAGATCAAAAGGGCTGTTACATCCTGGGTTTCTTTTAGCATGGGAACCAGAGAGAAATGATGTCATCCAAAATGAGTCAGTACTACTGTGTTATCAATTTAAGGATAGAGAGACTCAGGGCATTTTGCATTTGTCTTCAGAACATCCAACATCACCAGCACTGATTTGCTCTATATGTAAGCTTATTTCAGAACTGTGTTTGCTCTTAGAAATAGCTAGGAACTAGGAAGATTAGACTAGTTGTTTTTCTGTACTGATGCCAGAACAATTCTACTGTATTACTTTAAGCATTGTCCTGTGATCTCTGAACTCTTGACTAGCACTGTGTAGTAAGAAGTATTGTCTTGTGTTCTTATTATTTATTATTAAATATTTTTTAAACCTTTCAACTGTGGCTGTTTTATATAGAGATAATTTAAGCTCTAGAATACATTGCATGTATATAGTGATACTGTCCAAGCCACCCCAAATAAGCCTTGCTGTTCAGTCACACTTACCAGATGGATAATAATAGTGCACAGTAATAATTGGACACCCCTTGATAAGGGCCTTATTAGTAGCTGATATTAGTGGTTGGTGGTGGTAATTACTACCTTATAGCTTGGACAGAAGGGCCATAGCTGGAGTGTCTGTGTGTTTGTATATAAGTCATATCCCAAAATGTGTGGGTGTCAGCTACTTGGGCAGGGACACAAAGCACTGGTCGGACAGAGAGGGTGCTGGAGGTTTTAGCTTGACTACTAGGCTGAGATCTGGACCCTATAGCTGTGCCAGTGGGGAGTCGTATTGGGGATCTGGAGAGAAAGGGTGAAACCAGCCCCAGACTAACTGTGATGTCTGTGTGCTCTTAAGGAAAACTGTACTTTACTGTGTGTGTATTTGTTATCTTCCCCTATGTAGTTGCCCCTCACTGGTGCTAGTGGCGAGGACTGAGGCTCCCTGATTGCTGGGCCAGTGCACGGGCATCACAACAACATTAACAGAATAATAAATATCCTGAGGGAAGCAGAACGTATGAAAACACTGCTATTCTTGATGGGTCTTGATGCAGAGAAGGTATTCAATACAGTCAGCTGAGATTTTATGAGGAGGGAAATAGAAGCATCTGCTTAATTATTTAGGAGGATATATGAAGTGTTGGAGGCAGGAAGTAAAGTGAGGGAGTTCCTCTCCAGCAAGCCGTTTTTAAACAGAGTAACTAGGTAGTGATATCCTCTTTTGAAATTTGCTTTATATTTAGAACCATTGGCAAAGAAAACTGGGGACTCAAAAATTTGAGGATATAATTAGTACTGTAATCAAAAAAAAGTTATCTCTATTTGCAGATGATATTATTTTGTACTTGATAAATCCAGGAAACGTCATATTGGTATCTGTCAGTTTTAAGTCCATTTGGGGTATACAATTAATGAAGACCAAACAGAGCACTGAAAAGGCCTTTTTCTGGATAAACAATGCAGCCACACACAAATTGCTTCAGAAATACCAATGTTTATGGGGACATGATACAATGACATACTTAGGTGTATGTATTTAAAAAATATTTTTTATGGCAGCTAAAGATATGTGGGAAGAGAACAAACAAAAGACTATACAAAAAGTGAGAAACTAGAAGGGGTATAGAAAAAAAGACAAGGGTCTGAAATTTACTGGAGAAAATTGACAAAGGAAGCAATGTGTTAAGAGCAAATAACTACAGAAGAAAAAGTAACAAGAGTGCGATAAGGCAAAGTAGAAGTTTAGACTGCAGGTTAAAGACTGCCTTCCTTGCCAGGGACTGATATCAGAGTATAGGCAAAGAGAAAGTGACTGGGGAGTACTAACTGAAAGACTAGCTCTGGTTTGAGTTTTTAGTCAAGTCTGGAACAGAAGCTACTATAAAAAAGGGGATATTTAGTAAGGTATACAAAATACTGCATGATAACTATAATTTATTCAGAGAAGAAAAGAAAAGAATGGGAAGAGAGTTTGGAAAAGAAGTTTGCAAAGGAACAGTGGAATGACATCTGTATCGCTCCCAAATATGCAACAATTTCCAGAAGGTTTACAATTTTTGCTTGGAAGTATTTGCATATGTATTTATTCTCCAAGCAGGCTTCAAATATTTTTTCTCAGATAATAAATGCTGAAGTTGGGATGGAAAAGAAAGATGTACTAGGGAACATTTTTTTTTTTTTTGCGTGTAACAAGTTGGCAGATTTCAAAGATTACCTACAGAGTACTTTGCCAGAAATCTTGAGGGACCAAATAGTTGTAACTAAGGAACACAGGACACAGGATCTGCATTGCCTATACACAGTGCAGCCTTTCTAAGTTTAATGCTATTGGCTGCCAAAAAAAGGAATTACTAGGAAATGGAAATCAAAATCTAAACAGAGTGTAAATGAAGTACTGAACACTGCAAGTGAGATAACTAGATGTAGGATATTCAGAAAAGGGAATGAGCACGTTACATAGAAATAAATGGAATTTGTGGGTACTGTATATGCAGAATAAAGTTCAGGAGGATGAGTGAGGCTTAATGAAATCAGGAAATGAGCAACTTATGTAATTTTGGAGTGAATAACTGTTAAAAGCAAAGTATACTATGTAATGTATAATAAATGAATATGACAAACGTTAATATGGTTTGTTTTCTTTTCTGTGAATGTCTGTGTGTGTGCCTATGTGTTAGTGACAGTTTAAAAACAAAACAGTTTGTGAAAAGGATGGAACCCTCCTCATCTCCACCTACTGCACCATCTAATGGCCCCTGTGCAACTTCACAATTCACACTAATAACGTGAGGTACATTCACTCTAATAACTTGAGGAACATCAGCTTCAGAATCACACACTGCTTCATCAGTGCTTATAGTATCAACAGACACTTCCCCACCATACCCTGCATAAATGCAATAAAAACAAAAATGCATTGGACTGCCACAATTCATACAGTGTGGAATGCACTGAGGTTCATAACTCACCCTTTCCTCATACTGCTCCCATATAAGATTGACACACTTTTAAATTGTGTCCAAACTGTTCACAGAAATAACAGGCCTTGGGCTGTGTAGCATATAACAAGATGCCAAAACAACAAACTTGACCTTCTAAATACAATAGTAATCATACATTTTACGGTAATAGTTTATTACATTTATACAATATGCCCCTACACCTGAAAATATTTGCAATGCAGTCCAAATTAATTACTTTTTTTGCATAGTTTTCATATCTGCAAAGACTTCCCATCCCCCAGTCTATAACCCTCTTGGGTCAAACAGAGACCACCACTGTTATTTACTTTATCTGACATATGCCAATAGATGTCTTGCAAAGTTAAGACTATGCATTCTAAAGTATAAAACAAAAACATTTTTTTTTTGATAGACAAATCCAAAATAACATAGTCATGCCATGGCTAAACAAGCATTTTAGCATTAAAGGGGGAAGACATTACTGGTAGCAAAGAAGTCAAGAAAAGTTGTATCTAGAAGGCCTTCTGATCATAAACTGATCAGACATTTTTCCTGAGCAGGTGAAAAGCCTAAAGAAAGTACAGTTGTGTACACTTACCATAAATGTAGATGTTCGAGTGTATTCGCTGTTGCAGTCATCACACTAGGGTTATCTGCCTGCAGAGGTAGCCCTCAGTCAGCCCGAATATCAGAGACACAGTATTTCTGCGTCAGTTGCTGTCACTCCAGGTTTGATGTCAGGTTGTCACGGGTATAAAAACAGGCAGCCGATGTCATTGCATCAGTTTTTCCTGCCCCAAATCTCAGGACCCCCCAGTAGGGAGCTAAGTTATGGCGGAAAAACTCCGCCAGTAAAAAGTAAATACCAATACCCCTCCAAGGGGTGGGTAGTATACTCAGAGAGGAGGGAGAGAGTGAGAAGGGGGCTGGAGGGAGGGGAAACCAGGACTGCAACAGTGAATACACTTGAACATCTACATTTATGGTAAGTGTACATAACTGTACTATGTTCTTTGTGTTTCACTGTTGCAGTCATCACACTTGGGTTGATTCCCAAAGCTGTAGAAAAGGTGGAGGCAGTCAAGAAGAGTTTGGGCTGGCTAGAATGCCCTGCAGGACTGCAGTTGCAAAACCCACCCTGGATTTGGAAAATATAGGCAGGTGGTAATGCTTGGTGAATGTGTGTACAAAGCTCCAGGTAGCAGCCTCCAGAATGCCCCTGGTAGGGACTCCCCTAAGGAATGCTGTAGAGGTAGAAGTTGCCTTAGTGGAATGTGTTCTGACCCCCTGAGGGGTTGGTTTCCCATGGCATTTGTAGCAGAAATAGATACAGTGTGCTATCCATTTAGAAATTGTCTGTTTTGAAATGGCCTTGCCCTCTGCCCCTGGTGCAAAACTGAGTAGTAACTGGTCAGATTTCCTGAAGGGCTTAGTCCTAGCCAGGTAGAATCTGATCTGTTGGTGTACGTCCAAGGAGTGCAGGATCCTTTCCCTTTTATTTTGTGGATTACGGAAGAAGGTTGGCAAACCTATAGACTGGTTGACAGCCACACTGGACACTTTGGGCATAAAGGAAGGATTAGTCCTGAGGGAGACTCTGTCAGCATGAAAAATAATGAAGGGTTCCACAGCCTTAAGTGCTTATAGCTCAGACACTCTTCTCGCTGAAGTGATGGCCAGGAGCAATGCTGTTTTCCAAGAGAGGAATTTTAAGACTGCTGATGCTGCAGGCTCAAAAGGGGGCAGTGTGAGCTTTTCCAGTACAAAGTTAAAGTCCCAGGCAGGGGTGGGTGCTCTCCTTGGTGGGCTTAAGTTGTTTTCCCCTCTCAGGAACTGTTTGATGAGAGGGTGAGAGAATAGGGGTGGCTCAGAGTTGTAATGAGCCGAGATGGCAGAGGCATGGATCTTAATGGAGGAAAAGGATATGCCTCTGTGGAGTAGATCTGCTAAGTAATCCAAGATTAGAGGTAGGGAGGGGAGAGTTGTGTCCTCTCCTTTAGATTGAATCCAGGAGCAATACCTTTTCCACTTAGCAGCATAGGATTTCCTTGTACTGGGTCTTCTGGGTTCAAGAATGACATCTAGTACCTGGTTGCTTACGCTGGACACTGGGGAGAATTCAAGGAATAAGCCAGGCTGCAAGATTTAAGGTTTGCAGTTGCGGATTCAATATCTGTCCCCCCTGCTGAGTGAGCAGGGAGGACTCTGGGATAGGTGCCAGGGTGGTACCAGTGCTGGAGTGGCCAGTCCGGGGCAATCAGAATTGTCCTTGGTCTGGCCTGTCTTGTCTTGAGCAATATTCTTGAAAGAAGGGGCATAGGGGGAAATGCATAGATTGAGAGGTTTACCCACTGGAAGGATAGGGCATCCACTTTCCAGGCCCTGCTGTGAGGTGTCCTGGTACAGAATTTGCTGAGCTGGTGATTGCAAGGGGAGGCAAAGACACCCACCTCTGGGGTCCCCCATTTCTGAATCAGAAGGCAGAAGGTGCTGAGCTCTAATTGCCACTCGTGTGGGTCTAGGAGATTTCTGCTTAAGTCATCTGCCAGTGAGTTTTGTTTGCCTTTCAGGAATTGAGCTTGCAGATGGACCTGCATGTCTAAGGCTGTGTTCCACAGGGCCATGGCTAGCCTGCAGAGTGGGTAAGAGTGGGTTCCCCCCTGCTTGTTGATGTACCATATAACTGTGATGTTGTCTGTTTTTATTAGCAGGGGTCCTGGTGAGAGTAGGGATCTGAAAGCTGTTAGAGCATGCTGCACAGCTAGCATCTCTTTTTGGTTTATGTGCAGATAAATTTGACTTGGGCTCCAGTGGCCCTGGATGCACTTGTCGTCCAGGTGTGCCCCCCAGGCATAATCTGATGCATCTGTGGTTAGGGTCTGGGTGGCGTGGGGTTGAGTAAGGGGTAGTCCCTTGTTGTGGTTGCATGCTGCTGCCCAACAAAGAAACTCTGTCCTTAGACAAGGTATGATATTACTGATGGTTTCCAGGTCCTGAGAATGTTGGCACTAAAGACTTTTTAAGTACCACTGAAGTTTCCTCATATGCAGTCTGGCATACAGAATTAGTAGGATGCATGAGGCCATGAATCCCAGGGCCTGCAGGATTTTCCTTGCAGATAGCTGGGTTCTGGTGGTCATTATACCGAAGTAGTCTGTCAGATATGCTTGTCTTTCCGGTGTAAGGAATGCCATCTGGGATGCTGTGTCCAAGCTTGCTTCCAGGAATACAATCTTTTGACTGGGGACTAGTTTTAATTTTTTTTTGTTGATGGTATACCCCAGGGAGGTTAGAAGTTTTTTTACAAATGTCAGGTGGTGCAACAGCCTTTCCTGACTGTCTGCCTGAATCAGGCAGTCGTCCTAGTACGGGTAAATTTGAATTTTTCTCTGCAGTAAGCAATTGCTGGGGCCAGGGATTTTGTGAATTCTCTGGGAGCAGTGGATAAGCCAAAGGGAAGTGCAGAGAACTAATAATGCATAGATCCTGCCCTGAAGCGAAGATATTAGTCCCTTATAGGGATTTGCAGATAGGTTTCTTTTAAATCCAGGGTCGCTAACCAGGCATCTTTGGCCAGCATAGGAAGAAGCTGCTTCAGGGTGAGCATTTTGAATTTTGGTACCACCAGGGTACCACCAGGAAGGAGAAATCTAGGATTGGGTGCCAAGTGCCCTCTTTTCTGGGTACCAGGAAAAGTCTGGAATAGAACCCTTGACCCATCTGTTCCACAGGAACAGGTTGAATTGCTCTTATGGAGAACAGGGATTGAACTTGTTTTTGTGCCTCCACCCACTGGTTTGCAGGAAGGTCTGGGAACCCTATTGGGGTTGGCAGTGAGTGGAAGTAAAATTTGTACCCCTGGGATACAATGTTGAGGTCCCATCAGTCTTTGGTAATGGAAGTCCAGTTTTTTGCATGATGGGCAAGTTTTCCTCCTAGGGGCACAAGCAGCTGGGCAAAGGTGGGGAGTGGAGTTGAAAAGTCATTGGGAATTCTTGCCATAAGGGGGTGGCTTAGCACTCCCTGTTTTTGAAGTGGAGGCACTCCACTGCTTACATCTATGCATATCCTGAGACTGTAGCCTGGGGGGTCTGTTTCCCCTGGGTCTAGTTTGAATGGCCTAGAGGGGGCTGGAAAGGACCAGTGTTATGAAGGGCAATGCCTACTGAATCTAGGAGGCTGTACTTGCAAGAAATCTTTGACAGTCTGCATAGATTTAGCTTTTTCTTCCATCTTTTTAAGAACATCTTCTGCTTTGGTGCCAAACAGATTGTCCTTATTCAAAGGAGCTTCTAGTAATTTTAATTTGACATGGTCTGGCAAGGTCTGCTCCTTAAGCCAAGCATGTTTTCTTGGTGCAGAACCAGTGACTGCTGCCCTGCAAGATGCTTCTAGGGCATCAAAGCCACACTGCAATGTATGCTTGCTGGCTTGGTTTGCTAAATACACAAGTTCTTGTAATTCTTTATTTTCTGCACAGTCCGTAAAGGTAGCTATTTTTTTGCTTAATAAGTTCCATAATATGTTGTTGGTACTTTAGAATGTGAAACTGGCAATTCAAAGCCCTAATGGCGAGAGTTGCAGAGGTGTATACTTTCTTATCCCATCTGTCTAAGGCTCTGGAATCCCTTCCAAAGGAGTGGGATTCTTAGCTGTAGTTTCTTTGATACTTTGGGCTCCTGGGAGATGACCTCTGGGTCAGCAGTAGGATTTTTGAAAAGGAATTTGTGAGAGTCAGGAAAATACAGTTGTGTACACTTGTAGATGTTCGAGTGTATTCACTGTTGCAGTTATCACATTTGGGTTATCTGCCTGCAGGTAGTCCTCAGCCGGCCTGAATACCAGAGTCTTGGAATTTCTGCACCGGATACTGTGACTTCTTCCAAGACGTCAGGTTGTCAGGGGTATATAACATGCAGCCGATGCCATTACATCAGTTTTTATTGCTCCAGATGTCAGGAGCCGCCAAAATAGGAAGCCATCAAATGGTATTTAACATCCCTAGTAAAACGCAAATACCAATGATATAAGGTATTCCAAACAAAAAGGATAGCTAGGAGTAAAGAGAAGACAGGGGGCTGGAGGGAAGGTAACCAGGACTGCAGAAGTGAATACACTCGAACATCTACATTTATGGTAAGTGTACACAACTGTACTATGTTCTTCATGTTTCACTGTTGCAGTCATCACATTTGGGTTGATTCCCAAAGCTGAGGATGGGTGGAAGTAGTTAAGAAGCATCAAGGCTGACAATCAGGCCCTGTAAGACTGCTGTGGCAAATCCAGCTCTGGATTTAGAAAAGATAGGCAAGTGGTAATGCTTGGTGAAAGTGCGTACAGACCTCCCTGTTGCAGCTTCCAGGATGCCCCTGAGAAATGCTGTAGAGGTAGATGGAGCCCTGGTGGAATGTGTTCTGATCCCCTGTGTGGTAAGTTTCCCATTGTGTTTGCAGCAGAAATGGATGCAGTGTGCTATCCATTTACAAATGGTTTACTTTGAAATGGCCTTGCTCTCTTCCCCTGCAGCAATGCTGACTAGCAGCTGGTCAGATTTTCTGAGAGGCTTAGTCCTGTCCAGATAAAACCTAAGCTGCCTGTGCACATTGAGGGAATGCAGGATCCTTTCCCCCTTATTCTGAGGATTAGGGAAAAAAGTTGGCAAATGAATGGACTGGTTTAAAGCCACAGTAGACACCACCTTGGGCATAAAATATGGGTTAGTCCTGAGGGAAACCCTGTCCGCATGAAAGATAATGAAGGGTTCCACTGCCATAAGGGCCTGCAATTCAGACACTCTTCTTGCTGAAGTGATGGAACCCAAAGCAAATGCACCTGCATATCAATCAAAAAGAAATGTTAGCTGTACAAAATGCTCTGATAGCCTTCAAAGACCTTTCTATGAGAGGAATTTTAACTCTGCTGTAGCAGCCGGTTCAAAGGGTGGAAGTGTGAGTTTTTCCAATACAAAGTTAAGGTCCCAGGCTGGAGTGGAATCTCTTCTGGGGGGGTCTTACAATTTTGACTCCTCTCGGGAACTGTTTTACCAGAGGATGAGAGAAGAGGGGTGGCTCAGTATTATAATGAACTGAAATGGCAGAGGCAAGAACCTTATTTGAAGAAAAGTATAGGCCTTTGTGGAACATTTCTGTTAAGTAATCTAGTATATGAGTAAGCTGGGCACTTTTCCGAATAGGATTTTCTAGTACTAGGCCTCCTTGCCTCAAGAATGACATCCAGCACCTGCTTACTGAGGGTTGCTGGTGATGGGTTCAAGGGATTAGCCAGGCTGCAAGGTTCAGGGTCTGCAGCTGATGGTGCAGAATCTGGCCCGCCTGCTGGGACAGCAGGGAAGGACTCTGAGGCAGGTGCCATGGCGGCAGGGCTGTCAGACTGCCCAAAAAAAGGTACCAGTGCTGGCATGGCCAGTCTGGTGCAATCAGGATTGTCCTTGGCTTGTCCTGTTTGATTTTTAGTAGAACCTTCGAGAGAAGGGGCAGAGGGGGAAAGGCCTAGACTGAGAGGCATTCCCAGGTGAAGGACAGGGCATCCACTTTCCAAGCTTGGCTGTGGGGAGTTCTGGTGCAGTATTTGCTCAATTGAGAGTTCTGAGGGGAAGCAAAAAGGTCCACCTCTGGTGCCCCCCACCTGTTTCTCAAAAGCTTAAATATTTTGGGTTCCAGTTTTCACTCGTGTGGGTCCATGACATTTCTGCTTAAGGCTGCCAATGAATTTAGTTTGCTTGGCAGGAACTAAGCTTGCAGGTGCGCTTGGCTGCTCAAGGCTGTGTTCAACAGAGCCATGGCTAATCTGCAGAGTTGGTAGGAATGGGTTCCCCCCTGCTTGTTTATGTACCACATAACTGTGGTGTTGTCTGTCTTTATCAATAGTTGTCCTGGAAGAATAAGGTCTTTGAAGGCTATCAGAGCATTTTGTACAGCTAACATTTCTTTTTGATTGATATGCAGGTGCATTTGCTTTGGGTTCCATTTGCCCTGAATGCACTGCCCTGCCATGTGGGCCCCCATGCACAGTCTGATGCATCTGTTGTTAGGGTTTGGCCGGCAGGGGGTAGAGTGAAAGGGAGTCCCTTGTTGTGGTTGCAGGCCTCTGCCCACCAAAGGAATTCTGTCCTTAGGCAAAGAATGATAGGAATAATTATTTCCAGGTCCAGAGAATGTTGACACCAGAGACGTTTTAGGTACCATTGATGTTTCCTCATATGCAGTCTTGCATATGGAATTAGTAGAATGCAAGAGTCCATGAACTCTAGGGATTGCAGGCAGCATTTTTCTTGCAGATAGCTGGGTTTTGGTGGCCAGTAGATTGCAGTATTTTCTCAAATAAATTTGTTTCTCTGGAGTAAGGAATGCCATCTGGGAAGTTGTGTTCAAGCTTGCTCCCAGGAATACCATATGTTGGCTGGGTACCAGCTGTGATTTCATTTCATTGATGGTGTACCCCAGTGAAGTTAGAAGTCTTTTTACAAATGCCACGTGCTGTAGTAGCAAGTCCTGACTGTCCACCCTAATCAGGCAATCGCCCAAGTATGGGTAAATTTGAATTATTCTCTGCCTGCAATATGAAATGGCTGGAGCTAGGCACTTTGTGAATACCCTGGGTGCAGTAGATAAGCCAAAGGGAAGTGCAGAGAACTGATAGTGCACAGAGCCTGCTCTGAAGCGTAGATATTTCCTGCAAGATTACCTTATGGGGATGTGCAGGTAAGCTTCTTTTAAGTCTAGGGTTGCTACCCAGGAGTCCTTGGCTAGCATAGGAAGCAGCTGTTGGAGAGTTAGCATTTTAAATTTTGGAACCACCAGAAAGGTGTTGAGAACAGACAGATCCAGGATAGGATGCCAAGAGTTTTCTTTTCTGGGAACCAGAAACAGTCTGGAATAAAATCATTGTCCCCTTTATTCTGCTGGGACAGGGTGAATAGCCTTGATACTGAGAAGAGAAAGTACTTGTTTTTGGGCCTCTGCCCACTGGTTTGGAGGGAGGTCTGGTCATCTGCTTAGGGTTGGGAGTGAGTAGAAGTGGAATCTATAACCCTGGGAAACAATGTTTAAGACCCATTTGTCTTGGGTAATGTATTCCCAGTTTTTGGCATGTAGGGAAAGTTTCCCTCCTAAAGGTGCAAGTACTTGGGAAGTGTTAAGGATAAGTCATTGTCTATTAATTACCTTTATTTTTAAATTAACATTTTTTTGCTTGTTCACTGTAACTGTTGATGTGCCGCATACCACTGTAAAAACATGTCTTATGTAATTTGTGTGTATACTGATCATGTCTAACTAAATGTATCTGTAATTTTTCTTTGTGGAGCTTTTCTCCCCGGGCCTCTGCTGAAAAAGGGTCTTTTCGGCTCAGTCAGACACCCCCAGTTAACAAATGTAGAACAAAATAAAATAAAAATAAATTGTGCAATTTTACCATAAGATGGCGGCTTACTACTCCCTGTTTTGGGCATGGGAGCATTCCATTGCTTAGATCTGTGCATAACCTGAGAATGATGTCTTGGTGGTCTGCTGCCCCTGGGCTTGGACTGAGAAGGCCTGGGAGGGACTGGAAAAGACCAGTTTTTTGAAGGCCAATGCCCACTGAATCTAGGTGGCTGTACTTGTAAGAAATCTTTAAGAGTTTGCATAGATTTAGCTTTCTCCTCCATCCTTTTGAGGACTTCTGCTTTACTGCCAAACAGATGCTCTTGGCTTAAAGGTGCATCTAGTAATTTTCCTTTGACATGATCAGGCAAGTTTTGTTCCTTAAGCCAATCATGCCTTCTAAGAACAGACCCAGTCACTGCAGCCCTGCAAGGTGCTTCTAAGGCATCAAACCCACATTGCAAAGTATGATTGCCAACTTTGTTAGCAGAATGCATTAACTTTTGTAAATCTTTGTGTTCTGCACAGTCAGGAATCAATATCATTTTCTGTTTAATTAGCTCCACAATATGGTGTTGATACTTTAACATATGAAACTAGCAATTTAAAGCCCTAATGGAAAGCCCTAATGGCAAGAGTAGCAGAAGTGTACACCTGCTTACCCCATCTGTCTAAAGCCCTAGAATCCCTGTCCAAAAAGGTAGTTTTTTTGGCAGTTGTAACCTTAATGCCTTTATGTCCCTGGGAAATGGTCTCTGGATCCATAGTAGGATTCTTAAAAAGGAATTTGTTGGGGTCAGGTACTCTACAGTACCTGTCAGGTTTCCTGGGAGCTGGAGGCAAAGTATCAGGGGTAAGGCTGGAGTCCAAGAAGACTTCATCTACAATTTCCAGAACAGGATAGCTAGAGGCCTGTGCTGAAGCAAGTTTAAAATTCCGAGTCTCTTTTTGGACTGAGAGTAGTCCTGGCTCTCCCAGCAGAAATGCTTTCTAAGGGTATGCAGGGTTTCACCAAAAGAGAAGTCTTCTGGAGGGGAAGCAGAGGGAATGGAATCATCTGCATCAGAATCCTCATAGGTGGATAAGGGTATGTCATGGTAATCAGAAGGATCAGAATTATCAGATTCCTGATCAGAAGGAAAATCAGTTCTAGGTCTTTTTTGGGGAGGGGGGACTGACTTCCCCTAATTAAAGTAATGAGGTCTTCAGCCATTCTAAGCATTTGTTTTTGTGGCATTTGGGCCTGAGAATGCGCTTTGGATGTTGGTTTTCTACGCATAGTGCAAACTTTATGCCCGAGAAATTCTGTATTTTTGGTGTGAAATTTTGACAGGCTACATCATCAGTCCATAACTGTTTACTCTTACCAGCAACTTCTTCTTCTTCATGGACAGAAACAGCTGCAGCAAGTGCTGAAGCAGAAACTCGCTCTCCATTTGTGGTAGCCGCTAACCCTTTTACAGTCTCTTACTCTCTCTCACTCTGTACCTCCCCATCCAAGAGCAACTATCACTATTGCATACATCAGATGCAAGTATTCCTAACAACACACTATCAAGCATGCCACAAATGTTAAAATAAGTAATAATCACACCATCCCTCACAGTCCGCTTGGTTCAGTCAACATCACCTCTTTCTTTTATGAAAAATTCCATTCTTGTTTCCTCCTCAAATATACTCCTGAAATGAACTGACTATCCACTACCCTCATAAGGAAAAGAATAGAAATTACCCCAGTGACCTTGCTAAACTTCTTCAAGTGAGTTTAGAATACCACCTTGTGTCTGCCCTGAAAACAGGCCATGTTTAGTGGAGTTAACCTGGACAAAAAATAAATAACTAAAGTAAATATCCAGGATATGAAAAAAAGCATGAAATCCCTGTCAAAGTGACCAGGAATGGTGGGTAGCACACCCTACTTCTGTTAGTAAATAGCAGTCAGGTCTAACTAATATGGGATAATGAATCATTTTTCCTGTCATTTAAAACAGTGTGAGGACAAGGACAGACTGAACAGAAAACAACAATAACAGAACCCATCTTAGCATCAGAATTGAAGATATTGGGCAATGAAATACTCTGCTGTCTTTTAACAACATAAACATTTATGAAGTCTACCTATGCTGGCAGGAAACATAGATAATATGGTTGAAAAGTTAAGATACTGCAATGGTATTCCACCATTTTCAATGAGACTGAAGCCTATTCATTTAGGACCAGATGACCAAATGGGCAAATTAGTAACTTACCACAAGTTCAAGCAACCTCATACTTAATTACATGTATTGGGGTGTGGAAGGCTCTGTGCTCTGCATATAAATCAGTTATCTAATCCATTGTTTGGCTACAACCAAGCAGGTTACAGTCAAGTTAGTTTTCAGAAAGTGAACTATATCTCCTGAAATTCTCTGGCATCATATAAGGGGACTCTATTGAAAGGAGTGGTTGAAATGCTTCATTGATTAAACCTAACTCATCTTATCTACAGATACATCAGTGGCCTAGCATAAGTCAGTATTTTGGAAAATGACAAAGCAGTCTATAGCTATGACTCAAGCAACCTAATCCTACCTAAAAAAGGACTTGATGAAAGACTGGAGGGACTTGTGCAACTGTATCAAACTCTGAAATTAGCATAGCTATTGTAACAAATGAGCTAGACCTGATCCATGAATGCTCTGTTAGTCCTCACAGCAAAGGCCACAAAAGAGTTGCAACTAGAGCCTATGTACCAGTGACATTTTGTCTCTATGGAGAATTGTGTTCTGAAGCAAAAGAACAGTGTGTAAGACCTTACCATAATAAAGATGACCTACTGATCACTGTTGCAGTATTTCATTAATGACGGGTTATCCTGCCTGAGGTAACCAGATGTCCAGCAGGTCTACCAAAGCAAACACCTTCCTGATGCTCCCTACACAGCATATGATCTCAGCCCACAAGCATAGAAGTACATAAACATATGCACAGGCATAAGATCCTCAGACTATCTAGGGACAGGTGACCCTGAGAATGTTGAAGGTAGATGGGTTGCAGACAGACGCATTGTCTACCAATTCTTGCAAGACAGATCTGGCAAAGGAGGTCCTAGATCTAGAGAATGTATCCCCCCTGTAGGGTCCAGAAAAGGTGTGAAATGAAGACCAGGTGGTTACTTCAGGATAGATCTGGAGCCAATGCCTTTGAAGGAGGTACCAGAGGAGGGTACTGCTCTCATGGAATGGGGCTCCACAGGTGAAGACAGGGACTTGGTGTGAAAGGTATAACAGCAAGATCAATTTAGAGCTACAGCTGGAGGTAGTTTGGTGACAGAATTTCCCAACACACCCTCTTGAAAAGAGACAAAGAGCTGGTCTGTTTTCCTGAAGGCATTTATCTTGTCTACTTATAATCATAGTTGTTTGTGCACATCCATGGAATGGGGGAGTCTCTCACCCCTGTCCTGTAGATTAGGAAGGTAGGTAAATGGATAGCCTGGTTGAGTCACAAGAGGGGTTGGCCCTTTAGGAGACCCTATCCTTAGGGAAAAATAAAGAAGGGAGGGGATGGCCATAATGGTATGCTTGGCAGATGTAAAAGTGAACAGCAAAACCATCTTCCAGATACATCATTTTAATGAGGTGGTGGCTGTTGGTTCAAAACATGGTATGGTAAGTTTTTTCAAGACAAAGTTTAGATCCCAGGGAGGCAGAATAGCTCTCCTAGGAGGAGTCAAGTGAAGGACACCTTTTAAGAACTGTTTTACACCAATTCTGAAGAGCAACAGTGGGCTAAAAGGTATGCATGCTGAAATAGCAGACCAGTGTGCCTTGATGGAGGAGTAGGCTCGTCTACTTTTGAGTAACTCACATACACAAAATAGAATATAATAGAAATACCCACCTGAAGGGGGTCCTCATTCTCTTTGAGACACCAAACTAAAAATCTTTTCCATTTGGAGATGTACAATTTTCTAGTGGTACATATTCTTGCCTCTTGGAGCATGTTGAGCGTGTCCATTGTAAACTGTTCCAAAGAGTTAGGTTGAGAGCATGCAGGTTAAAGTGAATCAGAGAGCCCTTTTTCTGTGTAAATCCACTTTGTGAGGTTATTTTTAGTGATGGTCCCTGGCTAGGTGGATGAGAAGAAGGGGGAACCAATGCTGCCTGGGGCAGAAGGGAGTCACTAGTAAGACATTTGGTTTGTCTATTTAGATCCTCAGGAGAACCTTCAGGATTAGGGGGAATGGGGATGGCATAAAGCAATCCCCCCCCCCCCAAGCTGAAAGACATGGTGTGCATTCTCCAGACCTAAAGACAAGATGTCCTGAAGCAGAACAGCTTCAGTTGTCTGTTGTGGTAGGAAGCAAACAGATCCATTTGAGGAGTATCCCACCTGTGGACTATATCCAGGAAGACGTCTCTTTTCAACATTCAATTGTGAGGGTCTTTCACTGATACTGCCTAGTGAGTGTGGGAGAACATTGTCTTCTGAAGGAATGTAAACAGTCTGTAGGGACAATTTTGCTTTTATTGTGAAGTCCCATGCCAGCTGCACAAGTTTGTACAACTGGTAGGACTTAGTATTTGTTCATGTTTGTAGAAGTACCACATGACCATGCTATTGTGAACATCCTCAAGGGTCCTGGGTTCCACAAGTGGGATAACACCTGAAGAGCTAGATTAAAAGCCTTCATTTCCTCTACATCACTATGCTCCCTTTTCTCTTTCTGGAACCACTGTCCTAGAATTTTGAAGCCCATCCACACACTACAAGTCAGGTCTGATGCATCTGTATGAAGATCCTGGATGGATGCTGGTAGACAGAAAGGGAACCCTGCACTGAGATGAATTTAAAATACCCACCATTGCAACTCCTTCTTTAGAAAAAGCAAGAGAGGGATCTGGATGTCTAGTAGTGGAACATTGCTGAGAATTCAATCCTTTTCCTAGTCCTTCTAGGAAGGCCTGTTCAGTAGTCCCCTGGGAGTAAATGTCCTGCATGAGGTAAACCTTGCTTGGAGGAGAAGAAGGTATTCTGCTCAAATAAGGGAGTTCCATCCAAGACATTTTGTATCCATGCTGGATGACAGACAGGATCCATTGGTCTGAAGTAATGAATTTCCAAGCTGGGAAATCCGGATTCCTTTATCTAAAAACATTATGCCTGTCTTTGACTCACTTTTCTAAGTCATTGCCAACTGATAAAACCAAAACAGGTTGAAAGGACAACCCTGAGTGAAGTGGATGCCCCCCCCCCCCCACACACACACACAAGAGTCCCTTAACAAATATAAACTAACATCATACGACTTCAGGATAAATTAAAACATTGCATATTCAAACCTTTTAAACTTGTTTGATGAAGTGGGCATGATCAATCAGCATTCACATAAAAGAAAATCAAGTTGATTAATTGGCATTCACATAAAAGGAAATCAAGTACACAAATGAAATCCTGTCTGCACCTTAATGAGTCACTCCTTGAAGCCCTACTAATATCATGTTCCCACAGCCATATTCTAATTTTGCTCTTACAGACCTGACTTTAAATACAATAATGTGAATCATTGAAGTTTTAAAACTTTTTTTATAAATCTCATTTAAGTGTGATGTAAATAATAATTTTCTGTCAACAATCATCCCAAGATCATTAAATAACAATCGCCTTTTATAATCCTACATCATCAGCTATGCTTGAGCTGTCCATTTTGGCAAAGGCATAAAGGTAACCCCCATAAGCACCGATACAAAAAATAAATTTTTGCCATGGGGAATGCAACAAAAGATATCTACATGAGATACTGTCTCTCCTGCAGAAGCCCTTTAAAAGATCCAAAGATGTGCAGCATAAGTACAAGGTCAATCTTTTCGGGTATGGACATTAGAACACATGAGATATGAAAGGCAAAGAAGCCCCTTATGCCTTTCCACTAAGGTGTAAGGTAATTTGTGGAACTGGTGCTGTGAAAATTCAATTTGCTTATAATGTGAATAAAAACATATAAATCAGATATGCATCTACAATGCGTGTATGTTTGCAACACTACTGCAATTTTCCACAATCCTCTGGGATTTCTACTGCAGGAAAATCATCACAAAATCTGCATATCATTTCTGAAGTAGATTTGAAACACTGATGCCTACAAAACCTGACTATGGGTTACCTAGTCTGCTGCAATCATGATTTCAGAGTGTGAGGCACAGAAAGAAATTATACTTACAAGAATGCCTTTTGGAATGATTATAATTTACAAGAGCAAAGGTCAAAACCATGTCTCTTCAAGTTCCAGTGTGCCATTACTTCAAGAAAATCAAAAACAATTGAATGTAAAACAATAAAAGAAGCAAACATACAATACATAAAAGTAAACAGTCCGAGACAATAAGGTTGAGTATAACACTTTAAGAAGATTAAAAACAATTGTTTCAATATACAATTAAGCCCCTGAGTACCACAGTCTTTCACAATTTCAAGTCAGAACAAGTTCTGCGAACAAAGTAGTTTTCCTTGGCTGTGCTGACAGCATAAACCAGTTTTCTCCTGAAATTTCATTATGCACATACATTATACAATTTCATTATGCACATACATTATACAAACACAAGTGTTAACAGCTTGTACTCAGAATTCAGTAGTCCAGCTTTTAGTCTCTACTGGTTTATCTGAAAGATGGAATATCCCTTTTCTTTGCATTTTATTGTTAAAATACACACACATACATACACACACACACACATATATTAAAAGCACTAGTAAATTTGCAAAAAAAATTATACACTGAATGTGATGTTGAATGTAAACATTTGTTTTCCAACAATAGCTTCCAAACAGAACTGGCAAAGCAACACTGGCGGGGTTGGTAATTTTTAAGCAGTCTTGTAGCTGTATTGTTTCATCACCCTTTTACTGCAGTGAGGACTACTTTTCTTTGTCTATCCTGCAATGTAGTGTTGTTATTTCTGGATTTCTTTTACCATTTCTTTGAAAACACTCTGTTCTCCCTTTCCGTTACAACTTTACAAGGTTACTGTATAATACACTCATTACTGCTGTTACCATCCAATATCATTTTCCCATGTTATTATTTCCTTTGCTTGACCCTTCACTGGTATCTTCATAGGTTTCCTAACTCTAGGATCCAATAAAGTATTGACTTGTCTAGTTCAGATCTCCAGCATTAAACTCGCACATCTCTATTCCCTACCGGAAATCACTGTCAGTGAGGTCCATATTTGCACAACAGCAGTGATTCTGTTTCTCTTACCTCCACAGTTATACAGCTGCAGAGTTAGCATATACAAGTAAGTTTTGCTCCTCCATTTCGGGGTGCATGAAATACCTTTACACTGAAATAAAGCTTCCACTATTGTGCTTCCTCCAGCTGAAGCTTTGTGAAATGTAACCAACGATAAACACTGAAATCACCTTCAGTTCTGTTACACTGATTTTGTGACTATTTTCTTTAATAATAATATATTCTACAATGACGTTCACACCTTTTCCCTGACATGTGCAGCAGTTACTTCTGAAAAAGCAAGCCCCCAAGCTCACTTCAAAGGCTGAAGTCACACATCATCATCTTGCTGAGTTGCATTAAGCAAAGCAGAAGTGGGCAGTTGCAGTATCCTGCCTGCAAGAAGTGACCAAAGTAGATGCACTAAAAAGTTTCCTTCTGCTGACTACACGTAGGTAAGTAAAACAGGCATAGTTAGGGTGTGGCAAAAGGGACTGCCAGCGCTGGAGAATGTTGTTAAGACGGCACAATTAGCAGAACCCAATCAGTCAGTACATGCACTTCTAAATGCTGCTGCAGAAATGCATTCTGATACTGCTTTTCATACTTAACTGATGACACTTTTCTTTTAGGGGGCACAGCCTACTTAATTAGACTTATACTTAATCATTAAAGTTATGTTTCACAAAATTTTTTGCCAATAAAGGCTTTTTGTAAAAAGCCTGGAAGGTGATATGCCTTCTAATGGGTCTCTGATGAGTAAACACAAAACTTCACCGACTACAAACTACACAAGTTAAACTTATTGAATAACACACCTGTCAAACAGGGTGGAAAGAAAGATGTGTTTCTGCTCTTGCAAGCCCTGGTTTCCACACCCATCCCTTACTTATATGTACTAACGCCATATGTTCACACAACCATAGGAAAAGAGGGGAAACACGCCAATGCTGCAGAAACAACAGTTGCTTTACAGTGTGATTTCACAGCACAGCAGATAAATCTAACTTTCCAGAAACTATTAACTTGCAGAGTTTGGAAAAGGGAGAATATACTGAATGTATTCCAGGAGACATCAGTCTCAGGATGGTAGGTCTCCTGGTTTCAGGCACGTTTTTAAGTCATGGATCATAATGGATACAAGCTACACCACAGTCATTCTAAACATGGAAGGCAAAAGAAGTAGCCTCAATACAAATAAACATAAGATGCCCCAATTACTTCCTTACACCTGGAACTAATAAGGACTGGGTGCTATCATGTACAGCTGATGGCTAGCTACACACACGGGTGTCAAGGCTGATCTTGCAAGAGGGTAACAAATTCACACTGCCAACACACTGCATGTCAAAGTGTTCGATCAAAACTGGTTGAATTTACTACTTACAGTACTTTCTAAAATTAGATCTGTAATGTACAGTGGATTAACTGCGCAAGACCAATGTGTGCAGTTTTGAGTAGTTTTCTACACTTGCGCAAATGCAGAGTTAGTATATACGTTAGAGGAGCGTGCAAGGTTACCACACAAATGGAGGTGTGGGGGGAGCTTGAACCCTACAAAAATATTTTTTGATATGTGCATGCAGTAGGTTAGGTCTCTTTTCGATCAACTGTGATCAAGGAGTTCTTTTTGAGCAATTGTTTCTTAACAAAGGACTATGGAGGTGATACAGAATAAGTATCTTTCAAGATAATGTAACTGATTCCTAAAATTCAACACAGGTAATGTTAAAAAGGTTCTGCTAAGGGAACAGAGAATAAACAGCCGGACTTCAAGAGAAGCACTACAGCATTTTTTATTTACAGCCCTGATTTGTGCAGAGCAATCTTTCTAGATCAGAGTGGGCACACCAACAGAGACTTTCACACCTGCACTAAAGTCTGTTTCATCTATTCTTTGAAAATTTTCAGTAATGCAGATTATTTAGCAAGCTTGATTTTAATTTTACAAGAACTGCATAAACACTATACTACTTTGGTTTAACCCAATAATAACGCAGGTACAATCTGGTGTGCAGAAAGCAGAGAAACAAAAAAATGATCTAAGGAGTTAGCCAAACTCAATAAAAACATAGCAAAAATTGCTCAGCTATTAGTACTACCACTGTTTCTGCATTCTGCTCTACCAAATTCTATCAATCAGAAAAAAGATTAAAGTTGTCAGCATTTGAGAATTATGGCCCTACCTCCAGCACTGTGTTGAAAAAAATCGTTAAGAATTTCAATTACAAGAACTGAAATTCTATAAACATTATTTTAGGAAAGTAACATTTATTTTATGAAAATAAATTACAAATCTTGACTAGGACTATATTAAAAATAACAGCCACAGGCAACGTGAAAACAACTTTGGAGAAATGGGAATACAATGTCTGGGAAACAAACCAAGTCTTCCTGTTTTTCTGTTGCTGTGCATACTACACATACAGAAACTGAAGTGGGCTACCATTACTGACATGCATTAACTAGCATGATATACTTCAATACTATGTCAAACAACACTAATCATAAAGTATAGTATTTCTAATTAATAACTTAATCGAGGGGACAGCAGTGTGCTATCACAGCATGCAGAAGAGGCAATGCTAAACAGTAAGAAAAATCTAGGGTGATTTAGCATATCAAAGTATACCACACTGCTAGCATTTACATTCCTTTAACAATTATTTCATGGGATCAGTCATGTCGAGCCGCATGAAACACACTACCATTATTTGCCTGAATGTTCATTTTTAGATATCACAATTGTGCATATCCTGCCTGTCAGATAAAACTGATATTAAATGAGACCAGTACCTTCAAATGCATTAGCTTTGCACTGTGCACACCTTTCTGCCTGTAATTACAACAGAACAATAAAAAATATATTGCCACTTAAGACTAATATTATCCGATAATAGTTCTAAAATTATGTTAGTATGCCTTGGCTTTGATCCAATAACCTTTGAGCAAAAACTGCCCAGTCACCCTGTTATTAAAAATGGTACTTGCATACTATCAAAACCAGATTTTCGCGGTTGCGAAAATAGCATACTTCAAGTGAAACTAAGCCATGCAACACTGTAAAGTGTTATTGAAAGTCCTTACTGCTCGCTAAAAAGTGTAGGTTACCTTCAGGAAGAGCAGAAAAGTAAGAAATCCTCTTCTTGATTTGCATGCCTTACAGATGCGCACTTTGTCATGGCTGGCATTGTACACGCAGAATCCTGCAGGATTGTAAAAATGGTGTAAGAGCAAGTTTAACAAAGTGCCCCTATATTGTGCCGGTTACATTTAACAAATGTAATTTATTACTAAATAAACGCAGGCCACAAAAGATGCAAGACTTCAGGAAAAGTAACTGTTCCGACTCATCAACAACTACTGCTGTCAGTAAGTAACAGCGTGCGTTTCCTTTCAGACTTGAATTCCTTCACAGACAGCACCCCACAGAAGGTGTGTACAGCTGTTACTTTGCCACTGTGTACTTCCTTTCCTGTTCATTATTAAAGTTGGTATGTTGAACTGGGTACCTGCCATCTGACTTGTGGTCAGCCTCGCTTGAGGTGGACAGTAAAGGTGAAAGAAAAAAAAAGAAAGGCAAGAATGATGGCAGCTTTGGAGGTTGCTTGTGATGACAGGTAATAACAGTAGTGTTACATCAGAAATGTTTACACTGTGTAACTGCCGTAGGAACTGCCTGTGAATGTGTACAACTTACTCAGCTCCTGATACTTAAGCAATGTAATGCAACAGTAGAAAATACTTAGAAGATCATGTCTGAGTCTTAAATGGACTTGTTTTTCTTGTAGTAAGCAAATTTCGTGAACCTAAAAATATGGTTGCAATAATCCGCAAGTACCAAAAGAATCATTAACCATACAATACCATAACTTAAAATATGAAAATGTCTAACAATGTATGAACATATTTCTAATAAATACTGTAAATTCTGAGAAAGTGTCTGAATCTTTCTATAGCTGGAGGAAAAAAAAAAGTAGAGTAAACTACAGATAAATGTTCATAACCCATACTTCAAGCTCACGGAAAAGGGATAAAGCATCTTTGTGTTTTTTTTGTTTTTTTTTTACATTCTTCAGTTTTATAACAGTTATGATAGAAATGAGCCAACATCTTTAGCGAATGCAATCTGATTAACTTGCTGGGAGCACAAAACATAAAAAAGTTTAAAAAAATGCATTTTGCTACAGCACTTGTCTTTGGTGATACAGTAGAAAATAGCAACAGGCATACAAATTTTGTGAGCATTTAAAAAGTACAACAGCAAAGACACCTAAATGAGGTATACATTATCAATATAACATTCTGAGGTATTTCTTCCACTACAAAGAACCTGGCGTGATGGCTACTTGTACTGTGTTCTGTGATTATTTTTGTAAAATATGTATTAAAACAAATTAAATTAACAGAAGTCGGTCTTATTTTGACATCTGACCCCACTGACACACAACACATTTATGTGCTTACATGCTGATGTGGACACATTCCAAGCCTACTATGAAGACCAGATCCTTCTTATGATACAATTTTCTTCCACGATGCTCCCTGATGACATCTAGTAAGTGGTCTTTTTTAACCTGATGACATCTACTACGTAAGTCTGTTCACATCAGACAAAATGTGCATGACATAGCTCTCAGAATTTTGTTTTAAATATAAACTTTTGATAGTGCTGTTTTCTCTCTTAAAAAAAAACATGAGTGTTGTTACAACCCTTAGATGTCACTATCAGTAGCAAAGGTCACAAAAGAGGGTATTCACTAACTGAAATGTTGGGTGTCATTTTCATAATTCATATACTGTTTTGGAGTTCAAAAAAAACAGACAAAAAGGCCAATTCAAAGACAGCAAAACACAATCACACAAATGACTCAAATTTTACAAAAGAGGTGAATGTGTTCTATGGTATGTCCAGCTCTGGCATCTGTCTACAACAATGGCCATTTGTCATCACTTTGGTATAATAATCTGAGTATCACAGTAACCTACAAATGGATCAGAGCCTAACTCATGTCACAGGAGTGTGGTCTAGAAAACAGTGACCTACATAGTGATTATCTATGCTAACACTAAAACAAAAAAGAAATAAAGGACCCCACCCACCACGTAAGATGATTTCATAGGCATCTAGTAACAAACAGTGCAGTATTGCAGCAGTTACCTGCCTGTTCTGAGGTACAGCACAATGACATCCGAACAATACAGATTAAGTAAGCTAATTCATGCAAGTAGTTAATGCAATACAGCAATGCAGAAGTTCAACTGGCTCTTCAGAAAACACCGAGGCTGTCAGCCTATTATTTCAACTTAAAGCTAATCCCCGGGACTCAATAACGCCTACACTATGTGTACACTGTTCTGAGTGAACAGACAACACAGACTAATTTTAGTTTTCTTACTGATATTCTTGCAGCTTTAAATATTGACAGGGATTCATAAAGGTTACCACAAAGTGTAGACTACATGTACAGTTAGTGTAATCTTTCAGGGTAACTAGAAAGCACACAAAATGTGATAAGAATCTTCTTGAATATATATTGTATAAACTTAGTGTAGGCTTTATTGAATCTGGCCCAACATGTATAGCTCTGTATATGTTTTACAGGCTTTACCAAACTGCACTAGTACAAGGTGCACCTTTTAGACATAAAAAATGACAGCTCAGATAATGGGCCTGTGTTTAGATGGGGTAATTATTCACATGTACATTTTGTGAGGGCAAGAATTTACATTTTTTATTTATGAGAAGCCAACAATGCTGTGCAGAATACCTCTCTATTCTCTCAGATTTTCATGAACATGCCAGCTTCCTCCTTACAGTTTTGTTGTTCCTCTTAAATTCTTTAACTCATGTGACACAAAATTGAAAAGTGCATTCAATGACACACATCACAGTTATGTAGCTACTTTTGTACCAGACGTTTTCTACCTTTGTCTCTGATTAAT
Organism: Protopterus annectens; assembly: GCF_019279795.1. Taxonomy (NCBI): domain Eukaryota; kingdom Metazoa; phylum Chordata; order Ceratodontiformes; family Protopteridae; genus Protopterus; species Protopterus annectens. Next base: position 609,394,972 of record NC_056739.1, read on the forward strand.
GGATAAGTGTTCAAAGACAAGTTGTAACAAAACTGGCACAGTAGCAGTAATAAGATGCCTTTTGGAGGTCTGCATAATGGTTAAGGTGTTAAACTCAAAGATACAAGTTTGATTCTCACCTTTGGTCACACTGGATATTGGCTTGGTGTGTAACAGTCTGCACTCAGACTGACTAATATCAGCCTATGAAATTACTACTAACCACAGAAGCTACACAGCTACCAGGTGATATAGGATGCAGTCAGATATGTTTAGCAGTTCTCAGTGCTACATCAGTAACTTTAATAAGACGTTTTCTAGAACTGCTATTTTTTCACAAACACTCTCTCAATGGAAAGCAGGGGGCTGGCAACAGTCAGTATATTAACATTCTTTAAAATGTTATGCAAGCAACTGAAAAATGCTCTGCTGACATCTAAAGTAGGGTCTAATAAATGTGGCTCTAAAAGTAACATTTATGAACAAATAAAATCCCAACAATGCTGTCTACTGCACTATAACAAACTGTTAGCAAACCAAACTGCTTCTGCAAAACACTGGATATTACTTATTTAAGTAAATAATCCTACAAAACAAAATAAAAACACTTACCATGACCACTGCTACCTAATGTATTCCACTTGGGTAAAATTAGTACTTACTTATTACATACGTTAACTGGGTAGATGGGCTGGTTACAAAACCCTTTTCAGCCCCACCTCAATATTGGTTCCACTAGGCCAGGAACTTCCACATGTGAAACAGATGCAGTAACTATTACATTACAGTACCCCTGTAGGATTCTTAAAATCTATACGCTGAATGCACTGCAAAATGTCTAAAACTCCATTTTAGAAAATGAACAGCAGAGAAGCAGTGTGGGAAAACTCAGTTCTGAAACTGGATGTAACAAAAGAAAATAAAGTAATTCATACTTTGAAAGGAATCTAGCATTAGATTAAAATCAAAAAGAAATTTAACAAGTGGTATTTGGTTTCCTATCTAAAGGTTTAAGAAGGCACAGCAGAGAATAGTCTAAATAAGACAATGGGACTTAGGAAAAATGCCCATTTCTGTCTCACAGCAAAAATTTTCACCTTCCTATGTACTTCCACACATTGATATTTGCCTCAAGAATGTTACTTTTCAAATTCAGATGTCCTTCCAGAGCTATGTATCTGGCTCAAGTATGTTTACTAATAATCATACACAAATTATGACTGGAATATTATCCATCCCAGAGATCCACTACCAAGCAATGCTCTTAACACATACTTTACTTTGATGCTACAGTGACACATCCAGTACAGCCCAACTTTACTACTTAGAGATGTGACTGAATTAGTCCTTCCACTGTACATAATTTTCAGGACCATGAAAAGCTACGCACCGAAACTAACAGTCAAAACTTATTTGTCTAATCATACCTTGAAACACCAACACATCGAAAAGTGTTCTCAAAAATGTAACTTTTCCAGCTCAGAGCAACCTAAGAGTTAGCAATAAATAATCTGGGGGTGAAGGGCAGTACTGCTCTGTACACGGGGTGCCCGGGGGGTAGTCATGCTATTTTGTGTGTTCTGACATCTGATTTTCAATGTGATGAACTCAAAGAACAGTGTTTTGATGAGGCAGGTGTTGATGAATAGTTATACAAGCATGTAAATGAGGTAACAAACGCTGCATTACTTTATGCTGCAGTTAAGTTATGTGAGGTAATCACCACTTTGCTGATCTCATAACAGTTGTACTGGCTACCAAGTTCAATCTCAGGACTAATTTTCTTCCTTGCATTAGCCCTGCAAACATCAGCACATCTCTCACAACACCTTCATGGGCCCCACTAGCACTTACAGACTCTTTTTCTTTGGCTGCATTATAAAAGTCTGATTCTTGCCTTTGCAGAGTTTGACAAAGGCTAGCAGTAATCAGCAAACTCCAAGCAAGAAACCAGAACCTACACAATGAAACCAAAAGAAAGGGAGAAAAATGACAGAACTGGAAACTTGGAAAATGTCATTCCTGAATACTGAGTAATATTCAGGTTGCTACCTTTTTCTATGGTGAAAACCGGAGGGGCAAAACACACCATGCAACACCCATAGGCCCACCTCTCTTCACCCATTTCCTCACCCACTCTGGCCACTCCCCCCCCCCCCATTATGATGTGTACGAGTATATCAGTAGAAGGTGGAATGCCTTTTTCTTTTTTGTTTTTTTTTTCTGTTTTTAGGTGGTCCATGCATCATGTTAGTGATACTTTTAAAACAAAAAAGTGAATCCGAAGCTGCATTTTTACAAAATCTGGCATTCCATTTGTTCAGATAAACAGAATACCAGGGTCTGTACAGTGCTTTCTGGACTACCAGACTAACATCAAGATTTCTAGACAGTTCGAAAAATACCCGATAGGTGGCAACGCTAAGAAATATTGTAGATACCGTACAAAACAGTTCTGTGTTATTATAAAAGGGTTTTTAAACGAGGAACAACTCATAAGCCAGACTTGCATGCAATATTTCATTACAAAGAACGCACAAGCTAGAATACAACAGGTGGCATATCTTCAAGACAGATGGCTAGTACATCTGCTTTACCCAAGAAAATGCTATGTTAAGAACAGTCTGTACACTTAACATTCTGCAACAGGGTAGACAGATGCTAATGTCACAGTGAATATCTTTCAAGGATGTGACACAAAGGATTGCAATTGAAGTATCCACATTTATGGCTGACTGCACAAGAACTCCTGCCAAAAGCCTTTCATATTGCTAGCAAATATACAGAATTAATTTATTTACTCAGGATGCCTAGTTCTACTTTGAGCATTTCAGATCTCTTTTATACCTAATCTAGAAGACCTCTGAAAATACTTTTATCTCAGGCCCTTGATATTAGTTTACCCAATTGACGTTTTTTGGGTAATGTTCTTTTCGTTTATACCCTGCAAACTGTTGGTTCATACAATTTACACCAAAGATAAAGACACAAACATAGTCTCGCTACTGAATGAGAAGAAAACAAGAACGAAGCGTCTTTAGTTTGGCCTAAGAAAAAAAAGATTTGCTGGTGGACACCAAAACAATGAAATAGACTCTCTTCTTTGACTTCCAGGGTGGGAACAGTACAGGAAAGAGACCACAAAAGAATCCTCTTTATTGCTTCTTACAACTCACTCAAAGCCCCCTTATATTTACACATTACAACCTAAGAAGAGGCATTAGAAACACTGAAATCCTATCTCAGGCAGAAAGTTAAATTTTGTGGTTGCCTAAAGTAACAGCCAACTCAAAGTCACACTTCGTGATACTGAAAAAAAAATCTACAAAACTTTCCAAGGACAGTAATCAAATAACTCTTTTTTTACATAGGTAATAATTAAACAAAATGAAATTACAATTTTAAAGACTGGACCAAATAAAGGCCTAAAAGGAAAAAGCTTTAGCGATAAATCTGTACTCTTCAAAGTGGAAAAATTAACTGATTCTGAATGTTTCATGAGTTGTAACAAAGTACTCTAAATCAAACTCTTGTAGAGATGGATGGATGCTCTGGAATTCTGGCTGCATGTAATGGGCAGGAACAGAAGTGCAGAAGGTATCAATGAAGAAGATAGTAAGGAGTCCAGGTTGGTAAAAATGGCTAGAAAATGCTTGACATTGAGCCCTGTATGTTAACCATGGCAGAGACTTTCCATCCTCAGACACATCAGTTATGATCTCCATGCCCTTAAATGTGATACTGACATCTTCAGCAAAGTTTGGGAAAAGAAGCCATGGCATCAGTTCTATAGTCTCAACCAGATAACCAACATCATTAAAGGACAGTCACTCTACGATCACTGGGTCATCCTCAAAAAAAAAAAAAAAAATCTGCCATCTCTTCCACAAAATGGGCCGGAGATGTAATGAAATATATTTAGCTGTTGTTCCAAAGTAGGTCACATGCAATCCATATCATGCAACATTTTGTCAGTTGACAGTGCAAAAGGAATGCCACCAGGTTAGCATCCTCAAATCACAAACCACCTGCATGGTTAGTGCATGATCATACATGCAAAAAATTAAAATGACATAGTGTAGCATGAGGATCAATGCTTAGGTTACCTTGTGCCAAAGATTAGCCCAAGCCTAACCCTGTTTCCTCCCAGCCATTAATATGTTAGGAATGCAGAAAATCAGACACTGATAATTTACCAAAACAGTGCGTATTAAAGGAAGTATTACTACTCTTGGTTTTCGGCTTCTTTTGTTATTTTTTCTGCACATTTCTTTCTTTTGCATCAAGAGCAGGTTCCTTGTCTTTCTTACGCTTCTTCTTTGCAGTCTGGAAGACAGTGACAACTCTGACACCAATGACACATACTAGCTAACAGGTTAAACAGTCAGTAAATAGGAATCAAACAAGATCATCATCATCTTAACTGATATTAATTTAAGCTGTAGTTAATCTTTGCAAATTAACTTTCCTATAGCATGCACTGCAAGAAGTGATCATTCAGGTTTTACAACTGGGCCTGAACTTCTGTTGTGTTTTTGTATACTAAACAACAAACGTATAGCAGAGTGAATGAAAAAGGACTTAGCAAAGTTTAGGGAATGTTCAACCAGTCCTAAGACGACAGTGTCATCATGGCTGAATAGCTAAAGAAATAATATTCTAAAATCACTTTTCTTGACATGCCGTGACCTCAGAACGATCTGTAAATGAAGAAGAAATGAGAGGTATCTAAATGCATGGATGTAGTGGGGACACACTTACATCTACTCCTCCTCCTTAGCTTTTCTTCTTTTGTGAATTTGTGGAAATGTTCTTTCAAACATTCCATCTCACAGAACTGGCAACAGCAGGAATGGCTTTGACAGAACATAGCTTTGCGCAAAGTATGGCAGCTTAGAGTCAAAGCAAATTAACGCATCATGTAAATAAAGATCCATAACTTCCTAAACATGATTTCACCTACAAAAAACAGCCTATCTGGTGAAGCCATGAAGCAAACAAAGACCAGAAGGACTCTAGACAGAGGTAACTGTTAACAGTTAAAGCTCACTGAACAGGTCACATTACAGTTTAGTGTGTCTCTCTAACCAGTACTGGTATGTGTAGCAGAGCACAGATCAATTGGATAATATGAATACCACAGAGTGTCTACTGCAGCAGTACAGCTGTGTGTGTGTGTGTGTGTGTGTGTGTGTGTGTGTGTGTGTGTGTGCGCGCGTGTGTGTGCATGTGTGTATACACATGTGGCGCTGTATGTAAAGTGTGTGCATGTTTTACCTAGGATATCACAGTAAATAAGCCTTCTCTCATTTCCAGCTGGAGTTAATCTCTACATTATCAGCAGTATATAAAGCTGCATCAAAAGGTTTTAAAGACCAACCTGGTGTCATAACAGAGAAGGTTTGACTTCAAATTATGATTGCCAACATTTTCAGTAATGTCAAACTATGCTGCTGTGACATCATATGATGCATTCTTGAAATAAAGGGAAAGGGGGGGGGGGTCACACACACCTCTTTTGAGTTTTACTCAAAATAAAAGTATATGAATGTTTTTTTAAACGAACACACTAGGTTTGAATTGTTCTTCCCATCTAAGTGCTGTCTAATGTCTACTCAGCTTCCGATATCACAAATACTTTAAGATTACTCATTGTCTTAAGTCTGCGGTGGGGTTCACGACCTGAATCACACAACAACTTTAAGTGCTATACAAGCCACATAAATCAACAGCTTAATGCCAGCAGATCCAACAGAGAACTCTGTACGAGTGCACAACCCTACAAATCCAGGCAAAGGATCCATCTGATAAAAACAGAGAGGGTCTGCTCTCATTCCCTGCATACACAAACACAAATATATACATTGTACATGACGTGCATCCTGCCATCACCTAGTGCTACATACTAGTTGTCAATGCAAAATGATGCATGCTCCTGGTTCACTTCTGGTGTCAGGCCTCCTGATTCTAATTCTATTGCACTTGGAAACATCACCAAAAAGATGTACCTACTACAATGGTGATACATGAGGTGCATACAAGACAAGAATAGCCCATGAGAAATTCTGAGGGTAATTCAATTCTGATTCAAGTGAGTTTAGCCAGTTACAAAACAACTTAAAATTTAAATCTGAAGTAAAAAAAAAAAAAGCTGTTCCTCACAACAGTGATGTTTCAAAGCAATTCTAAGTCAGACTTACGGGACCTTCTTAAGCCTACTCTTCTAATCCACACTTATCTCTAATCCACACTTTTATGGTTAGCAGACCTTGATGTGCTCACACTTTAAAACTACAAAATGAAAGGATAATAATGTAAGAATAATGTAAGAACAGACACGCTTGCCTTACAAAAGAATAAAGAATTAAAGTATAATATTATGAAAATTCAGTATCCTCAACTAAAAAAGAAAAAATATACAAAATTATACACATGCCCGATGGAAGAAGTGGGACATATTCCAGTTAAGTACACAATTTCTCACCAAAGATACAAACTGCAAAGCCAGCTGCGCACACATGTTGTTAACTTTTAAGACTTGGCTTTCCCAAGTACATTTAGACCCCCTTCCCATTATGCCTTGCACATCTCCTTTCCGTTTTCCAGTTTCCCAAGTTTCCCACCAAGCTAAGAAAAAGCAACAAGTAAATGTAGCCTACAAACCTTTCCCTACCTGAACAGCAGACTGAAGCGAGAGTCAGTTGACAGAAACTGAATTTAACAAGCAGACCTGGCACTTTTAAGTATATAACTTTCTCTTCTGGTAAGTAGAATTCAGTCCTAGCTTATCCTGCTGGGCGGCTGACATACAGAAAACATGTGTATATTACCTTATTGTACAATGAAAATAGCGAATGCTATTTCATCGTACCGATAATGTCTAAACCACAAAATATCGAACAAACGGAACAGTGAATATTTTCCCAGGTAAAAAATTTGCTGCTCTGCAAAAAAAAAAAAAACTTAAACACAAAGATAAGTGGGGGGCTTCGCCCCCACCCCTCCCACTTAAATATACCAACTCAGAGATCGCACCACAGTGGAGGAAATGGCAAAGTCCCAAAGACAGCCCACCGAATTTTTTCCCTGGGAAAAAATTCGATGTTACGTGTCTTTGCTATTTTGCCATTTCGACAGTATCGGATCGACTAAATAGCTTTCGCTATTTAGTCCATTCAATATGCAAATATAGATCCCAGAAAACTAATGTGGAATACTATGGCCTAGATGTATACCTACACCTTGACACATGGTTCAGTTTATAATGCATAATTAAGACGTGTTGCAAGAAACAAGTTTTGGATGTAGAGATATCTGCCAATAACATAACACAGAAAAAAGCCAAAACAGCAAATATACAGTGAAATGAATGTTAGGCAACAAAGAACATTTCTTTCCACATTACTGATAAAGGAAATACTTACAGGTAGCCTACAAGATGGACAGAGGCAGCTGTCCACAGACACAACACTGATCTCAAAATACCTCAGCTACCTGAAGGCATCCATAAAATCCTGCAAACATACTCCATGGTTAGTGAAACCCGTACAACAAAGGAAACATAACAGATTGATGAAGGTCCTTCACATCAGTAAGCATAAAGGATGGGCTAGTCCACATATAAAAAAACACTTTTCAATGGAAGGTAAGTAAGGACAGTAGATAAAAACCTCACTTGTACATCAGGAATTCTACTAGTAGAAACAACAACTACCAAGAAAAGTATCTTATAACTCAAAAACAAGAACTCCTTGGATGATGTCAGATCAAAGGGAAAAACATTAAGTTCCCAAAACAAAATAAAATAAAAAAAAAAAACAAGGAAAAAAATATTGTTTCCCCAAAACAAAATTTTGAAGCCGAGGGGGAACAAGTTCCTCCATAGAATGGCCAAGGTAAAAAGCATCCCTTAGAAAAGTCTTAGAGACTTCAGCAGCAGGTATGGAAGACAGTGAGTGTAGTGTGAAGACTAACTATGGCAGGCGTATGTACCATAACTGATGAGTAGCACAAGTCTAAATCAAAATATCTTGAAAATATACTCTATAATCTTAGAAACAGGCTGACAAATGCCATAGTTGCATTATACAGCCTACAGTGAAAATGCTACACCATGTAACTGTTTATGTTTCTAAACGAAAAGAATTAACAAGGAGACTAAGTCTCTGGTTATTAGATGAAGAGAAGCAGCAAAGCTTACAACTTTAGAGTCAGAAATCTGTGTGTGCCTTTCTGAAAGGATGAAAACACATGGAATTTGTGTTGGCAGCCTGATAAGTGGTTCCATCAGAAAACTCCATAACAGCAGGGATTACACTTATCTTTGTCAGACAGGCATCACTAATGACCCTCTCGCTGCAAATGTTATGTTTGAACCTCATCACCAGAAGAAAATACCAAAAAGCACAAGATAGCCCCTCAGGCCAGACCTGGACTCGTATCTCCCCAATCTGTATGTTGACCAGATGAATGACAAGAGAAAATAAACCTGCAACACTTGATGTTTGTGGAAAATACAAATAAAATGCAGAGTGGAAGGTCTCCCTGTTATAACAACATCCTGGTAATGGCCCCTCTAGGTGACCACTCGTGGAATATCACTAGACAATAGCTGACCCTGCCCACAAAAATCTTTTGCCTAAAGATGCTCTTACATAGATGCTATCTGTTCTAAAAGGATTGTCAAATTGAATGATGCACCTTGTGAAAAGTGTACCGGATGACCTATATGAAGACAGAGAAGCCCCATTTCATTGACTACAAACAATGCCATAAGAAGAACTGCAGGGCTGACAGGATGCAGTACAGTTGCTCAGAGGGCAACCATGATTATGTCACATTTTTACTGATGGCATTAAGGTGGGCTTCATGGAGGTATCCTTTAAAAACTTCTGCCATTCAGGTTGACATCTCTGGGCTATAAACAAAAAAGGGCAATCGATCCCCTTTAGCTATTAGGGTGACATTTTATTCTCATCGACTCTCAAGCTCCAGGAAAAAAAGAAGTATAAAAAGTCCCCAATTTGTTTTTTCTGTTCACCTTGTGAGTTGAATCTACTCTGTCTTGTGTCAGCAATACCATGGGTCCAAAGTTTGGGAGGGATAGCAAAACCAAGTGAGATTTTGTTTCCCCTCATTGGCTAACATCGAAAATCAATACTACCATTCCAATTATGTCCAGGCCAAAAGTCCAACTTTTCACTTTCCCAACATGTCATCCTGTCAGAAGATGCTGAAGAGGAAGGAGGTGTAAACAGCTCTTTGCTAGAAGAGCCACTGAAGAAGTGTGAATAAACTGGTGATGACAATCATACTATTTCAGATTCTTTTGGATCACAAAAAGAGACAGAACCAGAGGCCCAAACTGGTACTCAATGGTCTAAATATCTTCATTCCCAAAATGACCCAACAAAAGATCATACTACTGTCTATAAAAAGGAGTTCGGAGATAATTCTTGGATAGCCAGGATGCTTACTGGCACCTGAAAATGGCCAAAGCACAAAACTTTCTCCAGTTCTGGATAGCAGGCAATCAATACCGATTCAGGACAGTATCATTTGGTTTCAACTCATCCGCTGAGTAATGACCAAGTATACGGCAATTGTTATATCTTATCAATATCCATAAGGCCTAAGTGTATTCCTTTAACTGGAACATTGGCATCTAATTTAGCATACTACAAACAGTGTTTATTCTTTGGTTCAACTAATTTTCTACCCAGGGGTCACGACTAGCCTGGCAAAATTACAGCAAAATTCTCCACAAGATTTTTTTTTATAGAAACTAAAGGAAATGGCTCCAGAAGGAACAGCAAGCAAGGGTACAGACAGGCAGGTTTGGTTATGTTTGTCCTGAAGTAGGGCCCACCAGTTTAACTGCAGAAGTACACAGCAGCAGACTGGTAACTCTCCTCTGCAGTAGCTTGCACATCTCTTCCTCTAGTAGAAGGCATGGCTTTAAGGTTAAAAAATTGAAACAAGTGACCTGAAAGTTCAACTGATAAATAAAATTAGCTAACTTAACAAAGACACAATCCCTATGAGGAGAAGGAAGAGCCTTTCTTTAACAAAACACTATAAGAAGAGACAGATTGAGAAGAAGAGCAGTTCCCCATCTGAATGAATAACCATCTAGAGGCCAAGTAGAGAGACTTAATAAAATGACACCTTAAACCTTTTTAAACAAATAACACAAAGCTGTTTACTTTCCGTCATAAGGAAACTTCATCAAAGGTAGCACAACTAATACCATACTAAAGAGTCCAGGTAGTATACACAATCTAAGGAGTGCTGGCTTGGGAAATCGAGCTGCCCCAGCTACACTTCTGAGGACAACAAGACAAAAGGAGTGCCCGAGTCCTAAGTCACTACCAATGTCTCTCTGATCTTTGCCCTTAAATAACCATACACTGGGGCTATTTATGACTGCTTGTGGGCTGACATTATGCAAAATGTAGGACTCTGGAAATTAAGACGATCCACTCTAACTCTAAGATGCTTCTTGTGTGAATATTGTGTCAGTACCTATGTCCATGCATAATAACATGAAAGTTGAGTGAAAGATTAATAGAGGGTAGAAAAGGGAAAAAAAATCTGCTTATGACTTGAGCCATAAGCCTGAAAGAGTCTGAATCTATGGAATCTCATAAAAAGTCTTGAATAAAAATCTTTTTATCAACGAGTGATAAAAGGTAAAAGAAATCTTATACATGTACTAATGCCTTTCATATACAATACTGACAAAAGGACAGTTTGAGGTAGAGAGTGGAAATCTATGTAATAAACTCCTTAATAAACCTGTCTATCACAATCTGTATCCGGCATTCAGAGCAATTTGCCTCGTATAGCAGGAGTGTTAGAGGAAAAGACTGGGAATGAAAAGGGCAGCAGAAGATATCTTGATTTCTCCAAACAAACCAAGCCGCTGAAACCAGGCCAAAAACAAATAAATGACAACAACAATTCGGTTCACCAACACTACAGCCAAGGACTTCAATTAAACATATCAGTGGAATTCGACCATTTTATTTATTGACTGTAGTATTGGTGGACCAAGGTGCTGTGGTCATTTATCTGGATTTCGCATTTCTTTTCAGGGAAAGGAGAAATCCTTAGCAGGGTAGTGTTTTTTCCTCCTAGATCTACTGTTACTTTTCTGCCTTTTGTAAATATGTCTTTTTAGTTAATGGATAATATATAGACAACTAAACTGATGAAATCTGAGATAATGACTTAATTCCATCTTGTTTTTTTCTTTATTTCTAAAATTCTGACAAAAACGTCTGGGTAGCCTCAGAAACGAAAGTATGAGGATTTACAGGTGTGTGCTGCAAGACTGCTTTGACATTAAACTGTTATATCTGAGGCCTTAGCCAGGTATGAGGTAGAAATGTTACAAGCAGCAGACTTCAACAGCAGAAGTTTGACTGCATTTGGTTACGTGCCCCCACAAGCTGATAAAGTGATCCAAGATGGCTCCACGATGGCAGTTTGCATTAGAAGACATACAGAATAAATAGTTCCAATGATCTCACATCAAGAGTGAAAGAAGCAAAATACTTTTTGATGTACCTCATCTTCCTTACCTAACAGGTGGCGCTGTGGTAAACAGTATATTCCTGTTACTAACTGCAGCCAGGTCTATCACTGCTTTGTGCCACCTCTACAAACCAGGCCTATCATTTGGTGCCTTGTATAACTATCAAAGAGCATAGTATTTACTAAATATGCCTATGATAATATCTCTTAATGCCAAAAGAAGATTAGTCAGACTGTTCACTGCTAATATATCCAAAATAACACACTTTACAGGAAGTCGCCGTTTTTCCCCCACAGTTGAAGTCAGGCTCAGGACCTTAGAGAAGGAAACTGGAGAACAGGCTGAAAACAAAGGCTCCATCAGTGGTGACTACTTGCTATCCTAGAACTAAATATGCCAGAAATCTGGAAATCTCCTCTTCTTCTACATTAGACACAAGTGAAAATAAAAATTAAGCAGGCAACCAGGCTCCACACAAATATTTACTAAATGAAGCACTTTCGTCCGAAAATACAAAGGACTTCATCAGAAGGGCTCCACCTCCAATCTCTGTAACCAAAACAAGAAAGCTGCTCTGCTAAAGGCAGTTCAATCCAAAACGTAGTGCAACAAACAAAAGAACGAAAGAACTTGCCACCAAAGTTGAAATCGACAGTGTAAAACTTGAAATGACCCGAAAGCTAAAACATCATCCTTTATTAAAACTTTTAAAATTTAGAAGGATAAGCGCTTTCAGTAAAACCTTCATCAGATCCTGATTTCATAATCTAAAGTCACTGTTTAAAAATCCATTGAGAACCAATCAGAGTTCTCTAAGTCACAGCTTGAAGAAAGCCTGTGTATAGCCTATTAAGGGCTTACATTCATGCACACCTCTAATCTTGACCAATCATTGTAATTCAATCTACCAATTCATCTTTCCTTTAGAATTTCTTCCTTTTTAAACTTCTCTCCTTCAGAACGGGTTTCAGAGGTATTACGCCATTCAGACCTGGCAGTTAGTCAGCCCTTAAGTCCATGATCCATTTAACTTCCTCCTTTGTATTCCTGGACGGAAGTGCTTAATTTAGAAAATATTTGTGTGGAGCCTGGTTGCCTGCTTCCTTTTTGTTTTCATTAGACACAGATAAAAGAAATGTTTCCATTCTAAGGCCTGCAATAATTTTAGGGCTCCACCTCCAGTCTCTGTAACCAATGGATGTGGAAGGAGGTCATCTCTAGAGTGAAGAAAAGGGGAAGTGAAACAACTTTCAGTACAGTTCCTTCTAGTCTGTCATTTTACTTAGGACTCCTGCCACTTTCATAAGCAATCTGTGGAACATGAGAAGGTATGACTCATGAACATCAGTCAGTTCCTTCTATGCTTTCTACAGATCTATTCTAAACTCCCCATGTGCAAAATATGCAACAAACTTTCCCCAGTGACAACAGTACCATAAATGTCAGTGGTTTCCCTAAATATGAAGTTTTATTTCTTTTTCCTTATATTTTTGCCTTAGTTCTAAGTAATTCTGGGGTAATATTTTACAATTCCAGATCCTTCTCCATTGAATATTCCATGCCTTCTTCCCCAGCAGGTAGGCAAGGGTCTTCACATCCTTGTAAAACCTACCTTTCTCAGTCTCCATTTTATCCTTAATAAATATGCTTCTAAAGCTATCCGCCACACAAATCTGCAATTTAGAATAGGCCCTCACCTCTGCATAATTCATAATCCTCCAACATGAGTTCTATCCTCAAACAAATCACATGCACTGGAAATAAAAATCCTTTGAGGGAACCTGAATGCCACATTCACCCTTGTTAATGTTTTAGGACATCAGCAAAGTTTCTACTTTTTTTTTTTCAGAAATAATGTTTAAGAGCAGCTGGAAATAAGCAAATTATCAACAATTATTATTTTTTTATTTTCAGCTAACTCCTAACTTTGTAAGTTCTCTTTGTATAGTTAGTCTAGCTGATGGACATGTTATTTAGTTTTGGCTTGTTCTTGTTTCTCTTACACAGTATAAATTTTAATAAGAAATTTGGCAACAGGCATATATGACTGTGCAAAAAATTGCCTGGAGGAATAGCTGAATCTGTGAACACGAACATTTGAATGATAAGAAGAAATGGAAAAGCACAGTTTTGCACTGGTTGGTGCAAGACAGGAGTCAAGTGAAATGAAATTCAAGGCCAACTAAAGTTTCAGGTAGGGGACAAGGGAATACTGGGAAATTTCAGATTAAAGGAACCCCTAAATTATACCCACACCATCACTCCCCCTTTCAGTAAGATCTGATGTTGCAACACTTCAAATTTAAATAGTTACAAGATGCCTTTATTCTGCTTTTAAAAATGAAAAATTCAAACTCAACAAGTGTTAACTAAATAGAAGGATTTAAAGCTTTTTCCTTTAACTTCGGCAGCATTAGGAAGGTAAGCAGAGTCCACAAGGTCGTCCCAGTCAAAAATGTAACAACTGCAGTAATGAACTTAATGATGTAATTAGGACTTAGTGTGCATTATCAAACAAATAATATGATCCAGTGTATATGCTTATCACGTAACTATAATACTGGGTAGCCAAATGGGTAGAGTTACAGCCTCATGTGCAGTAGGTGCAGGGTTTGAACACATGGAAGGGAAATTAAGCACTTATTTCTAGGAGTCCAAAAAATGAAATTGCACTCATTGTAAGCATTCTTAACCCTGGAAGAAGCTGAAATTTGTGCAGTCACAGAAACCTGGTTCAAAACCGCGGAGAACATCCCAGCCATACTAGGTTACTCATACCATCATTCACTCAGTCCCCAAACCATGGGCAGCAAAACAAAAGGAGGTGGGGCTGCAATATATATAAAAGACACACACACATCTAGGCTGGTCATTCAGTATGGTGCAAACGAAACACTCCAGGTGCGATTAACAATTGACAAGACCCATATTCAAATCATAGCTAGCTATAGGCCTCCACCTCTGACTCAAGATGCCCACTCCACCTATCTGGACCTCTTCTAAACTATCAAGATTCAACTCTTTACCCTGATCCTGGGCGACTTTAACTATCCAACCACAGATTGGAAAAAATACTCATGCCACAACACAAATGCCCAGAGATTCCTTGATTTCATCAATGCAAATGCCTTCCACAAGAAGTGAAAATATCTTGGACTTGGTATTAACCAACAGGAGTAACCACTGCAGCATCCCTTCAGTGTCATCATCCCTGGTAAGATCCAACCACAAATCAGTCACTTTTGAAGTCACCATCTCCCCCGACCCTACCCAGCTAAGATCAAACGAAAAAAACTTCTCCAAAGCTGATTACAATCTCCTGAGGGAAGGTATAAACAGCTTCACAGCCCCCTCCCCCCTCATAGGAACTGGCACATACGTCCAAACTTACACCAAAGTACTATATGAGCATTTATACAGATGCATGGAATCAGGAATACCAGACAAGACAAAAGCATCCTCATCAAGGAAGAGTAATCCTGTCTGGTGGACATCTACAATAAATAAACTCTATAATGAAAGGAAAAAATTGCTGTTCAGAACCAAGAAGGAGCAGATGCCTAATTGGAAGCAATCTCTCCTTAGCCTGAACAAGCAAATCTAGTGAAATCCTCCAAAGCAAATTTTGAGTTCAAACTGGCCACATCTACTAAAGACAATCATAATGCCATATATATGTCCTTAATCTCAAGGGAAGCACCCAGATCTGCTCAGAACTGGTGGTCAAGGACACCACATACACAAACGGTGCAGATATAGCCAACCTGCTGGCAGACAGGTTCAGTGAAAACTTCCCTCCTCTGTCCCCCCATCAGTAAAACAGGACATCCCCAGTACCTAACCCCCTTTATCTCTAGGGAGCAAGTTTTTACTGCCCTCTCAAAGGCAAAAGATACAGCCTCCATGGGACCAATAACATCCCAGGCTGCATCCTACATGAAGTCAGGCAGGAACTTGCAGCACCATTACACACCCTATTCAACCAAAGCCTGAGGGCCGGCTTCATCCCAGCCAAGTGGAGGACAGCTACTGTCATCCCTTTGCATGAAGGTGGAGCATCCAGAAAATAATAGACCCATCAGCCTAACTAGCCTGCTCTTCAAGGTCATGGAGCAGATGATCATGGAACTCATTAACAAGGACACTGGCAACCTCCAGACACTTGATCCCACACAGTTTGGTTTTGTCAAAGGGGAGGTCCTGCCTGTTAAATCTGGTCGAATTATCTGAGACAGTCACCAAGGCCATAGATGCACACCACCAACTTTGACCTGGCCAAAGCCTTCGATACTATTCCCCACTCAGGTATAATACATAAACTTTCTCAACTAGGCATCACTCCATAAGTTACCAGATGGGTAGCAGACTGGCTCACAAATAGAACTCACCTAGTCAAAATAGGGGAAGCCACATCAAGGGAGGATGGCCTAATGGTTAAGGTGTTTGCCTTGCAAACACAAGGTACAGGGTTTGAATCTCACAGGGGATAACTGGCGAGGCTTAAAATCGCAAGGGCAGTTAGCCTAGTACTAATCTATGAACCTAGAACCTAAGTAGTCGATCCATAACAAGCAGTGTACCCCAGGGATTGGTCTTGGGGCCCTCTGCTGTTTGGGATATACATATTGGAGGTGCAGGCCAAATCTAGTGGGCTATGGTTGACCAAGTTTGCAGATGACTGTAGCTGGGTGCTGTCATCAATTCCCCTAGTGATGTGGACATCCTCCAAGAGGCTCTCACCCAAACAAATGACTGGTGCCAGAAACATGGCCTCAAACTGAATGCCAAAAAATGTATCATCATTCCTTTTGAGGAGAGTGACGTCCCAACAAATGATCACATTGCTAATAAGCATGCAATTAGTCATGAGGGACTTGGGCACCCAGGTTGACAGCAAACTGACTTTTGACTACCACATTGCCTCCATTGTACGGAAAGCTTTCTACATGGCCCACCTGATTAGTAAGGGTATCTCATCCAGGGACAAGGTGGTCATAACATCCCTGTATTCTTCCCTTATAAAACTCATTACTGAGTAGTGTCCCTTTTGGCATGTACCTCACAAAGCACATGCAGCAGCTGGAGAGACAACAGAGGTTCTAGACCCAGAAAATCCAGGGTCTCAAACATCTACCCTACACAGATAGGCTAAAAGCTCTGTCCCTCTACTCAGTCTCTTACAGACTCCTCAGAGGTGACCTCTTTCTGGCATACAAAGCAATCTCAGACCCCGCCCTAATGTGACAGCATATCCACAAGTCAAGCTCCACTCGAGTAACCCACTTGCGCAACCTCAACCTGGTCTGTGATATCAATAGAAATCGTTGGCGGGACAAATTTGTGTCCCAGAGACTCCCCCTTTTGTGGAACAGACTCCCACTCCAAATAAAGTAGACTACCTCATTAAACCTTTTTAAGCGCAACCTGGATAACTGGATGGGGAACAGAAAATACACCCCTGGGATTCCACCTGTGTCCCTGCTGGACAGTGGCAAAGGGTGCTGACTTGTTGAAACATGGGCTAAATTCTTGGCTAGGCTTGTAAGGGCCTCATGGCCAGTAGCCTAGTATAATGGTAATTCATACTTACTACTAGAAATAAATATCTCTTGTAATTCTACTTTAGCAGCAAGCACACATTTCAGACCCTTTCATTATGCACAGCTTGCTGTTCTATCGATTCTTCTTTTCAAATTTGCCCATTACAATGTTGTTAGCAGAAAAAAAAAAGAGTATTCCAAGCAGCTGAATTTTGGCTCAGCCATGACATGACGGTTTGAATTGTGCCAAAAGAGGGGCAGTCATCTCCTATGCTCTTCTCTATACATATAAAGACAGACGTGCAAAGATCCATGAAATTATTTACAGCAAGAGGCAAGTGTACCTCTCCTCCCTACACACACCCCTAGATAACATTTTTTACAGTAGAAGCAAGATGTGAGAGGAAGTCTACCTCCCCACCCATATCTACACCCCTCAGTCCACACCCTCACAGTATCATAGTCTATGACCCCCCCACACACACACACACACAAACTCAAAATTCAAAATTATTTACAGCAGCAGCAGAATGTGCAAGAAAGTGTAACTCCCGGCCATATCCACACCCCACACCTACATGCACACACACACACAACCACAGATGAGGTTTACAGCAAACGCAGGGTGCATCACCCCATCCCACACCCTCACAACATTCATGCCTCCACAGACAGACAAACACACACACACACACACACACACACCCTGGATGACCTCATTTACAGCAGAAGAAAGGTGTATGAGAAGTGTACATAGATACATATGTAAATATGGAGACACACACATGCATGCACACACTCTGTATGACATTTTCTTTTAACAAGTTTGTTGTCAACAAGATTTGTATTGCTTAATTTCATACAGAGAAAAAGCCTTTCGATCCAGCCTTCCCTTTCTGTCTTTGACCTGTATCCCATGTGTTTTACCTGGATATGATGCAAGGACAACAAAAAACAGAATGGCATTCTATACATATGTGAGTACACATGCCTAATAACTGGATCCTGAATATTTGGGAAAAATAGCAGTGAAAACTAATTATGACTTGAAAGAAAAGATGTGTGGTGAATACTGCATTACTATGAGACAGAGGACCAGTGGCAATGAGAGTAGCTCTGCCATCTCACAGCAAGAAGGTCTCAAGTTCGATGCTCATAAAGCATGCCTTTTGTCTGCATGCTTGCCCTGTGTCTGCAAGGATTTTCCCAAAGGTACCCCAGTTCTCCTTCACCACCCAAAGACATGCAAGTAGGTGAAGTGGTGTTCTCCAAATTGCCTATAGGTGTGAATATACTGTGTGTGTGTGTATGTTTACGTGCATTCTGGGAAAGATCAGCATCCTGCAAGAATGGATTTAATTCTTATGTGTGGCTTAACATCCCTGCAAAACTGGAAAAGGATAAAGTGAGTTACTGGAAAATTAATGAATGTACTACTATGAAAAACACTCTTCCATTAAAAATAATGTGGCTGGAAAAAGACTGCCAAAGTTCGCTTGAATGGAAACATATAAAAGACAACCAAGGATAATCAAAATGGGGCTCCAGTAGTTAAACAACTTGAACATTCTGAACTTGCATATTTATGAATATTATTACTGTTATGCAAATTGATTGTGTATGCATAATGGGATTTTTTTTTTTTTTTTTTTTTGTAATTTGTGGTGGGTGGGACAGGCACTAAGTAGAAATAGTCATAGTTAACCTGGCTGCTGGTAATAATGATGTGGTCACTTAACCTAACAACCATGACTAATACCTGTGACCCTTTCCAGCCAAGACCACATTAAACCATGGTGGCAAACGTAAATAAAAAAAATTATTTTCATGTTTGTGTATATTTAGAACAAGTCTGAAACCTGAAAGACTATACTGTCTATAGGTTAACTGCTTCAAAACTACGACTTTCTTACTTTAAAAACAAACATATATCAATACCAACATTTCACTGGATTGTCAATAAGGCATGCCACTGTGTTTTGTGATCATGGCAAGAGAGAAATTGTGGTGCGTCTGTCCTGCACATCGCAGCCATGACTTACTAGCTCAGACTCACCGAGCACTTTGCACATCCATCGTCCTGCTCAGTGCTGCAATGGCGACAGGCAGTGATGTAATAAAACAGTCAATTCTGCATACATCATGATAAAGGACATGGTCAGGACATCAGAGTCACAGTTCTGTTGCTTTGGCTGCATATTTTTCAACAATAACAATAACAAACGACAATAACAAGAACAACAAAAACAGTCCAACAGGTTCCTTGAGTTTGAGGTAACTTGTGCAATTGTTCAGTCACTTAATCCCTGCCTTAATATATAGAAAAATACAATCAGGATGTGTCCTTTCTTTTGTCACTTGTCAGCTTCCTTCTTCAGGTGGAATTGCTGGTTGAAGGCTCTGCTGAGGCAAAGTTTTTTGATGAGGTAGAACTAGGGGAGTTGTGAGACCCCGGTGGGATGCTACTGCTGCTGCTTGTGCTGTTGCTGGGTCCCGCAAATACCTGAAGAGACGGCCTCTGAGCAAACAGAACTCCTGTAGGTGAATAGAAACCATTTCTATGTGTTAATCTGGCTGGCTGGGCTACATAATCATACAAAATGTAACAACTGCAGACTTCAAGTCAACAACTATCAAGTCGATTAATGTGGGCTTTGTAAAGCGCCACTCTGAGTGTAATGACAAAACTATGTAAATTTCTTAAACAATAAAACCATTATGTAGACTTCCAATATATATTTTCTCAAATACATTTTCTGCCACCTAACTGCTACCTACTCCAGCGATTATACTGTCTGGCAACTTTCCATATCCTAACAATTAATTTATAAGCACCCAAAATCAAAGACTGCTTCACAGGAGGCACAGCCCATCAGTGCATGGCAATTGCCTGTCATTACTTTCTAATCCCTCCTGACAATTATTAATACTGGCTCGTATCCATCTCACTGAGCACTCTCAGAGAACGTATACACTTAAAAAAACACTACACACTAAGGTGTGTCCTAAACAGGGATTTACGTATCAGAAAAATAGCTACCACCAAAAGCAAGTCTCCAGGCCCAAAAAACAAATATAGTCCAAATGTAAACAAACCAAAGAAGGACCAGGAGCAGGCTGCAGATTCCAGTTTCAAAGTAGTTTATTCCAGAACAGACGACCTGACTAAGTGGGGGTACACACCTATGAAAGCGCTAGTGTTGTTTTGTGTTTGGATGTCGTCTGTTCTAGAATAAACTACTTTGAAACTGGAATCTGCAGCCTGCTCCTGGTCCTTCTTTGGTTTGTTTACATTAGGGGTTTACGTATGTCTAATGTAATGCTCTAAAGAGGCACAGTCGAGGTAGCTATATTAGTACCTATCTCAGCATGTCTACTAACTGCATGTTTTATGCAAGTAGGAATGCCCAGCAGCCCAACAGGGTGTGTTATCGTGTAAGTAACACCCGCCCAGGGGTGTTCCAAGGCCTAATGCAACTTTCTAATTTTAAGTGCAATGTTTAATACCTATCCCAAATTTTGCCCCACCCCCAACCCCATTATTTTATGCTTTACCCAGATTTCTTGAGTTAACAGGGTGAGAGTTATGCCTACCTCTTACCAAAAACATGACAATGGGCTGCCTGTTGCAACCACTGATCGATCTCTCTGTCTCTCTCCACTCTCACATCTGCTGACACGCACGCACACACACACACACACACACACACACACACACACACACACACACACATATACTATCCCAGCATCCTTAGGAAGCCTCTTGTTTCTACGGTTGGATGATCAGGCAGGTTCAGAAGATATTCTGAGAGGAATATTCATTTATTTATTTGACATTTGTTAACCGGGTTAGTCCATCTGGGCTAGTAGCCCATTTTCAGTGGAGAACTGAGGAGAAAAGCTCCAAAAGAGAACATTTACATTACAAAATGTTACTAGCACATACAGACTTTCAATACAGATTAAATTACAATATTAGATTCATAACCAAATAATGTCATCCCTCGGCAAAAAGACCTTCTGTTAAACAGAATCCAAATCTGTGAATCAGCTGTGGTTTTTGGACATTAGGGGTCAGTCCCACCTTCTAAAAACAATATATTGCAGTTTGCAGGCTGAGCGGAGTTCTTCAACAGAAGAAGCCTGAATCAATCAATCATCTAAATATGGACAGATGTGGATCCCCCTGATTCTGCAAAATATAATTACTGGTGCCAGACATTTCGTAAATTAATAGTAAGGCACAAAACTGGTAATGGATTTATTGCCTGGAAACCATCCTGGAAAAATGAGGAGAAAAAGCTTTTGTAGGGATAATTTTTTGAATGTGGGTATTACCAGAAATTTGCCGAGTCTTGAAAGATCTAGTATGGGTCTCCATGTCCCTTCCTTTCTTGGGACTAAGAAAAGGAGGGAGTAGAATCCTGTGCCTGCCTGTAGCTGTGGACTGAATGTATCCCTGCTGTAGGAGGCCTTCTATGAGGGTGTGGAATCAAATTTCTTTGTTGTTTTGGTGGAAGGGAGATGCCGAGGAAGGGCAGATTTTCAAAAACTGCATGGAGTAACCCTCTTTTATGATTTGTAGTACCTATTTATCCTGAGTAATCTGTTCCCAGTACATGAGAAAGGAGGAGAACTTTCCTCACAGATAGATAGTGCCATTGGGTTTTCAGGTTTGGGGAAAATTTGGGGGAAGGAGAGAGAGGTACTGAAAACATTCACAACCGCTCCCCTAAGTCTTCAGCGTTGATTTGCCACATTCAGTGGTACCTAGGCCTTTTCCTCTTTGGAGCTTTGTCCTGTCTTGGAAGGGACTGTCAGGGCTTGTTAGGGTAGTTTCTGTTGTATCCGGGAATAGAGTAAAATTAGATTTCTTTTACTGACTTTATTTGTTTCTCCTTTCTCTTCCAGTTTCTCCATCACCTTCTCAGATGGAGGTCTAAAGAGAAATTCTTTGTCTAGTAGAGCATTAAGGAGCTCTTCTTTGACATGGACTGACAGAGGCTGTGTCCTTTGCCAGGAATGTCTCCTTGTGATAGACACCATAGCAGCTACCCTACATAAAAGCAGCCAATGCATCGTAGCCATATTTAATTAATGTCTGGACACATGGAAGCCCATATTGCAGAATTCCTAGATGACCTTCTGGAGTGTCTTGTCTTGTATCCCCTCTGCCTTGGCTTTAATTTGTTTCTGTACAAATTCAAAATACCTGATCATGTGGAAATGGCAGTTCGGAGCTCTCATGTCCAGGTTAGATGAGTTGTAGTACTTTTGATAAATCAGTTAAAAGTCTATACTATCATTTGGCAAAGGGTTCTTGGCAACAGGGCCAGATGATCCTGTGGACACCACAACTGGATCTGCCACTTGGTTCTGATACAGGTGCTTGAGGTACTCAAGCACATTCTAGAAGCAGTTAGGCTTCCTGGGAGCAACAGGAAGTGACTCAGGCTGCAGTGATACGTCCGCAAATGAATCATCCAAGACTTGGTGTATTGGAGATATAGCCAAGGGTATAGGTACAGGCAAGCTCCAGAGCCTTCTATAGTTGTCTTGAGCCTGGAAGAATTCAATGGGCTCCCACTTAAGGGATTCATTCATTCTATGAAGGGTATCTCCAAAAGATAAGTTCTTAGGTGGTGAAGCTGAGGACAAGGTGTCTTTTGAGCCAGAATCTAAAAACTGCTGTGACAGAAAATCTTGGCAGAGGTAGCAGTGGATCTCAACAGCAGTGCCTGGGGTAAATCTGCCTGACATTTTGATGTGGGCATTTTGGGTGTGGGGGTGGACAACAGGCCTTAGGTCATGGGTGGGTGCCTGTGATGGCTCCTGAGGATTTCTACCTGAACAATAATCAAGAAGATGCTGCCCTCACCCTTGGTCACTAGAACTCTGGAGTCCAAAGCTGCAACCTGCTGGGCAGCTTCACAGGTTCATAAGTTGGTATTAGGCTATCGGCCTTAAGGCCTATATAAGCCTAGCCATAACAATTCCCTGGATATTTCTTCCCACAATATTTACTTCCCTGGACCCCTGTCTAGCAGGGCGACTGACATGATCCCCGGGGTGAATTTCCTATCTCCCAACCAACGTCAAGGTTCCCTTTGAAGAAGGCCAAGGAGGCACCCAGATTGACATGTACGGGCAGTCTATTCCAAAGTATGGGGAATCTCTGGGTCAGGAACCTATCCCTCCAGCATATTTTGTTCATTGTGATGACAAGGTTTAGATCTCTGGAGTGTGTGGCTCTGAGGGACTAGGATTTCTTTAGGTGGAGCATGTCCAACAGCTCAGGGTTTGACATGGCCTTGTATGTTAAGCAGAGATCGCCTCTGAGTAGATGATATGCTACAGAGTATAGATGGAGTTTTTTCAGACAGTCAGTACAGGGCATCTGCTTTAGGCCTGTGATTCTTTTAGTGAGTTATTTCTGCAGCCTTTCCTGCTGTTTCAGATGTCTTGTGAGGTACATACAAAATGGGGAGTTGTACTCTATAATGGGTCTAATGAGGGATGAATACAGTGGGACAATGACCGTTCTGGATGAAAAGCCCTTAGTGATGAGGTGTGCCACATAGAAGGATTTCCAGACTGTTGTGGCGATGTGGTTACTGAAGGTGAGACCACTGTCCACCTGTGTCCCTAAGTCTCTCATCACACTTTCGGTGTTTAGTGTACTGCCACCTATGTGGTAATTCATGGGTCCATGGTTTTCCCAAAGCAGATAACTATACATTTCTTGGCATTAAGCTTGAGCCCATGGCTCTGGCACCAAGCATCTGTTTCTGTGAGGCCCTTTTGTAGACTATCCACATTATTTGGGGATTCAATAATGGCTCCCAGTTTGCAGTCATCTGCAAACTTTGTTAGCCAGAGTCCCCTAGTGTTGGCCTGTACTTCAGAGAAGTAGATGCCAAACAACTGTGGTCGCAGGACTGAACCCTGAGGTACTCCACTTGTCACTTGTCTGGAGCTGGACTTGGAGTTGGCTACTTTTACAGTCTGGGTTCTGTCAGTAAGCCAGTTGGCAACCCATTGAGTGACATAGGGATTTATGCCCAGCTTAGTAAGTTTATCTATGATTCCAGAGTGGGGGATGGTGTCAAAGACCTTAGCAAGGTACAGATAGGCTGTGTAGACCGCCTTACCCTTGTCCACAGCTCTGGAGACAGATTTGAAGAAGTCAATCAGATACAGGAGACAAGATCGTCCCTTCACGAACCCAAACTGGGTGGGATTCAGTGTTTGAAGGTTGCCAATGTGTTTTTTATAAGTTCCATGATAATGCATTCCATGCCCTTGCAGATCAGGCTCATCAGACTGATGGGATGGTAGTTCCCGGGATCCAAGGTGGATCCCCCCTTGTGGAGTGGGATAACTGTAGCTGTGCGCCACTCAGTGGGCATGAAGCCTGAGGTGAGGCTATGATTAAACATGACACTTACGTGAAGTGCCAGTTCATATTGTCGTTCATGTAGTACACAGCCTGGAATGTCATCTGGTCCCATGGATGCTGTATTCTTACTTTGGAGAGTGCGGTTTCTACCTGTGTGGCCGATATTACAGGAATTTGGCAATCTTTTGGTATTGAGATGGGCCCTTTATGGGGTGAGAGGGGGGTGAAGTTGGCACTAAATCGATTTGCCAGGATATTGGCAATATCCTTGGAATCAGTACATTTAATGCCATTCTGTTGTAGCTCAGAGCATATCTGAGCGTTGCCATTTAGATTCTTGACATAACTATAGAATGCCTTGTGGTTGTCTTTTGGAATCTTTGGCAATTTTATTTTCTATAACTAGCTTTGGAGGATTTTATGAGGGATCTCAGCTTCTTACTGAGACTGGTAAGGGAGTTTTTTGCACCCTGGGATTTTCCTCTTTTCTGCAGCAGTTTTTTCTTCTGTTGTATAGTTTGTTTATAGCAGGGGACCATCAGATTGGCTTCCTTTTTTTGGAGGAGAACATCTTGGTTCTATTTGGGATGGCATGATTCATGCACGAGTGGATGTGCTCATACAATGCCTTAGTGTAGGATTCAGCAGTCGAACTTTCAGCTCCCGTCTGCATGGGTGCCATGAAGTTTGTCACTTCTGACCTGAGTAGCATGAAGTTGAAGTTGGAGAAGTTTTTTATCGAGGTTTCCTTACTCCCCTGGGGGTGGGATGTGGATGTCAAGGGTGATTTGCTTATTGTCAGACCTAACCAATGAGGGGGTGACCGATGGTGTGAAGCATCTATCTCCCATGTTGGTAACGACCAGGTCTAGGATATTGGAGCCCCTGGTGGGACAATGGATTAGTTGATCCAGGGTGCTGGAATTTATGAATTCCAAGAACCATTCGGAAAAAGTGTTGGTACCTGAGTAGTTTTCCCAGTTAATGGCAGGGTAGTTGAAACCACCCAGTATTAGGGTGTTTGGTTGTACCTTAACATTTTCCAGTATGTTTAGAAAGGTGCAATGAGAATCTTGGAGCATGGTGGGGGATCTGTAGCAAGCTACAATTTGAATTGCAGTCTTACCTAGTGTTAGTTGCACCTGGAGAATTTCAGATGCATTGTGTTGGGCAACTAGCCTGGAGGTGTGAATATCCTTGGTGAATATGGACACTCCTCCACCTTTAGTGTTTTGGTCTTGGTTTGGTGGCCGAAAAGTGTGGTTAAGAGTTGTAGCCTGGTATTGCAGGGGTGCTCTCTGGAGCCTTGAACCAAGTCTCAGTTACTGCACAGATATTGATGTTCACCATTTTTAGGAGTGCCTCGTGAGAGTGCATTTTGAGGTTTAGACTTCTAGCATTGAGTAGCATTACCTTCAGATTTTGCATGCTTGTATCTGTTACAGTGGTGGTTTTGTCCTTTGAACCTTGCCTAAAAAAGGCACTATAGGGTTGACAGGAGCTTTAGCCAGTAACCTGAACCTTAGGGGTGACAGGTGCAGATCATCTCTGGCAAAGCATTGTGGTTTGTCGATCATGGCGTCCCAGGCAGACAGATACTGGATCCCCTTTGAATAACACCAGAAACTTAGTCAATTGTTGAAGTCAATCATTTTGTCCTTATACTGTGGTATCATTCTGTGTGAAGGCAATATGCTACTCAGGGCTAAGGTCATACCTGCCTGGGCCACATGATCCGAGAGCTCTTCCATGTCTCTTTTCATGTAGTCCACGGAGGTATGTCTCAAGTCAGTCACTCAAACATGGACAATGACAGAGTCATATTTGTACTTGTTGTGGAGTGACTTGAGTGCATGGGTTATGTGGCGGATTCTGGCAGGCACCCAACAGGCAGCTGACTGTAATTTTCTCCTTGTTCAGCCTGGTGAGTGGGACATCAGTGTGCCTGACTATAGAGTCACCTATGACTAAAGTGCTGGGTATGTTGTCTTGCCTTAGGGGCTGTTGTTGGGTGGCACACTGGTGTTGTGAGCTATGTGTCACTTTGGTTGTGACTGGTGTTTGTTTACATTTCAGCTTCGGAGGCCCTTGTTGCTTGGGCAGGTTAATGTTAAGGGCCTCCGCATATGTGGGTTTAGTGCTGCTATGTGTGAGTGTTGATGTTGTGGGTTTTGAAGGGCTATGTGTTGCTTGAGGTGTAGTGCAGGTGTTAACTTTCTCCTCTTGACTGTCTAGCACAATCTTGGCTGGAGATAACTTTGCTTCCAGTTTGGCTATGTAAGTGCATCTCTCGCAGGTTGTTGGGTGGTAGGAGAGGGTTGTCTGTGTACATGAGGCAGTTGCTGCATTGCCCCTGTATGCCCAGATTCACCAGCTGGACAGCAGAAATCACCAGAAGCTGACCCTTGGACATGCCTGTTTAGGTGACTTTTTGTAAAGTACGAGAACTGTTTTCCCTTACCTTTGCAAGGTACTTTGCAATTATAGGCTGTTTAGTGCCTACGATTAATTTCTCCTTATTAGCAAGGAGAGTTGAGTACTTGTATCAGTTTAAGGCTTCCTAGTGCTTTCCAGCAGGTTCTAGAGCAAGTGCTAGTCACAGGGGTTCAGATTTTTAATGCTACTACTGAGAAACCAGCTAGTTCTAAGGGAGAATTTGAAAAGCAGAATTTCTGGCACCTGGAATAGATTAACCATAGCCCGGTGGTGCTGCACAATGTGAAAAATGTGCAAACACATGTGTTTTTAAGCCAGAAAGTTGAAAGGGATAGAAATCAGCCCAAAATGGCTAAAATTACAATTTCAGAGCTGGAAACCACTCCTCTAGAGTTAGACAGGCAGTATAATGCTCACCACTCCCACTGGTAAGCAGTAGCACTTCCCTCTACCACAGCAAGGTCTGGAAAGCTCTGAACACAGAAAATAAAGTCCTGAAACCAGCAAAGCCTGGGATCTGAACTATACTAGCTAGGAAAGGTTCAGACACAACCAATGACCCAACTAACATCAGTCTGGTGTTGGCTCAAGAGGACTTGGACTGGGTCACATTCACAGCAGCCTCCAGAGGGATGCACCACAGGACTGGACCTAACAGGTATCTGACCAGAAAGCTGCAAAGGACCTCATCTGAGTTGACAACTTTGATGAGTTGACAACTTTGAGCCAGGGTGGGGAGTCAGACACAGGGATGATGTTAATTTCTTGCACATTCTTTAAGCACTTCTCTTTATGCTTCTTTGGAAAAAACACAGCATGCCTGACTCAAGATACTGACTGTGAGATTTAGCCCCATGCTTTATGGTTCTCTCATTAAATCTAGCACAAAATGAGCAATTAGGTATGTTGTGACATAACTCTTTTTTGTTGAGTCTTTCGGCTTTTCCCGGTTAGGGGTCGCCACAGCGGAACTCCGGTCTGATAATGATTGGCAGTAGATTTTTACGTGCCGAGTTGCCGGCCCTGACTTACAACATTCAACGAAGGTACGCCCATTCACGCTCTAGCTGAGAATCGAACAGGACAACGTCTTACTGTGAGGCGACAACGCTACAGCAGCACCACCACCAATAATTTTATTAAAACAATCTGAAAGTCTTCAGCTTTGTTTCTAAGGTATAGAACAACCCCTCTTAGAAAAGCACCCATTTTTACCTTTCCACAAAGCTCTTCACAATCATTTCCACTTCATTAATGATTGTGCTTACTAAGTACCTTTAAGCAGAGAAAACAATAAGAATGGAAATCTTTGTGAAGGATCTGCTTCCCACATAAGAGACAATTACTGACCTTTTTGAACATTAAACAGCTAAATACTATTAGAGATAAAAAGAGTTTCCTCAAAGGGGTACTTAGCTGAATCCTCTGGTTTCAAGCCATCCAAGAGACAGCTTATGCTCATACAGTTAATTATGTACATCGGACTGGCATGGGAAGAATAAAATGAAGAAGGTACCAGTTGATGACGTCCTGATGTCATCCAGCAAGGCTGACTACCGTCTGGGGCGTGATGAAAGACTCTGGTATTCGGAACAGCCATGGGCTTCTGCATGGCAGACAGTCCCAAGACCTAGTACTGCAACTCTGGCAGTCTAAAAATTCTTTGACACACCGCAGGAGGAAAGGATAAAACCTGTAGTACTACTGCTGCTGTTACCTAGCTGCCCACAGGAAAAGAACCATGATGAACATTGGCTGACTTGAGTGTGTCCCATCAATCTTTGATAACAAACAGGAAAAAATGAATTTATGAATAATAAAGAAGGCCCTATGAAAGCTCTGCAATATTAACTAGCAGCTGTTTCCCAGAATGTAGCTGCTTAGAAGGGAGTTTGTCATATATGCTTCACACAAGTAACACAATGCAGAATTCTCAAAATGACACATATGATGTGGAAAAGACTCCAGTCATTAATACAACTACTATACTAAGTAAAGGGTATAGCTAAAACATGAAACAAGAAAAATCAGAAACAGCTCAGAAATCAGAAGGATAAAACCTTCTATATGACTGTCACAAATAACTAGGTAGAGCAAATCATTTCAACCTAATTCATTACTTCTTCTTCTTTCTTTCCTTTTTAACCTCTTCCCCTAGGCTTGTCACAACCAATAAAGCCATACGTCACACACTTACCTGTATAGATGGTGCCATTGATCTCTATAGACATGTTGATACTACCAATGCCATTCGTCGACAGGTTCAATGCCATTTCTTGTCTATCGTCTGGAGAAAAGAAGAACCAAAAACACATAATGAATAGAAAGGGACTGTAAAATCACACTACTCACTGACATCACACTTCAGCAGTGTCAGCCTAAAGCTTGCACGTTCAATACAGAGAGACGGCAGCCATGACCCTTTTCATTTGATCTGTCACTGCAAATACATTCCATCATTAAGTAAAATCTTAGATCACAAAATAAAAAAAAATCTCATATCCACCTTCACTTCTTTTATTTGCTACAAAAATCATTCCCAACAAATCATTACGTATTGCAACAAAAAAAAATAAATGATGTCTTACCATAACGTTCCATCTGAGTTGTTGATCTTCTTCCAGTCATCACTGATGGGTTCGGTTCTGAGCCCTCGGAACCAAGTCGGCCTAATACCAAGCTTGCGTGCACCAAAAACTCTCAAGCTAAGCTGCTACCCACAATGCCTTTTGCTCAGTTACCTCAGATCGAGTTTGCATGCAACATATAGAGAAAGAATAAGCCAGTGGCCATCTCTGCGCAGAAACCCTAATACACCACGAAGACCCAGAAGATCCGCCAGGAACCTTAGGAGGGGGTCGGTGGGAAGGTGTGATGACTGGAAGAAGATTAACAACTTAGACGGAACGTTATGGTAAGACATAACTTCTTCATCTGAAGTTGTTAAATCTTCTTCCTATTCATTACTGATGGGACACAGTCCCCAGCTACTTGGAGAACCTGGGTGGCCCTTATGGAAGAACATTCCTGAGAATCACTGAGCCAAAGGACGCTCTTCCCCTGGAGATCAGATCCGATTTGTAATGCTTGATAAAAGTGTGGGGCTTAGCCTAACTGGCAACTGCACAAATGTCATCCATGGAGGCCCTAGAGTGGAAGGCAACAGATGCTGCAATAGCCCTAGTTGAGTGAGCTTTGATTTGGCCCGGCTTAGATCCCTCCGCAAGTGAATATGTGAAGGCGATACAATCCCAGAGCCATTTAGACAAAGTAACTTTTGATACTGCACCTCCCACTCTAGGGCCTGCAAAGGAAACGTAAAGCTGGTCTGACTTGTGGAATGATTTAGTTCTGTCCAGATAAAAACGTAATTGTCTATGAACATCCAGGGAATGTAAGCAGTATTCTCCCTTGTTAGAGTAATTTGGGAAAAACACAGAGAGCTCAATGAACTGGTTAATGGAAAAGTCAGAAACCACTTTGTGGAGGAAGGATGGGTTAGTTCGAAGTGATACTCTGTCCTTATGACAGATCAGATAAGGGCTCTTGATACATAATGCTTGTAATTCCAAAATTTGTCTCGCTGAAGTTATAGCCACCAGGAATAAGGATTTCCAAGATAAGAATTTTAGATCACAGGTGGCAGCCGTCTCAAACGGGGGCAGAGGGAGAGCCTGCAGAACCCAGGACAAATTCCATGCCTCCACCGGCTGTCTGATGGGAGGCCTGCTGTGAAAAATACCCTTGAGGAAGGTCTTACAAAGATGAGAGGAGATAAGTGGTACTCCTTCAGACCCGTTATGGAAGTTGGAAAAAGCTGCATGATGGACTCGGATGGTAGAAATCAAGGCACCTTTGTCGAACAGCTCAGCCAAATAATGAAGAATAGTGGCTACAGGGGCTGAGAACAGGTCTAGCTCCTGATTAAGTGACCAAACAGAGAACCTTTTCCATTTATCCTTGTAAAGTTTTCTGGTGGATGGTTTATTAGAAGCCAAAATAATATCCCAGACAGGTGAAGAAAGGGTTTCTTGCCTTGCAACTAACGGAAGTGGAAAAACCAAGCTGTCAGCTTGAGGGTGGACAGATTCGGAGGAGTCAGCCCTTGTAGGTGAGAAAATAGGTCCTGATGAGTGTCTAGGATCCAAGGAGGTCGTAACAGATGAGGTCGAAGGAAGGGGAACCACACTTGACAAGGCCAAAATGGAGCAATGAAGATCACTTTGCTTCTCAACCGAATAGCCTTCCGCAGAAAGAGGGGGATCAGAGGAATCGGGAGGGTAAGCATAAAGGAGACCCATGGGCCAATCGTAGACTAGAGCATTTCTCGGTGACTCCCCAAGAGGGGGAAAGAGGGCAAAGTAGCTGCTGCATTTTGCATTTAAAGGGGAGGTGAAAAGGTTGCAGCATGGCTGGCCCCAGCGACTGAAAATTTCCGTCGCCACACTCAGGCTGAGAGACCACTCGTGAGGATGAAGTATGTATCTTCTCAGTCTGTCCGCAATTATGTTGGAGATCCCCGGGATGTGTTTTGTGATCAGGAAGCGGTTGGAAGCTATTGCCCACTGCCAGATTCTCATGGCTTCACGACAAAGGGGGTAAGACTTGTTCCCTCCCTGTTTGTTTATGTATCAGACCACGGACATGTTGTCCAACTGGACAGCAATCGTTCCAGATGGAAGAAGTGGATGAAAAGCTTGCAACGCCAACAGCACCGCTCTTAACTCCAGGACATTGATATGCAAATTGACCTCTACATAGGACCACGTGCATTGGACTGACTTTCCCTAGTAGTGCCCCCCCCCATCAGGGAAGCATCCGTGGTCACCGTGGTGCTGGGCTGTGGAACCTGGAAGGAACGACACCAAAGATTTTCATCTGTACGCATCCACCAGAGGAGATCTTGTTTGCAAATGTTGGTGATGAGAATCTTTGAGCTCAGGGGGTAGAGATTGGGTACCCACTGGGCCTGAAGGAGCCATTGTAGTAATCTCATGTGAGGTCTGGCTAAGGGGACTATGGGGATGGCTTCGGCCATAGATCCTAAGGCTTGAAGAATCTCGCTTGCAGACACCTTGCTTTGGCAGAGTATCACCTGAACCTGTGCCCTGAGTCTCTGAAGCTTGTGAAAAGGAAGAAAAATTAGGCTTGACTGTGTGCTGAATACAGTTCTTATGAGTTCCAGTTGTTGTGATAGCTGAAGGTTTGATTTCTGCCAGTGTATGGTGATGCCTAATTACTCCGCTAGATCCAAGGTGTAGCGGAGGGCCCTGACCAGAAAACGCTTGGTGGGGGCGGAGAGGAGCCAATTGTCTAGATATGGAATCACCTGGAATTCCTGAAGTCTCAGATAAGCTGTTACCACTGCAAGACATTTTGTGAACCCTCTGGGGGCCATCAAAAGACAGGGCTCTGAATTGGTAGTGATTGGCTCCCAGCCGGAAGGGAAGGAGGCTCCTGGAGCACTTGTCCATCTTGATATGGTAATACGCATCCCAGAGATCTAATGAGCACATTCACACACCCTCCTGCAGATAGGGGAGGATGGACTGAAACATGACCATGCGTAACTTGGTCTGAACTACTGATTTGTTTAGATGACCGAGATCCAGAATGGGCCTCCAGTCCCTTGTTTTCTTTGGCACCAAAAAGAATCTTGAGTCGAACCCTGATCCACACTGATCTGAGGGGACCTTTTGGATGGCTCGTTTTTGAAGTACCTTCCGTATCAAAAGCTGCCTCCTCCCTTTGACTGGGTGGAACATCAGGAAGGGATTTCGGAGGTCTTGGATTGGATATTAGTGGAATATGGTAGCCTCTGGTAATGATTCTCTGCACCCACTGATCATTCATAATGGATAGCCAGGCATCTTGGTGCAGAGAGAAACATGCTCCGACTGCTTCCAGAAGAAAGCAATCGGGCAGTGCCTCAGGAGCACAGATATGGTCTACCTGAGAAGGAATCTCTGGAGCCCTGGTTCCGGGGACCCCCTCTGCCCCGAATGGGACGTCTTAAATTATTTGAACCCCCTCTGCCTCTGGAGGAGTCCTCACCATGTGTGTCTCAGAAAGGACCTTGACACTTCTTGTGTCACATATTTCCGCTCCTCTGGTTCCTGGAGAATGAACGCTGAGGTTTGGAAAAGTGTAGGGCAACGGCAGACAAGGTCTTCCTGTTTTGCTCGCACCTGGCTAGTGTATCCTTGACCTTCACACCAAACAGAGATGAAGGCTCGATAAGGGCATTTAGAAAGGAAGACTTGAAGGAGTCCGCAAGGTCACAGATGCGCATCCAGGCGTGACATCTCATGACTACGCCTGCACCTGCAGCTCCAGCTGCTCCTTCAGTTGCCTGTGACAGCAACCTCATGGATGAATTAGATATGGATTCTAGGGTGGGACGTTGGGAAGCAACCTTTTCTTGTGCTCCATCTGATACTTGACCCGCGAGGGTTCCGGAGAGTTCGGAGATAAGATCTCTCTGGAGCCTCATAAAATGTGCCATAAAGTTCAGAGACCTAACCACGAAGGTCGCTGACTCAAAGACTCGCTTCCCTAACCTGTCCACTGCCTGGGACTCTCTGTTGGGTGGGCAAACAGCAGGACTCTTTTCTGCAAGGACCTTTTTCGTGGCAGCTGCCACCACCACAGCGTCCACTGGCAAGCCTCTGGACCAACGGGGTTGATCCTCTAAAGGGGAGAGTACTTTGTCTGATCTCCTGGGGATGGCCTCAATGGAGTTGGGATCCTTCCAAGCCCATTGCACGATGAGTTTAACCAGCTCATCGGCAGGGGGAGGGGGTCACCCAAGAAGTAGAGGGCCGAGAGCGAAAGGCCTGCAGGAATACGGATTCTTCTGAGGAAGGGTTGAGGACTTCCAGTCACCCCTCTGTTTCAAGATTTCTATGATGTCCCCGAAGGAGACATCATCAGGGGGTGACCGTGGGGACCCTTCCCCATCATCGTAGTCCATATCCTCTGTGATTGACTCCTCCGGGGAGTCCGTGTGTTTCCTCTTACACACCCTTTTCCAAGGGGGTTCTTCGGTGGGAACATCCGAGAAAGACTAGAAAGTGAAATGCCCTGGACAGGGGTCTCCTGGGCCTTGCGCTCTTGGAGTCCTGGAGGGTTGGACTTTGACAGCTGCAGCTCAGCAGGAACTGGAGAAATAACCAATTGTGGAGGATTGCTGGCAACAAGTGCCCTCTCCATCACCCAGAAGCGGTCCCGCCCGAAGAGGAATGGGAGCCCAGAACCGAAGAAGACAAAATCGGAAACGGGGTCACACCCCACTCCAGACGGTCTGCCCCCAGGGACAGAGCCTCAATCAAACTCGGAGTGGTAGTCACCTTCCGATCTGAAGTCGGGGCCGACATAACTGTCAGAACGACACCGGGATCAGGGGCTCAACCCCCCCAAGCATGCGATTGAGGAAGAGCGGGTTCTGATGGAACCGGCACCCAAAGGGTTCTCAGAACCTCAGACAGAGTTGTTGTTGGTGCCAAGGAAGGAATTCCTCTAGTAAAAGTTGGATAGATGAGCCTTGGAACCGAGGGGTCCAATGGAGGAGAGCAAGTAGGGGTTTCTGGAGAAATAGACCCAAAGTCAGGAGTGGGATAGGGTCTAGGTGGATTTGAGATTCCCCTAGCAGTCAGCAGTTGATCAAAAAGTCGTACCACATCCAATTAGGAAAGGCTCCTGGTGGATCTCACCTATGCACCTGAGGGGAGTCAGGCCAGTCCAAAAAGGGGCTGCAGTCTTGTCCGGCAAATGGATCCACATTGTCCGTGGTGTGTCGCAGAAAGGCATCAATTCCAATTTTGCAACAGGTAATAATGGTATGGTCGGAGACTTGAACAATCTCTGAGCAGAAGTCACTATAGGAGTGGACGACAGGAATGGTTCCAAGGTCATTGTTGGAACCGATAACGGGGTTGAAATGGGCGAAGTCGGTGCCAATAAAGAAGTGGAAATACTGGTTGGTACTGAGGACATAGGCGGTGCCGTAACTGTCGGTGCTGAGGTGGGTGCCGACGAGGCTACCTCGATAAACTTCATTGGAGCCGAGCTTGGAGCCTATGTGGTAGTCGGCACCGAGGAGGCAGAACAGTGTTCAGACAATGACTTATGGGCCTTGTGCTTGTGACCTTTACCTCTGTCACCAGCTGGTGAAGAGGGGTCCGATCGAGGACGTTTCTTATCCGAAGCAGGAGGGAGTGAGACCTCCATCGCAGAAATGGTCACCAAAAAAGGGCGAAGCAAGCAGGCCCTTTAAAATAAGTTTGTTACTTTCATTCAGCGTCCACTGACTGAAACTAGCACAGATATCCCACGGGGGTTTCACTGACAAATGTGGAACCCCCAAACAGTAAACACATTTCTCACGGAGGTCACTATTCGGCAGTTTACCACTGCAAGAAGAGCAGTGTTTAAATCCCATAGTTCCCTTCTTTTTAGACATTCCAACACACACTCTCACACACAAGGGAAACAGGAAATGAAGGAGAGAAAAAGCAAATACCAACAATGGTAACAAGATACCGTAAAGGTAGAAGGTTAGAGATACCAAGAAATCACCAACAATGGTAAGAGAGAAATACCTCTGGGTAGAACAGAACAATATAGAACAACAAGAACAAGTTTTAAAGAAGAAAAAACATTTTCAAACTATTAAATATATATGAAAAAAGCACTTAGCTGGAGAACTTGGTGAAACGCTGCTAAATGGCTGTGCGGCAAACAAGATCTGAGGTAAGTGAGCAAAGGGCATTGTTGGTAGCAGCTTAGCTTGAGAGTTTTTGGTGCACGCAAGCTTGGTATAAGGCCGACTCAGTTCCAAGGACTTGGAACCAAACCCATCAGTGATGAATAGGAAGAAGATTAACAACTTCAGATGTGTGCATTTGTCTGAGATGAATGTTCATGTGCAATGTTCTTCCTTTCACAAGTCTTATCCAAGACTGACAGAACATTTCTGCAATCAGTTTTTGTTTATATTCTGCAATTTCACTACAGTATTGAAAATGAAGCTCTGAGTACCGTATTTAAGTGCACATTGTCAAAAAAAAACAAATTACTAACTTAGTCAACTAAATGTATTTATTTTTTTTTATTTGACATTTGTTTACTAAGAAAGTCCAAATGGTATACTATCCCTTTTTCGGTGAAGGCCTGGGGAGAAAAGCTCCACATTAACATAATATAGTTACAGTTAAATACAGAAAAACAACATATCGAATAAGCAAAAAGTACAGTTTTGTACCTACCATAAATGTAGATGTCCGATAGATATGCAACTGCAGTCATAACATATGGGTTGTCCTGCCTCAGGCAGCCCTCGGTCGGCTGGATTCCAAAGTCTGGGTCCGGCATCGGCTGGTGTCGCCTCCTCTCCGACGTCAGAACGGCTGGGGTACAAAGGCATTGGCCGACGCCATCTTCTTCAGTGTTTCTTGCCCCAGATGCCAGGTGCCCTCCTAGGAAGGCTAAATTTGGTGAATGCATAAACAATTCCAGACATGCACAACAGTAATAAACAGATACACCATAGGAGATACCCCCAGCTAATAGGAGTAGGGGGAGTGGACCCATAAAGAAGGTTGCAGAGGGGTAGGAGGGTGGGAAAATCCGACTGCAGTTGCATATCTATCGGACATCTACATTTATGGTAGGTACAAAACTGTACTATGTCCTTCAAGAATGCAACTGCAGTCATAACATATGGGTTGAATACCATAGCCAAGCTGGGGTGGTTGGAACTAAGAAAGTGATGGTGTAGCTAAAATGCCCTGCAGGACTGCCGAAGCAAAGCCTGCTCGGGATCTGGAGTATAAAGGCAGGTTGTAGTGCTTGGTAAATGTATGCACGGAGCTCCATGTAGCAGCCTCTAGAATGTCCTTTGTAGCCACTCCTCTTAGGAAAGCTGTGGATGTGGCTATAGCTCTGGTGGAGTGTGGCCTAATATTGGCTGGCACACTTTTCCATGAAAAGAATAGCAGAATCTGATGCAGTGTCCAATCCATTTGGAAATTGTTTGTTTGGAGATTGCTTTTCCTTGTACTCCAGCAGCATAGGCTACAAGCAGTTGGTCAGACTTTCTGGTGGCCTTAGTTCCATCCAAGTAGTAGCATAGTTGCCTGTGTATGTCCAAAGTATGCAGCAGTGCTTACCCCCTGTTTTGAGGATTGGGGAAGAAAGTAGGCAGGTGAATGGCTTGATTTAGAGACACCCTGGAAATTACTTTTGGCATGAATGAAGGATTGGTTCTTAGAGAGACTCTGTCCTGATGAAAAATGAGAAAAGGAGGTACTGCCATGAGTGCCTGTATCTCCGAGACTCTTCTTGCTGATGTGATTGCCAATAGGAAAACCGTTTTCCATGAGAGAAATTGCATTTCTGAAGTTGCTGCTGGTTCAAAGGGAGGAAGAGTTAATTTTTCCAAGACTAAATTGAGGTCCCATGCAGGTACTGGCGGTTTCCTGGGAGGTTTGATATTCTTTATCCCTCTTAGGAACTGTCTTAGCAAAGGATGCGAAAACACAGGTGGATCACAACTGTATTTTGCTGAGATTGCTGAGGCATGAATCTTTATGGAAGAATATGAGAGCCCAGTATGAAACATTTCTGCCAAGTATTCCAATATCTGAGGTATACTCAATACTGTTGTATCCTGACCCCTGTTAGCATTCCAGATGATGAATCTCTTCCACTTGGCTGAATAGGTTTTTCTGGTGGAAGGTCTGCGTGCTTCCAGTAAGATCTCTTGAACTTTTTTGGAAAGAGAGATATCGGAAGGAGTTATGGTAACCTCCAGGCTGTCAGATGCAATGTTTTCAGGTTTTGATGAACAGTCCTGTAATTGTGTTGTGTTAGAAGCAGAGGCCATAGGGGCAGAGGCCACGGTTTGGTCCGAGTTATGCTCAACAGCAATGGGTACCAGTGCTGCCTTGGCCAGTCTGGAGCTATCAAAATGCCTGTTGGTTGTTCTGCTTTGATCTTCAGTATCACCTTGGTCAGCAGTGGTAGAGGAGGGAATGCATAAATTGTTAGGGAATTCCAGCTGAAGGAGAGAGCATCCGTTTTCCAGGCTAGAGGATGGTGGGTCCTTGTACAGAACTTTCCAGGTGATGATTCATGTGAGAAGCAAAGAGATCTATGTCCAGTCTTCCCCATGTCCTTGTTATTTGTGAGAAAATGTGAGGATGCAGCATCCATTCGTGTGGATCCAAGAAATTTCTGCTCAGCTTGTCCGCCAGTACATTGTCCTTGCCTGGCACAAACTGGGATTGCAGATGTATCTTCAGGCTTAGGGATTTTCCCAGAGAATCATTGTTAGTCTGCAGAGGGATAAGAATGAGTGCCTCCTGCTTGTTTATATACCACATGACAGTGGTGTTGTCTGTCCTTATTAGCAAATGTCCTTGTTGAAGTGATTTTTCAAAGACTCGATTGCATGTATCACTGCCAACATCTTTTTGGTTTATGTGCAGATGCCTTTCCCTTGGTGTCCATTGACCTTGAATGCATCTGCCCTCCATGTGCGCCCCCCATCCATGGTCTGAGGCGTCTGTTGTAATCATTTGACCTGCTTGAGGTTTGTTGAAAGACATGCCTTTGTTTAACTGACTTGTTTGAGCCCACCACAAAAATTCTCTTTGTAGACATGGAATGAGTGGGATTACGTCCTCTAGGCTTTGGCTGTGCTGGGACCATAAGCTTTTTAAGTACCAATGCAGCTTTCTCATATGAAGTCTTGCCAAAGGTATCAGAAGAATGCAAGATGCCATGAACCCCAGGGTCTGCAGGATTTTCCTTGCAGTCAGCTGGGAGAGCTTTGCTAGGCCTTTGAAGTACTCTGGTAACTGCTGTTGTTTTTCCTCTGTGAGATAAGCCATTTGTGTTTTTGTGTCCAGTTTGGCTCCTAGGAAAATAATCTGTTGGGATGGCAGAAGTCTTGATTTCTGAATGTTGACTATGTATCACAAGGCCTGTAGTAATTGAATGACATAGTCCAAATTTGCTATCAAGGTTTGTTTGTTGTCTGCTTGTATGAGGCAGTCGTCCAGGTAGGGGTATATTTGAATCCCCTGGAGTCTGCAGTGTGCCACTACTGATGCCAGGCATTTCGTAAATACTCTGGGTGCAGTAGATAAGCCAAACGGCAATGCTGAGAATTGATAATGCTCTGTCCCTGCAAGAAATCTGAGGTATCTTCTGCAGCTTTGTCTGATTGGGACATGCAGGTATGCCTCCTTGAGGTCCAGAGTGACCAGCCAAGACCCCTTGCCCAGCATGGGAAGGAGTTGCTGCAACGTCAGCATTTTGAACTTTGGCACAATGAGATAAGTATTGAGAGTAGACAAGTCCAATATAGGCCTCCATTTGTTTTCCTTTCTTGGAACAAGGAACAGTCTTGAATAAAATCCCTGGCCTTGTTCCTGTGGAGGGACCTTTTCTATTGCTTTTATATTTAACAGCTTTGAAACTTGAATGAGTGCCTCTGCCCTTTGATGAAGTGGCAGGTTTGGCATGCCTTGTCTTATTGGTAAAGTATGGAAGTGGAATCTGTAACCTTTGTCTATTAAATCCAGAATCCATTTGTCCTTGGTTAAGATATGCCAGTTTTTTGAGAATAAGGATAATTTTCCGCCCAAAGGTGCTTCTCTTTGAGCCTTTGTAGGCGGTATGAAAGTCAAGTCATTGTGGTTGTCCTTGTGGTGCAGCTGGACTGCCTGCGCCACTTCTTTGATTTGGTGGTTGCCATTGGCGGCCCCTGTAGGAGCCTCAGTATTGCCCTCTACCTCGGGCACGCCTGTTTTTTCCCCTTTGAAACTTGTCAGTGCCTGGAAAGGACCAATTCTTTGAAGGCCAATTCCTGCTGAATCTGGGTGGCTGAACCTGGAGGAAATCTTTGACTGTCTGTACTGATTTAGCTTTTTCCTCAATGGACTTCAACACATCTTGTGCATTAGCACCAAAAGCTTCTGTTTTTCCAGAGGTGCATCAAGTAACTTTACTTTAACATGGTCTGGCAGTGGCTGTTCTTTTAACCAAGCATGTCTACGTATAACAGCCCCAGTCATAGCTGCCCTACATGAAGCCTCCAATGCATCATAACCACACTGAGGAAAATGATTGCTAACCTGCTGAGTGTTATGTACTAGATCCTGCAATGCCTTTCTATCAATAGGCTCAGGAGAGGCTAGCTTTTTCTGTAAATCATCCAGTAAAAAAATCCTGGTACTGAAACATATGAAAAAGGCAGTTAAGTGACCTCATGGCCAGGGTGGTAGAGGTATAAACTTTTTTACCCCATCTCTCCAGGGACCTAGCTTCCCTATCCGCTGGCAGTGGATTCTTGGCTGTGGAAGTAGCCACTCCCTTGGGGCCCTGTGAAATAGTATCTAGATCCACAGAATGGGCCTTAAAGAGATGTTTGTGGGTGTCAGGGACCCTATAATATCTGTCTGGCTTGACAGGAGCAGGAGGGAGAGAATCAGGGTTAGCACTGGAGTCGGAGAAAACATCATCCAGGACATCCATAACTGGAGGGATAGCTAAAGGACTGTGCTGGGGTAGCTTGAGGAAGGTACGTAGTCTTTTCCTGGAATCAGAGAATTCCTGACCCTGCCATTTAAAATGCTCCCTCATAGAGTGTAGGACTTTACCGAACGAAAAATCCTCTGGAGGAGAGGCAGAGGGAATTGATTCCTCAGCATCAGAGTCCTCATAGGCCTGGAAGGATTCTTCTTGGGTATCTGAATGCTCAGAATCCCCAGAGGCTTCATCTGAAGAGAGGTTGTCGGCCTGCTCAGTTCTGGGCCTTTTCTCTGCAGGCGGCTGAGAACCTCTGTCTGGATGAGGGTGAGACCCCCTGATAAGAGAAATAAGACCTGCAGCAAGAGACATGATCTGTTTATCAGAAGAAGGGGCCTGGGCAGTAGGTTTAGGATGGGCCTTGGCCTGGCTGGCGGCCTTAGCACGTGCAAAGGCCTTGATGGACATGGATACAGGAGGCCTAGCTGCCCCACGTGCAGGAGTAACCTTGTCCACTGGAATGGTGTCGGGTAGATCCAGAACTTCGGTTTCTGGAGCAAAATCAACAACCGGCACCGGTGTGGACTCCGAGACCGAAGGACGTGTTAACGCTGTGTCGTCGGCCTGGAGCGGTTGAATTACCGCTTCCGAAGGGACCGAAGCACTCGCGGAGGGTTTAGGAGGAGTATCGGTGGAGGACGCGGGCCGAGGATGTCAGTCCCGGTCCTTTCGTTTTTTGGCAGATTGAGTTGTCGGTTGTTCCGGCGGCATGATATAAGCGAAAGATTCGCCGAAAAAGTCTTCGGCAAATTCTGCCCGGCGCCTGAGAGTGCGCTTATTAAAGCAGGCACAGGCAGCACAGGCCGAGGCGTCATGGTCTGGGCCCAGGCAAGGGAGGCAATAAGAATGGAAGTCCTTATGAGGTATTTGTTTACCACAAGACAAACAATTATTAACTTTCTCAATTTGTTCTGACATCGGCTGAGGCAAGAAAAAATGTTCCCCAACGGGGTACTTAGCTTTTAGATGACTTCGGTACTGAAAACACAGGAGCTGACCGACCAGCACTTGCGAACTGCTTCTGCTTCGGGCACCGCGCGGCAAGAAAGACTGAAGAAGATGGCGTCGGCCGATGCCTTTATACTCCAGCCGTTCTGACGTCAGAGAGGAGGCGACACCAGCCGACGCCGGACCCAGACTTTGGAATCCGGCCGACCGAGGGCTGCCTAAGGCAGGACAACCCATATGTTATGACTGCAGTTGCATTCTTGAAGGACATAATTCAACTTCAGTTCATTTAGTGTGAACTTATACATACACAGCGCAAATATTTGGACAGATATAACATGCTGAAAAAGGAATGCTGTCAATAAAGTATTCACAAGTTGCAGTTCATACAGATGACATTAAACACGATGAGTACACTCTTTGGAACAAAGGTAACTAGATAATACAGCCTAGGCAAAATTATATATCTAAAAAATAGACCATGTTCAGAGTGAAGAAGTTAGAAGTATGCCGAGAGTGGAAGGAGGGAGGCACTGGTTCAGCCTGGGGCAGTGCAGGAGCAGAACTACCATGAAGGCATAACCTTGGTCCCAACAAGAAATGAATAATATTATGTAAAGAAAAGTACAGTTTTGTACCTACCATAAATGTAGATGTTCGAGTGTATACACTGCTGCAGTCATTACACTTGGGTTATCCTGCCGTCAGGCGGTTCCCCAGTTGGCCTGAGTTCCAAAGTCTTGGTCTGGCGTCGGTTGCTGTCGCCTCCTCCCTGACGTCAGTGCGACAGGGGTATAGAAGATGCAGCCGATGCCATTTTCTTCAGTTTTTCTTGCCCCAGATGTCAGGTGCCCCCAAAAAGGTAGGCTATTCCAATTGCTAATAAAACATACATAAGTAAAGCAATCAACAACTTTCATATACCAGCAAATACTCCCCATAGGTAGTAAGGGTAGAAGACATAGGTACATACCAGCAAGTAAGAGGGGATGGAGGGTGGGTAACCTGGACTGCAGCAGTGTATACACTCGAACATCTACATTTATGGTAGGTACAAAACTGTACTATGTTCATCGTGTTACACTGCTGCAGTCACTACACTTGGGTAGAATCCCAAATCTGAGGTAGGGTGGCTGGTACTATAAGGCATTAGGGGTGGCTATAAGGCCCTGCAGAACTGCAGTGGTGAAGCCAGCTCTGGATTTAGAGTATAGAGGCAGATGGTAGTGCTTTGTGAAGGTATGTACAGAACTCCAAGTTATTGCTTCCAAAATGTCCTTGGTAGGTACTCCTCTGAGGTAGGCAGTTGAAGTGGCTGCTGCCCTGGTGGAGTGAGATCTAATGCTGTTAGGTACAGGTTTTCCATGGTGTGTATAGCAGAAACGTATACAGTGTCCTATCCATTTTGAAATGGTCTGTTTTGAAATGGCTTTTCCCTGTGCTCCTGCAGCATATGCTATCAATAATTGCTCAGATTTTCTGAAAGCTTTGGTTTTGTCCAAGTAGAAGCGTAACTGCCTGTGTATATCCAAAGAATGCAGTAGTCTCTCCCCTTTATTCTGTGGATTTGGATAAAAAGTTGGCAAGTGGATAGCTTAGTTGAGGGCCACACTTGATACCACCTCTGGCATAAAAGTAGGGTTAGTTCTTAAAGACACCCTGTCTTGATGGAAAATGATAAATGGTTCCACTGCCATTAGTGCCTGTAACTCTGAAACTCTTCATGCTGATGTTATTGTCAGGAGAAGAGCAGTTTTCCAAGAGATATATTTTAAATCTGCTGTGTTTGCTGGCTCAAAAGGAGGTAAAGTTAATTTTGCCAACACGAAGTTGAGGTCCCAAGTTGGAGTAGGTGCTCTACGTGGTGGTCTTATCTTTTTAGCCCCTCTGAGGTACTGTTTTAGCAAAGGATTAAAGAAAATTGGTGGATCCGTGTTGTAATGAGCAGAGATGGCAGAGGCGTGGATCTTGATGGATGAAAAGGAGAGGCCTTTGTCCAGCATCTCAGTTACATATTGTTGTATCTGAGGAATATTTGGGACAAGAGGGTCAAGGCTGTGAGCCTGGTTCCAAGCACAGAATCTCTTTCATTTATCCGAATAGGCTTTCCTGGTACTAGGCCTTCTGGCCTCCAGAATGACATCCATAACAGCTTTGGAGAGAGGCATTGCTTGCTTGACTAGGTAATCTTCCATGCAGCCAGGTTTAAAGTCTTTAGCTGGCTGTGAAGTATCTGATTGTTGTGCCGAGTCAGCAGAGTCAGCAGATGTGGTATTTGAGGCAAAATCCTGGGTGGTTCTTGTGCTAAGTTCTTCAAGATTGGGTACCAGTGCTGGCGTGGCCAGTCTGGTGCAATCAGGATCATCTTTGGCTCTTCCTGCCTGGCTTTGATGAGTACCTTTGGAAGGAGAGGCAGTGGAGGGAAAGCATATACTTGTAGGTTTTTGCAGCTGAATGAGAGGGCATCCACTTTCCATGCTTGTGGATGGTAAGTCCTTGTGCAGAATTTCTGTAGCTGGCAGTTCATTGGGGATGCAAACAGATCTAAGTCCGGGTTCCACCATTTCTGTGTTATCATTCTGAATATTTGTGGATTCAACTCCCATTCGTGGGGATCCATGATGTTTCTGCTTAAGTCATCTGCCAGTGTGTTTTTCTCTCCTGGCAGGAATTGTGCTTGCAGATGAACTTGATAGTTTAGAGCTGCGTTCCACAAGGTCATGGCTTGTCTGCAGAGGGGATAAGAGTGAGTGCCCCCTTGCTTGTTTATGTACCACATAACTGTGGTGTTGTCTGTCTTTAATAGTAGTTGTCCTGGATGTAGCAGGTCCTTGAAGGCTATTAG
Source organism: Protopterus annectens (assembly GCF_019279795.1). NCBI lineage: Eukaryota > Metazoa > Chordata > Ceratodontiformes > Protopteridae > Protopterus > Protopterus annectens. The sequence goes on from NC_056739.1 coordinate 609,439,254, forward strand.
GGCATTCTGTACAGCTAGCATCTCTTTTTGATTGATGTGAAGATGCCTTTGTTCTACGGGCCACCTGTCCTGAATACATTTTCCTGCCATGTGTGCTCCCCAGGCGTAATCCAGTGCATCTGTTGTCAGTGTTTGCCTGGCTGTGGGTTGAGTAAAAGGCTGTCCCTTGTTGAGGTGACAAGCTTGAGCCCACCATCGAAACTCCTGTTGCAGGCAAGGAATTAATGGTATAACTGTTTCCAAACACTGACAGTGTTGAGACCATACACTCTTTAGGTACCATTGTAGTTTCCTCATATGCAGCCTGGCATATGGAATTAGTAGTATGCAAGATGCCATGTAACCCAAGGCCTGCAGAATTTTTCTTGCAGGGAGTTGGGTTCTTGTTGCCATCAACTGAAAATATTGAGTCAGATGTCCTTGCTTGTCTGGCATGAGATAAGCCATCTGGGCTGTTGTATTCAAGCTGGCACCCAGGAATATTATCTTTTGTGAGGGCACTAGTTTTGATTTCTTTTCGTTTACTGTGTACCCTAGGCAACTTAATAACTGTTTTACAAACACCAGATGCTGTAGAAGAATGTCCTTGCTCTCTGCTTGAATCAGGCAGTCGTCCAGGTACAGATAAATTTAAATTCCTTTTTGTCTGCAAAATGCAATTACTGGTGCCAGGCTCTTTGTGAAGACCCTGGGCGCAGTAGATACGCCAAAGGGCAGTGCAGAGAATTGATAGTGCATTGAACCAGCTATGAAACTGAGATATCTTCTGCAGTTTTGTCTGATAGGGACATGCAGGTATCCTTCCTTGAGGTCCAAGATCACGAGCCATGCTTTCTTGCCCAGCATGGGAAGAAGCTGCTGTAGTGTCAACATTTTGAATTTCGGAACATCCAGGTAAGTGTTTAGAGAAGAAAGATCCAGAATGGGCCTCCAAGTTTTGTCCTTTCTGGGAACCAGAAAGAGTCTTGAGTAAAATCCTTGTCCTTGCTCCTGTGGTGGTACCTTTTGAATAGCTCTCATGTCCATGAGTGCTGTAACTTGTTTTTGAGCCTCTGCCCATTGATTTGGTGGCAGGTTTGGCATTCCTCCTTTTAACCTTGGCAGAGTGTGAAAGAGGAACCTGTAACCTTGGGATACAATGTTGAGAACCCATTTGTCTTTGGTGACCATATGCCAATTGTGATAGAAAAGTGCTAGTTTTCCTCCCAAGGGGGCTGCCAAGAGAGAGCTGTTTGACAGCTGTAGTGGGAAGTCATTGGGGCGTTTTTTATAAGGTTGTGGCTTGTCTTCCTCTTCTTTCTGGCCTGATGCACCCCAATGTCGAGGCCTGTAGGAACCTTGTGGTTGACCTCTGCCTCTTGGACGTCTGTATCTGCCCCTTTGGGGTCTGTCTGAAGCTGGAAAGGACCAATTTTTTGTTGGCCAATTTCTGCTAAATTGAGGAGGCTGAACCTGTAAGAAATCCTTCACCGTTTGCATAGATTTTGCCTTATCCTCCATTTTCTTTAATACCTCTTCGGCCTTTACTCCAAATAACACATCCTGCTGTAAAGGTGCATCCAAAAGTTTTGCTTTAACATGATCTGGTAATGTATGTTCTTTTAACCAAGCATGTCTTCTAGTGACAGAACCTGTAACAGCTGCTCTACAGGAGGCCTCTAAAGAATCAAAACCACATTGCAAAGTGTGTTTTCCCACTTGTTCAGCTGCATGCAATAAATTCTGCATTTCCTTTAAATTAGGAGGATCTGATTCTGGTAGCATTTTTTGTTTCAAATGACACATCAGAAACTGCTGATATTTTAACATGTGAAACTGGCAATTTAAGGCCCTCATTGCTAAAGTTGCAGATGTATATACTTTCTTCCCCCATCTGTCCAATGCTCTGGAATCTCTGTCAGAGGGGACTGGATTATTTGCTGATGAGGCCTTAATCCCTTTGGGTCCCTGAGAAATAGTTTCAGGGTCTGCAACAGGGCTTTTATAAAGAAATTTGTGTGAGTCAGGGACTCTGTAGTATCTGTCAGGCTTAACTGGGGCTGGAGGTAAAGAATGAGGATTTAAGCTGGATTCAGTATACACATCATCCACTATATCTAACACTAGTGTAATAGCAAGGGGTCTGTGTTGAGGTAATAAAAGGAAGTCTCTGAGACTTTTCTTGGATTCTGAGTAATCCTGGCCTTCCCAATGGAAATGCTCCCTCATGGTATGTAAGGTTTCACCAAAGGAGTAGTCCTCAGGCGGAGAGGCTGATGGAATTGATTCCTCAGCATCAGAATCCTCATAAGGGGGTAAAGAGTATCCTAGGTCTGAGGATGAATCTGAAGAGATGGATACCTGGTCGGATGAGTCATAGTCTGCATCCAGTCTAGGACTTTTATCAGGAGGGGGATGGGAACCCCTGATCAGAGTGATTAGGTCTTTGGCCATTTTGAGCATTTGTTTCTTAGGAATGGAGGCCTGTCCTGGAGAATGCTGCATTTGTTTCTTTGTTTTTAATGTAGGTTTAGACTTAGCAGAAGATTTAATGCTTAACTGGGTAGGTCTGAAAACACCCTCTGAGGCTGCAGGTTGTTCAGCTACTCTGGATCCCTCTGAAGGGGTAATTTCGGTAGTCTGAATAACTTGTGCGTCCGATGACCCAGCCATCTCCACGTGGGAGTCAGAGGCGGCCTCGCTGAAAACCGGAGAACCGGTGACTGGCCTAGAAGAGGCTTCGTCGTCAGTTTTGGGCCTCGGATGCCTATCCTTGTCTTTGCGCTTTTTATGTATTCCGGTCGTCAGAAGTTCCGACGGCATGGTATAATTGAATTTTCTGCCAAAATAATGTCGGGCAAAATCAAATCAACGTTTAATAGTGCGCGTATTAAACCTAGCACAAAACCGACAACCAGTGACATCGTGGTCTGGGCCTAGGCATGGGATACAATATGAATGGAAATCCTTATGAGGTATTTGCTTCCCACAAGAAATACAGTTATAAACATTTACTGACATCGGTCTGAGGCAAGAAAAAGTTTCCCCAACAGGGTACTTAGCTTTGTAGAAGACTTCGGTTCTGGATTCGGAATGAAAATCTCAGGAGTCGGCTGACCAGCACTTGCGAACTGCTTTTGCTTCGGGCACCGCATGGCAAGAAAGACTGAAGAAAATAGCGTTGGCTGCATCTTATATACCCCTGTCGCACTGACGTCAGGGTGGAGGCAACAGCAATCGACGCCAGACCAAGACTTTGGAACTCAGGCCGACTGGGGAACTGCCTGACAGCAGGATAACCCAAGTGTAATGACTGCAGCAGTGTAACATAATGAACATCTGCTATTCACTTTAATGTTACACATACATTTCAATTCTAAGTCCTTATTCTAGCCAACCTCTACCCACAATCCTTCCAAAAATGAAATACTTTGGGACAGAAACTGAACTGCACAGCTTTAATACACAGAATGGTAGGTTCAAGTAGTAATGGACCCCTCTTACATGGCTTTCTTAAATTCAAAGTAAAAGTTTCCCTCTCAGCTGTTTTACTTGTCCAAACAAGGGGATTCTCTGAAAGATCAGGAAGAAATTATTGTTTTCAGACCCAGAAAGCAGGCATACAGCAGTTTTGTCTCAGCATTGTTTTTCAGACTACACAACTTAAAAGCTTCCTACCAAACATTAAGTAGCAAAGGATAAAAAGCATGTAGTTACAGAAATTATACAAACATAATTGGCACTGTAAAATTAAAATTAAAATGACCTCCATATACAGCTAAACGAGATGCAAGTACCTGAAACCAAGAAAAGTATTTTTTTTTTACTGTGACTTAATCTATGCAGCCGGATACATTATTAAATTAGTGATCTCTACAATGGAAAAGATACTTTCTTCTGCCAGCAGAAGTAGTTTAAAATTTAAACAAATAAATGCAAACAACTGAAGGTAAATCATCCATGAAAAAGAATATAACCTGACCAGCAGTGAAGTCAGTACACATATAAAAACCAAAACAATGTACCAACACAAGAATAGCACATTGCTTAACTAAGGAATGAAATACACATACAAGCAATTTCATTCCACACAGCACTTTGTCGTGCCAGTCTTAAATAGAGCACAGCACATTGTTTTGGTTTAAATATAAAAAAAATCACCCATACTTAATGCACTGCCAATGGAAGAACCTGAAGCTGATGAAGCAAAATCAGAGCAAGACTCACAAATCTAGTCTGCAACTAGGGCTGGTATGTAGAACAAAGCACATACCAGAACCTTGTACAATTCAGAAAAGTCTCTGTACTGCCAGAAATGTCTGCAAGCAGTCCTATTTTGGAATGCAGTGAAGTCCAGCACAATCTACACAATTCACAAAGTACAGTTTTTTACCTACCATAAATGTAGATGTCCGATAGGTATGCATCTGCAGTCATAACATATGGGTTGTCCTGCCTCAGGCAGCCCTTTGGTCGGCCGGATTCCAAAGTCTGGGTCTGGCCTTGGCTGATGTCGCACTTTCCCCGACGTCAGAGCGTCTGGGGTATAAAAGCATCAGCCGACGCCATTTTCCTCAGTTTTTCTTGCCCCAGATGCCAGGTGCCCTCTAGGAAGGCTAAATTTGGATAAATACTGAACATTTCCAAACATTTGCAAATTATATACATGTATAAACAAACAAATACACCATAATAGATTCCCCCAGGTAGCTAGAAGAGGGGTAAGCACCCTAGGAATACCACAGAGGGGAAGGAGGGAGGGTAATCCTGACTGCAGATGCATACCTATCGGACATCTACATTTATGGTAGGTACAAAACTGTACCATGTCCTTCAAGGATGCATCTGCAGTCATAACATATGGGTAGAATACCATAGCCAATCTGGGGGAGGAGGTACTAAGAAAAGGATGGTTTAGTTAAGATCCCCTGCAGGACTGCAGTTGCAAACCCTGCTCTGGATCTAGAGTATAAAGGTAGATTGTAATGCTTGGCAAAAGTATGCACGGAGCTCCAAGTAGCAGCTTCTAAAATGTCCTTGGTAGCCACCCCCCGTAGGAAGGCTGTAGTGGTGGCCGTGGCCCTTGTGGAGTGAGGCCTGATATTTTCAGGAACTGTCTTTCCATGAATGGAGTAGCAAAAGCAAATGCAATTTCCTATCCATTTTGAAATTGTCTGTTTGGAAATTGCTCTTCCTTGCACCCCAGTTGCATATGCTACAAAAATTTGGTCAGTTTTTCTGCTAGTTTTTGTTCTGTCCAAGTAGTAGCGTAGTTGTCTGTGTATATCCAGGGTGTGCAAAAGTTTTTCCCCTCTATTCTGTGGATTAGGGAAGAACGTAGGCAAGTGAATAGCTTGGTTCAAGGATACCCTAGATACCACCTTTGGCATAAAAGTAGGATTGGTTCTTAGTGACACTCTGTCCTGGTGGAAAATAAGAAAAGGCTGCACTGCCATTAATGCTTGTAACTCAGATACTCTTCTTGCTGAAGTGATTGCCAGAAGGAATGCAGTTTTCCAAGATAGAAACTGTAGATCCGCTGATGCTGCTGGTTCAAAAGGAGGTAGTGTCAGTTTCTCCAGCACAAAGTTGAGATCCCAGGCAGGTAGAGGGGGTCTTCTTGGAGGTTTAATATTTTTGATCCCTCTCAGAAATTGTCTGAGGAGAGGGTGTGAGAAAATAGGTGGATCCACATTGTATTCTGCTGAAATTGCTGAAGCATGAATCTTAATGGAGGAATAGGACAGGCCATTGTGGAACAATTCTGCTAAGTATTCTAGGATGTGTGTTAGGTGTGCCATTGTGACATCTATGCCCTTTGATGTGCTCCAAATGAGAAATCTCTTCCATTTAGCTGAGTATGTCTTCCTTGTGGAAGGCCTGCGAGCCTCCAGGTTAATGTCCTTCACCCTCTGAGATAAAATAGTTTGACTGGGGTTTAAGGAATTTTCCAGGCAGTTAGCTGCAATGTTTTCAAGTTGGGATGCAGGGTCTTGAAATTGTTCTGCGTCAGAAGAAGAGGCCATGATTTTGCCTGAGACATGCTTCTCAATAATGGATACCAGTGTTGTCTTGGCCAGTCCGGAGCTATTAGTATCACTTTTGGCTGTTCCTCCCTGATCTTCAGTAGAACCTTGTGCATCAGTGGGAGAGGTGGAAAGGCATATACTGTTAGGGCTTTACAGCTGAAAGAGAGAGAGTCCACCCTCCAAGCTTGTGGGTGGTATGTCCTTGAGCAGAATGTCTTCAGTTGATTGTTGAGTGGGGAGGCAAACAAATCTATCTCTGACATTCTCCATGTCTTTGCTATGAGTTGGAAGATGTCTGGGTGCGGCATCCATTCGTGTGCATCCATGGTAGTTCTGCTTAAGCTGTCCGCCAGTGCATTTTCTTTCCCTGGCACGAATTGGGCCTGTAGTTGGATATTGAGATTCAGGCATAGTTCCCACAGATTCATAGCCATCCGGCATAGAGGGTAGGAATGTGTGCCTCCCTGCTTATTTATGTACCACATGACCGTGGTGTTGTCTGTTCTTATTAGCAGGTGCCCTTGTTGGAGGAAGGGTTTGAATGCCTCGATTGCATGCCTCACTGCCAGCATTTCCTTTTGGTTTATGTGCATGCTTAGCTGTCCTTGAGGCCATAGGCCTTGGATACATTTGTCCTCCATGTGTGCTCCCCATCCTTGGTCTGAGGCGTCCGTGGTGATGGTCTGCCTTGGTTTTGGTTTGTTGAAAGGCAACCCTCTGTTGGACTGGCAGGCCTGAGCCCACCACAGGAATTCCTTTTGAAGGCATGGAATGATTGGTATCATGGTTTCTAAACTGTGACTGTGCTGAGACCATACACTCCGGAGGTACCATTGTAATTTCCTCATATGCAGCCTGGCATGTGGTATTAGAATTATGCAGGATGCCATGTAACCCAGGGCCTGCAGGATTTTCCTTGCAGTAAGCTGAGTTTGTCTTGTCAGAGTCATGAAGTAATCTGGAAGTTGTTTTTGTTTTTCTTCTGTGAGAAAGGCCATTTGGGTGGTTGTGTCCAGATCTGCACCCAAAAAGGTTATCCTTTGGGATGGTACTAGCCTTGACTTTTGGATGTTGACTGTGAATCCCAAGGTCTGTAGTAGGTGTATGGCATAAGCCAAGTCCTTTATCAAAATTTCCTTGTTGTCCGCTTGTAGTAGGCAGTCATCCAGGTATGGGTAAATTTGAATTCCCTGTAGTCTGCAATGTGCAATTACTGATGCCAGGCATTTCGTGAATACTCTGGGTGCAGTAGATAAGCCAAAGGGCAATGCTGAGAATTGATAATGCTCTGATCCTGCAAGAAATCTGAGGTGTCTTCTGCAGTTTGGTTGAATAGGGACGTGCAGGTATGCCTCCTTGAGATCTAGAGTCACCAGCCAAGACTCCTTGCCCAACATGGGAAGAAGTTGCTGTAGGGTCAGCATTTTGAATTTTGGCACAATGAGATAAGCGTTCAGTGTGGACAGGTCGAGAAGAGGCCTCCATTGATTTTCCTTTCTTGGTACAAGGAATAGTCTGGAGTAAAATCCTTGGCCTCGTTCTGAAAATGGTACTTTTTCTATAGCTTTCATCGGAAGTAATTTGCTGATTTGTTTTAAAGCCTCTGCCCTCTGATTTGGTGGAAGGCTTGGCATTCCGCCTCTTTTTGGCAAAGTGTGAAAGTGGAACCTGTATCCTTTGTCTATTATTTGCAGTGTCCATGTATCCTTTGTGATATAATGCCAGTTTTTTGAGAATAAAGCCAGCTTTCTGCCCAAGGGTGCTTCTAGTTGATCCCTGGTAGGCGGAATCAAAGTTAAGTCATTGACCCTGTCTTGGTGTAGTATTTGTTGTTGTTGCTGTTGCACTACTCCTCTGGCTGGCAGGCTGCCACTGACGGCCTCTGTAGGAGCCCTTCGATTGACCTCTGCCTCTAGGGCGCCTGTTCCTGCCTCTCTGGGCTCTGTCCGAGTCTGGAAAGGGCCAATTCTTAGTAGGCCAGTTTCTGCTGAATCTTGGTGGTTAAACTTGCAGGAAATCTTTAACTGTCTGCACAGATTTTGCCTTTTCTTCAACCTTTTTTAAGATCTCCTGAGCAGAGGAGCCAAATAAATTTTGTTTCTCCATTGGAGCATCCAGGAGTTTAGCTTTGACATGGTCTGGCAAAGATTGCTCCTTCAGCCAGGCATGCCTACGAATAACTGCCCCAGTCATAGCTGATCTAAATGAAGCCTCCAGTGCATCATAGCCACATTTTAAGAAATGATTACTAACCTGTTGTGAGTTGTGTACCAAATCCTGAAGGGATTTACGGTCTAGGGGTTCAGGAGAAGAAAGTTTCTTATTCAGTTCATCTAACAAATACTCCTGGTACTGTATCATATGAAATTGACAGTTTAAAGCCCTGACAGAAAGAGTTGCAGAAGTATACACCTTCTTTCCCCATCTCTCAAAAGCTCTGGACTCTCTGTCAGAGGGTAGAGGGTTTTTCGCAGTAGCCGCAACCCCTTTAGGGCCCTGAGAAATAGTTTCTGGGTCTGCAGAATGGGCTTTATACAAATGGAAATGAGAATCTGGGACCCTGTAGTATCTGTCAGGTTTGGCAGGGGCGGAGGAGAGTATCAGGGGCTGTACTGACATCATTGTACACATCATCAATTACATTCAGAACAGGAGGTATAGCTAAGGGCCTATGCTGTGGCAAATGCAAAAAGGTCCTTAATCTTTTTCTAGAATCAGATAAATCCTGACCTTGCCATTGAAAATGCTCTCTCGTGGAGTGTAAAGTCTCACCAAAGAAAAACTCCTCAGGAGGAGAGGCCGAAGGGATAGATTCCTCTGCATCTGAATCCTCGTAAGGCGAGTAAGCCCCTTCCTGGTGGTCTGACAACTCAGATCCATCAGTGGAGTCATCTGAGGAGTGCGGATCAGAGGGGTCAGTCCTGGGCCTTTTGTCTGGAGGAGGTTGAGAGGTCCTGTCTGGGTGAGGTTGTGTACCCCTAATTAAGGAAATAAGGTCCTCAGCAAGGCTGAGGATCTGTGAACGAGAGGAAGGCCTCTGGGAGGAAGATTTGGTAGGCAAAGTTTTAGAAAGTTTGGCAGCTTTAGCCCTTGAAAAGGCCTTAATGGACATGGAAGCAGGGGGCCTAGCTGCCCCAACAATTATTTACTTTGTCTGACATCGGCTGAGGCAAGAAAGAGTCCCCAACGGGGTACTTAGCTTTTTTCGAAGTCTTCAGTAGCTGAAATCACTGGATCTGACCGGCCGGCACTTGCGAACAGCTTCTGCTTCGGGCACCGCGTGGCAAGAAAGACTGAGGAAAATGGCGTCGGCTGATGCTTTTATACCCCAGACGCTCTGACATCGGGGAAAGTGCGACATCAGCCGAGGCCAGACCCAGACTTTGGAATCCGGCCGACCGAAGGGCTGCCTGAGGCAGGACAACCCATATGTTATGACTGCAGATGCATCCTTGAAGGACATCTGTGAAGCAAAGACACATCCTGTAGCTGCACAGCACAAGCACATAGTAACAACCACACACTGCTCTCCTTACCATCACAGTGACAAAACCAAACTAACCTCCAGCAAATAAATGAAATCAGTACCAGATCCCTACACCTGCATATAATGCGAAGTACCCATGCTTCTCAGACATAGCAACAAAGTTGGAAAAGTTAATGCAGTGCTCCCAGCCACATTTCTGGTGTGGCAGCAGATGGAAGAAATACCCATGCAATGCTGTAACAGTACTAAATAATACATGCAGCACTATAAATACACACAGAGCTATGAGCATTACACACTACTGTTACTGTATCTCACAGCTCTGTCATCTGTACCTGCTTGCCCTTATTACTATGTCAGACCATAAATCAGTGACTCAAGTCAGCATTTCTGACTACAGTACTGGGCATATCACTCACATACACACACACACACACACACACACACACACACACACACACACACACACACACACACACACACACACACACACACACACACACACACTCCTCTGTGTGCCTGTCTATACATATGAAACTATTACTTTTATTTTATTTCCAGTTTGATTACTGGGGAAGTCCACTGGGTCCAGAATACCCGTTTTCAGTGGAGGCCCGGGGAGAAAAGCTCCAGGATAAAGAAATGCAAAAAAGGAAGAATATACAAAAAGAAGCAAATACAAATAAAGTAGCAATATACAAGAAACATTGTATAGTAACAGGTTACAATTATGTACATTCAGTGTCATGCATATTCAGCAGGAAATCAATTGTATAGGTTACAATTTATGTACACTCAGTGTTAGGCATATTCAGCAGGAACCGATGTGAATTATTAATGCATTTTACAATAAGTTTTCATTTGAGCAAGCCACTTGTGGTTGGGGAAACACGTTAACATACATGCATATTAGTAATAGTAAAAAATATAAAAGTCAAAATAATCAGTAAACCATGGGATAAAAGCTCCTTAGTCACAAAAATAAACAGATAAAAATATATAGCACAAACCAACTACAGAGCTACCATGTTGCAGGTAAAGCAGCCAAACGAAGGATACTTCCAAATAACAATCAGGCAGAATGGTACTCAGCTTCAATCCAACTTAGACAGATTTTAAAGATCCACACAGGAGCACAAACCATGTAGCAGGTAAAGCAGCCAAACGAAGGATACTGCCAAATAACAATCAGGCAGAATGGTACTCGGCTTCAATCCAACTTAGACAGATTTTAAAGATCCACACAGGAGCACAAAGACCAGAATAAAACTCAGGTTTATTAAAACAAGAGGTGAGCGCTTCCGCTATGAGCTTCTTCAGACCTAATAACATCTACATTCAAAATAACCAAGGTATATATAGTTTCCTTTGAGTCAATTAAAAAATCAGTTAAGACATCAATTAGCTACAAGAACATCTTAAAGGTAGATATACACTATATTTAATTACTACAAGAATATATAAAAAAACTTTTTCATATACTGCATCCACATATAAAAATATGCATATAAAACCATATACTTATGCTACTATGATAAATTTACAAAAATAATAAAATATCACATATATATAAATACAGAAATATATATAGGGAATATATGTATAAAAAGCAACACTAACAGATGGATCATTTATGTAGCCTTCTTCTTTTCAAGGCAGGTTTAATGGATGCACGTTCATTCAAACCTTTACCCCTATCACCCCTCAAAACGATGATCTAACATGTTTCCCTGTACTCTGTGTATGTCCTAATATCTCCTTGTCTAAGACTGTTGTTAATGGATTCAATGACTCTAAAATTAAAGGTGTGCTCTGTACCTGATTCATTTACATGTTTAGAGAGTGCATTATTTAATAACTTCTTCCTGGTACTATACAAGTGTTCTCTAATACGATCGTGTAAGACTCTATTAGTCTTCCCAACGTGGAATGCATGGCAGATATTACATACTGCCAAATACACTATATTAGAGGACATACAATCATGATGACCTAAAAATTTAAAGGATTTACACATATCTGGATGAAAAAACCCTTTCTCAATACTAATATAGGGACAGTAATTGCATGAGCCACATGGCTTAGTAAACCCAAAATCCATACAGCCTCTATTCTCTTTCCTGTGACACAACAGCCTTTTCAGGTTCTTATGATTCTTGTACCTAAAACTAGGGGTTTGAGCAACAATATCCCCTGTCACTATCAACCAAGAGAATAGGCCAAAATTGCTCAAAAAGTTTCGTAATATACCCAGTGTCACTTGAGAAATATAATGGGACTTTGGTAAATCTAGTCCCAGTATTAACAAGGGGGGTAGATATAAACTCATTCGGGCCAAAATATGGTTTGGCTCTGGTTTCCCTCAAAGATGTGAGGTCATTCCGTTGCCTTTCCAACTCTGCATGTGAATAGCCTCTTTCTATCAAATTATCACCAACATTGGCAAGTTCAGAAGAAAAACCAATTTCAGAAGAGTTCATCCTAGATGCTCTCATACCCTGCCCTCTAACTAGATTCCTAAAGATGCAGCCAGGATGCATGCTCGTCCTAAATAAAAAGGCGTTCTTATGACATGCCTTACGGTGGACGCCAGTGTTAATGATACCCGAATCCAATTTCTGAATGTACACGTCAAGATAATCTATAAAATCAAAAGAAAATTTAAACGTAAATTTCAGGCAAGTCATCAAGTTGTTCACTTCTTCAAAGAAGTTACTAAACTCCAGATAGGAACCACGCCATAAAATAAACAGATCATCAACGAAACGCCTATAGAATAGAACATGTTCTGTGAAATTGTTCTGTGTAAATAAAACCTCATGTTCCCATTGAGCAAGGAACATGTTGGTGTAGCTATTGGCACAAGACGTGCCCGTAGCTACGCCATGTTTCTGCAAATAAATATTCTTCCCAAAAATAAAGATGTTATTGTTAAGGGCAGTTTCCAAAAGGAAACATAGCAGCCCTATCTGTACACTTGTATAGTCACTATGTAGGCTTAGATATCTATGGATAAATTGAATGCCAAGATCATTGGGTATCATGGTAAACAGTGATTGAATGTCCATTGTGACAAAGGCTAAATTTTGTGAATCAGTTATACTGCTCACACAACCATAAAGGTCTGTTAGAAATTGTTTAGAGTCCTTTAAAACAAATGGGTCCAAACAAATCACAGGGCGTAAGTACTTCTCTACATACAGAGATAAGGGCTCTGTAACCCAACAACCCCCTGCTACTATAGGCCTCATGGTTGGTCTATAAGAATCTTTATGAATTTTGGGAAGTCCTTGAATAATGGGAATCAGCGGGTTGTTAACACTAAGAAAATCAAATATTTCCCTTGAAATAAGACCAGTTCTACTAATATCAATCAAATCATTCTTAACCGTTGATATAATATTGTGTACATCAGAAGCTGAAATTACCTTATAGAAAGTGTAGTCTTCTAACATCTCATGCATACTAGCAGAGTAGTGATCACTATCCATAATGACAACTTTATTCCCTTTATCTGCTGGCCGAATGGTTAAAGTATCATTATTTTGTAAGGAAAGAAGAGCTTTCCGTTCCCTAAAAGTTAAATTTTGTTTCAAGGATCTCAAAGAATTTCTTGTTCTATTGTCATAAAACTGAAAGATTTCATCTTCAGTTAACTTACTATAGGCTTCAACTAGTGGATGATTGAGAGGGGTGTAAGAACTTGGTTTCCTTAAAAAGGGCCTTACTCTCTCTGTCTCTACAGTATCACAATCCTGATTGCCAAACGTAAGGCGTAGCATAACATCCCTGCAAAAAATCTAAGAAACTTCTCTAATGATAAGGTGGGTCAAAGTCATTATAGAGAACCCGTAGATGTCCAGGGTTCATCTAAGGGGTTAGACCCTGTCTTGAATTCTAACAATGTCACTAATGAAGGGATGTCCTCAGTGGACAATTTACCCCCACATAGTTTTGTTAACCACCCTGGAACTAATACCTGTCCTACGAATACTGAACAGGTTGTTAGACCTAAAGTATCTAAAGGTAATACCTTTGGTCATAACTCTAATAGTAATGGCGAATCTGGTTACCTGCCTTCTTTTCCTTTACCCGTTCTTGTGAACAGGGGAGGGGGGAGAGGGAGGTCAACCAGCAGGAACAGGTACAAGAGGAAGTTGTCAGGTGAAATTCAACAGAATCAAACTATAAAGAGAATGTGGAACAAGGACGTTTCACACTAATCCATAATATTTCTAGATATGACCTCACGTTACATGAATGTAATATACTACAGAAAGGTTTGAATTTTATACCTACCCGTCCTAGTAAGTTAGAAGATACTATACTTGACCTAAAGATTTTTTGCAGGGATGTTATGCTACGCCTTACGTTTGGCAATCAGGATTGTGATACTGTAGAGACAGAGAGAGTAAGGCCCTTTTTAAGGAAACCAAGTTCTTACACCCCTCTCAATCATCCACTAGTTGAAGCCTATAGTAAGTTAACTGAAGATGAAATCTTTCAGTTTTATGACAATAGAACAAGAAATTCTTTGAGATCCTTGAAACAAAATCTAACTTTTAGGGAACGGAAAGCTCTTCTTTCCTTACAAAATAATGATACTTTAACCATTCGGCCAGCAGATAAAGGGAATAAAATTGTCATTATGGATAGTGATCACTACTCTGCTAGTATGCATGAGATGTTAGAAGACTACACTTTCTATAAGGTAATTTCAGCTTCTGATGTACACAATATTATATCAACGGTTAAGAATGATTTGATTGATATTAGTAGAACTGGTCTTATTTCAAGGGAAATATTTGATTTTCTTAGTGTTAACAACCCGCTGATTCCCATTATTCAAGGACTTCCCAAAATTCATAAAGATTCTTATAGACCACCCATGAGGCCTATAGTAGCAGGGGGTGGTTGGGTTACAGAGCCCTTATCTCTGTATGTAGAGAAGTACTTACGCCCTGTGATTAGTTTGGACCCATTTGTTTTAAAGGACTCTAAACAATTTCTAACAGACCTTTATGGTTGTGTGAGCAGTATGACTGATTCACAAAATTTAGCCTTTGTCACAATGGACATTCAATCACTGTTTACCATGATACCCAATGATCTTGGCATTCAATTTATCTATAGATATCTAAGCCTACATAGTGACTATACAAATGTACAGATAGAGCTGCTATGTTTCCTTTTGGAAACTGTCCTTAACAATAACATCTTTATTTTTGGGAAGAATATTTATTTGCAGAAACATGGCGTAGCTATGTGCACGTCTTGTGCCAATAGCTACGCCAACATGTTCCTTGCTCAATGGGAACATGAGGTTTTATTTACACAGAACAATTTCACAGAACATGTTTTATTCTATAGGCATTTCGTTGATGATCTGTTTATTTTATGGCGTGGTTCCTATCTGGAGTTTAGTAACTTCTTTGAAGAAGTGAACAACTTGATGACTTGCCTGAAATTTACGTTTACATTTTCTTTTGATTTTATAGATTATCTTGACGTGTACATTCAGAAATTGGATTCGGGTATCATTAACACTGGCGTCCACCGTAAGGCATGTCATAAGAACGCCTTTTTATTTAGGACGAGCATGCATCCTGGCTACATCTTTAGGAATCTAGTTAGAGGTCAGGGTATGAGAGCATCTAGGATGAACTCTTCTGAAATTGTTTTTTCTTCTGAACTTGCCAATGTTGGTGATAATTTGATAGAAAGAGGCTATTCACATGCAGAGTTGGAAAGGCAATGGAATGACCTCACATCTTTGAGGGAAACCAGAGCCAAACCATATTTTGGCCCGAATGAGTTTATATCTACCCACCTTGTTAATACTGGGACTAGATTTACCAAAGTCCCATTATATTTCTCAAGTGACACTGGGTATGTTACGAAACTTTTTGAGCAATGTTGGCCTATTCTCTTGGTTGATAGTGACATAGGGGATATTGTTGCTCAAACCCCTAGTTTTAGGTATAAGAATCATAAGAACCTGAAAAGGCTGTTGTGTCACAGGAAAGAGAATAGAGGCTGTATGGATTATGGGTTTACTAAGCCATGTGGCTCATGCAATTACTGTCCCTATATTAGTATTGAGAAAGGGTTTTTTCATCCAGATATGTGTAAATCCTTTAAATTTTTAGGTCATCATGATTGTATGTCCTCTAATATAGTATATTTGGCAGTATGTAATATTTGCCATGCATTCTACGTTGGGAAGACTAATAGAGTCTTACGCGATCGTATTAGAGAACACTTGTATAGTATCAGGAAGAAGTTATTAAATAATGCACTCTCTAAACATGTAAATGAATCAGGTACAGAGCACACCTTTAATTTTAGGGTCATTGAATCCATTAACAACAGTCTTAGACAAGGGGATATTAGGACATACACAGAGTACAGGGAAACATGTTAGATCATCGTTTTGAGGGGTGATAGGGGTAAAGGTTTGAATGAACGTGCATCCATTAAACCTGCCTTGAAAAGAAGAAGGCTACATAAATGATCCATCTATTAGTGTTGCTTTTTATACATATATTCCCTATATATATTTCTGTATTTATGTATATGTGATATTTCATTATTTTTGTAAATTTATCATAGTAGCATAAGTATATGGTTTTATATGCATATTTTTATATGTGGATGCAGTATATGAAAAAGTTTTTTTATATATTCTTGTAGTAATTAAATATAGTGTATATCTACCTTTAAGATGTTCTAGTAGCTAATTGATGTCTTAATTGATTGTTTAATTGACTCAAAGGAAACTATATATACCTTGGTTATTTTGAATGTAGATGTTATTAGGTCTGAAGAAGCTCATAGCAAAAGCGCTCACCTCTTGTTTTAATAAACCTGAGTTTTATTCTGGTCTTTGTGCTCCTGTGTGGATCTTTAAAATCTGTCTAAGTTGGATTGAAGCTGAGTACCATTCTGCGTGATTGTTATTTGGAAGTATCCTTCGTTTGGCTGCTTTACCTGCAACATGGTAGCTCTGTAGTTGGTTTGTGCTATATATTAGTAATAGTGTTAACACTTTACTTGTGCTCATGTAAAATAAGAAGCTATTTACAATATTTACAAAGTTGAAACAGTGTGCTGTTTAGCTCTAAGACTAAGCGGTCTTAATTACAGGAAAGGACATTACCTACTGACCACAGTAAAAGACGCAAACTTAGAACAAGAGTTAAATGACTTATCCAGGCCTGATGGAATTATGAAGTAATGCACTATCTATGCCCGTAGTACTTGTGGTCCAACTCTACTGTATGCAGTTCGACTGTTAAGACAATTAATGTTCATGAATAACTCTACGATTGGACTTTAAACAAGGTAGGCTGCACAAAATCCTTTTAAAGAGCTGCTAACTAAATCTGTGAATCCAACTGCCCATGTTCTGCTACGCTCTTTGTTTACTTGTTTTATTAATTTGACTAATTGTCCTTTTTCTTACTTGTTGAAGAAGGAATTTCAGCAAATCAGAGGGACAGAACATGATGAATGCAACAACTACCCCTGAGTTAGTAGATGACAGCAAAAAGCAGTCCTCAGTTACAAAAAGCACTCTTGAAATGAGGTTACTCCAAGGAAATTTCTTGTTTCTCCACTGTGCATCAGCCTTGGAGATACTATATTACACAAAGGGATACAGGGACAAAGTCCTTTGCATGGGCAGTGTGAGATATGTTGCGAACCAAGTGAATGCAGGACCTGAAATTCACTCTGTATCATGCTTTGAATTCAAGTAGAATTTAAAAATTCTGATGTTCACAACTGTGGCAAAGAATGAGACAGAATAATAAGCTCATACAAAGTTTTAGTAGGACAGGTGGCTGAGGCATTCAGCTTGGCAGTAACAAAGTTACAAAGAAATGAAAAAAATATATTAGTTACAAACGGAAAGAAATAAAAATAACATTAAAAATGTTATAAATAAAAACTATTTCTCAATGTTCTGAAACTTCAGTGATCCTCAGGAAGGGTTCCATTCCAGGCAGTGCATCCTACGTTTATGTAACTTACTTGTGTATCCAGGTAGGTCCAACTAGGAGTGACCTCAGAGTAATGAGCAGGACAGTTACTTCCTCAGAATTACACCGTAAGCAAGAATAGAAAGGAAGAGACTGGTTTTGTTCTCAAAGTCTACATTTACTTTAAGCACACATACATTAATGAAGTAGTGGTATGATGACCAGTCCTTGGGGTGTTTGACTCTTAACTGTCCTTTCACTTGAGAGTGCCCTTCTTTCCAACCCCCCTACCACCACCACTGCTACATCCCAATGTCTCTCTGTTGTGAAAGCAGCAACTTGTAAGAGATGGAATGAAATGCCTTACTGAAATCCAGGAACACAGTGACCACAGGTTTTCATCATTCAGATTTACAAATACAGGAGGTTTATCTGGCATGACTGTGCCTTACACAATGAAGCCACATCGACGGACATTTGAGGGCTGGACACTGTGCCTGTAATAATGATGACGCTCACAAGCTAGTACTGTTAACCTACTACATACAAACAGACAGAGGCATTTGTGCATGCACATACCCACATCTGCACATATATGGACATATATACATAAAATATGTTCTAGTTTTCCCATTTAACTTTTTCACGAATTTTTCATGTTCCTTTTTCCTGTGTTCTCTTCTCTTTACCAATGCCCATTTTTTTCAACATTTTCGTATTTACTTTCATTATTTACTCATGCCCAAGCTACAGACAATACATTTCTTTCATTATTTATAGTACTAAGATTCGTAGGAGGTTGCCTGTATATCAGATGAATATTCCCATTTAAAATGTTTTTACTGAGCAACTGAAAAGTACAGTTGTGTACACTTACCATAAATGTACATGTTCGAGTGTATTCACTGTTGCAGTCATTACACTTGGGTTATCCTGCTGGCAGGCTACCCTCAGCCGGCCTGAATTCCCAAGTCTAGGTCCAGCATCGGTTGCTGTCGCCTCTTTCCTGACGTCAGTGCGCCAGGGGTATAAAAGATGCAGCTGACGCCAGTTTCTTCAGTTTTTCTTGCCTCAGATGTCAGGTGCCCCCAAAAAGGGAAGGCTAAAAATATGCCAATAAAAAAATGCAAGCACCAAAATATATAATACCTTCATCTACAAGCAAATACACCACATAGTTTGTATAGATTAGAGAAGTGCAGCTAAGTTCCAGCAAAAAAGAGATAGGGGATGGTGGGAGGGTAACCTGGACTGCAACAGTGAATACACTCGAACATCTACATTTATGGTAAGTGTACACAACGGTACTATGTTCTTCGTGTTTCACTGTTGCAGTCATTACACTTGGGTTGAATCCCAAAGCTAAGGTTGGGAGGCTGGAGCTAAATAGCATTAGGAGTGGCTATGAGGCCCTGCAGAACTACAGTGACAAAGCCTGCCCTGGATTTAGAGTAGAGTGGTAAGTGATAGTGCTTTGTAAAGGTGTGCACTGAACTCCAGGTAGCGGCCTCTAAAATGTCTTTGGTTGGTACTCCCCTGAGGAAGGCTGCTGAAGTGGCTGCTGCTCTGGTAGAATGGGGCCTAATGCCCTCAGGCACTGGCTTGCCATGTTGTGAATAGCAGAAACAAATGCAGTGGCCTATCCACTTTGATATGGTCTGCTTTGAGACAGGCTTTCCTTGTGATCCTGCAGCATATGCCACTAGTAGTTGCTCAGTTTTTCTGAAAGCTTTGGTTCTGTTCAAGTAGAAGCATAGCTGTCTGTATATGTCCAAAGAATGCAGAATTCTCTCCCCCTTATTCTTTGGGATTGGATAAAAAGTAGGCAGATGAATAGTTTGGTTAAGGGCCACACTGGACACTACCTTAGGCATAAATGTCGGGTTTGTTCTCAGAGAAACCCTGTCTGGATAAGGGTTCCACAGCCATGAGTGCCTGTAGCTCTGAGATTCGTCTTGCAGAGGTTATTGCCAGGAGCAGAGCTGTTTTCCAAGATAAAAACTTTATGTCAGCTGTAGCGGCTGGCTCAAAAGGGGGCAGAGTGAGTTTTTCCAAAACATAATTGAGGTCCCATGCAGGTACTGGTGATCTCCTTGGAGGGCTTAAATTTTTGGCTCCTCTGAGGTATTGCCTTAACAAAGGATGAAAAAAGATTGGTGGCTCTGTATTGTAACGAGGCGAAATGGCAGAGGCATGAGTTTTAATTGATGAAAATGATAGGCCTTTGTCCAGCATCTCAGTTAAGTATTGCAAAATCTGAGGAATGTTTGGTACTGCTGTGTCAATTCCTTGTGCCTGGTTCCAGGCAAAGAATCTCTTCCATTTTCCAGGCTATGATTTTCTAGTACTAGGCCTCCTGGCCTCCAAAATGACATCCATCACCGCTTTAGTGAGAGGTGTGTTTTGTATGACTACATTATCGTCCATGCTGCCAGATTTAAGGTCTTGAGTTGGCTGTGCAGGATCTGATTGTTTTGTTGGGACAGTAGGTGAGGTATTTGAGGTAAGGTCCAGGATGGGCATTGAGACAAGTTCCTTAGTATTGGATACCAGTACTGGCGGGGCCAGTCTGGGGCAATCAGTATCATTTTTGGCTTCTCTTGTCTGACCTTTAGGAGTACCTTGGGGAGGAGAGGCAGTGGAGGAAAGGCATATACTGTTAAGTGGTTCCAGCTGAAAGATAGGGCATCCACTTTCCATGTTTGTCTGTGATAAGTCTTTGTTCAGAATCTCTTTAGTTGGCAGTTGTGAGGAGAGGCAAATAGGTCTATGTCCGGGCATCCCCATTTCCTTGTTATCATTTTGAAGATTTGTGGATCCAATTTCCACTCGTGGGGATCCATGAGGTTTCTGCTTAGTTCGTCTGCCAGAGTATTTATCTTTCCTGGCAAGAACTGTGCCTGCAGATGTACTTGGTAAGTCAATGCTGCGTCCCACAAAGTCATGGCTAGTCTGCAGTGAGGGTAAGAGTGAGTGCCTTCCTGCTTGTTTATATACCACATGACCGTGGTATTGTCTGTCTTTATCAGTAGTTGTCCCAGATGAAGTAGGTCCTTGAGGGCTGTCAGAGCATTCTGAACAGCTAGTATCTCTTTTTGATTGATATGTAGATGCATTTGGTTGGCGGACCATGTGCCCTGAATACATCTTCCTGCCATGTGTGTCCCCCAGGCATAATCTGATGCGTCCGTTGTCAATGTCTGCCTGGCTGGGGGTAAGATGAATGGCTGTCCCTTGTTCTTGTGACAGGCCTTCACCCACCATCGAAACTCCTGTTGCAGGCAGGGAATGAGAGTAATTATTGTTTCCAGGCAGTGACAATGCTGAGTCCAAACACTTTTTAGGTACCACTGAAGTTTCCTCATATGCATTCTTGCATATGGAATTCATAGAATGCAGGGTGCTGTGAAGCCCAAAGCCTGCAGAATATTTCTTGCAGATAACTGGGCCTTTATTGCCAACAGTTTGAAATAGGTAGTCAGTTGCCTTTGTTTGTCTGGCGTGAGATAAGCCATCTGGGCAGCTGTATTTAAGCTTGCACCCAGGAATATTATCTCTTGAGAGGGTATTGGTTTTGATTTTTGTTCGTTGACTGTGCACCCTAGGCATGATAGTAATCTCTTTACAAACGCCAGATGCTGTAGTAGAATGTCCTTGTTCTCTGCTTATATGAGGCAGTCGTCCAAGTAAGGATATATTTGTATTCCTCCTTGTCTGCAGAATGCAATTATTGGTGCCAGGCACTTTTTGTAAGACCCTGGGTGCAGTAGATAAGCCAAAGGGCAGTGCAGAGAATTGGTAGTGCACTGAGCCAGCTTTGAATCTGAGGTATCTTCTGCATGATTGATTGATTGGGACATGCAGGTATGCCTCCTTTAGGTCTAATGTCACAAGCCAAGCCTTCTTGCCCAGCATGGGCAGAAGCTGCTGTAAGGTCAACATTTTGAATTTTGGTATATCCAGATGTGTGTTTAGAATAGACAGGTCCAGTATTGGTCTCAAGGCTTTGTCCTTTCTGGGTACCAGGAATAGTCTTGAATAAAATCCTTGTCCCTGCTCTTGTTCCGGTACTTGTTGAATGGCCCTCATGTCCATGAGGGATGAGACTTGTTTTTGTGCCTCTGCCCATTGTTTTCTTGGTAGGTCTGGCCAACCATTTGCCCTTGGCAGGGTATGAAAGTGAAACTTGTAGCCCTGTGACCCTATGTCTAAGACTCATTTGTCCTGGGTTATGATGTGCCAAGTTTGAGAAAAAAGTGCTAGTTTTCCCCCTAAAGGTGCTGCCAAAAGATAAGTGCTTGGCGCAGGCAGGGGGAAGTCATTGGGACTGTTTCCTGTAAGGTTGTGATTTGTCTTCTCCACTTTTGGAGGTAGAAGCACCCCATTGTTTAGACTTGTATGAACCTTGGGGCTGGGATCTGCCTCTTGGGCGTCTGTATCTGCCCCTTTGTGGTCTGTCTGACACTGTAAAGGACCAATTCTTTGTAGGCCAGTGTCTGCTAAACCTTGGAGGCTGTACCTGTAAGAAATCCTTGACAGTTTGCATAGATTTAGCTTTGTCCTCCATTTTCTTTAACACCTCTTCTGCTTTAACACCAAACAAAGTATCATGCTGTAATGGAGCATCTAATAATTTTGCTTTAACATGATCTGGTAAATTTTGTTTCTTTAACCAAGCATGCCTCCTAATGACAGAACCCATGACAGCGGCCCTGCAGGAGGCCTCGAAAGAATCAAAGCCACATTGCAAAGTATGCTTTCCAACTTGCTCAGCTGCATGCAATAAATCCTGCATTTCTTTGTTTTCCGCACCTTCAGAATTTATCAACATTTTCTGTTTAAGCAGTGACATAATATATTGCTGATATTTGAGCATATGGAATTGACAATTTAAAGCCCTTATATAGTCAAGGTAGGAGAAGTGCAAATCTTCTTTCTCCATCTGTCTAATGCCCCAGAATCCCTGTCGGAGGGGGTAGGGTTTTTTGCAGTGGATGGCTTGACCCCTTTGGGACCCTGAGAAATAGTTTCTGGGTCAGCAGCAGGGTTCTTGAAAAGTAATTTATGAGAGTCAGGCACCCTGTAGTACCTGTCCGGCTTAACAGGAGCTGGAGGTAAGGAGTCAGGAGTCAGACTAGACTCTGAAAATACATCATCTACAATATCTAACACAGGCGGAATAGCTAGGGGCCTGTGTTGAGGGAGTAGTTACATTCAGAATAATCTTGGCTCTCCCAGTGGAAATGTTCCCTCATGGTATGCAAGGTTTCCCCAAAAGAGTATTCCTCAGGAGGAGAGGCTGAAGGGATAGATTCTTCAGCATCAGAATCCTCATAGGGAGGAAGAGAGTATTCCTGATCAGTAGAGGAATCTGAAGAAATGGAAACCTGATCTGAAGATTCATATTCTGCCTCTTGCCTAGGCCTCTCATCGGGAGGGGGATGGGAACCCCTGATCAAAGTAATTAAGTCTTCGGCCATTTTGAGCATCTGTTTTTGGGCATGGAGGCCTGACCATGAGGCTGTTGTACTTGTTTCTTTGTCTTTAAAGATGCTTTTGTCTTTGCCCTTGTAGCTGGAGTCGCTTTAATGTACAATTGAGTAGGTCTGAAAACACCCTCAGAAGCCGATGCCTGCTCAGCGGCTCCAGACCCATCTGAGGGAATAGTTTCTGAAGATCCAATACCCTGAGCTTCCAGCAGCCTAGCCGACTCCACGTGGGAGTCTGTAGCGGCCTGCAGGTCCAAAGTAGTGGGCGTCAGGGGCTGCGAAAGCGCCTCACTGAGAGCCGGCGAACCGGCGACTGGCTTAGAAGAAGCCTCGTCATCGGTTTTAGACCTCGGATGCCTGTCCTTTTCTTTTTCTTTGCGTTTCTTGTGAATTGCGGTAGTCGGTTGGTTATCCGATGGCATCGTGTAATTAAATCTTCTACCAAAATAGTGGAAAGCAAAATCGTACCGGCGCTTTATAGTGTGCTGGTTAAACCTAGCACAAAACCGACAACAAGCAACGTCATGGTCGGGCCTAGGCAAGGAATACAGTAAGAATGAAAATCCTTATGAGGTATTTGCTTCCCACAAGAAATACAATTATTAACTTTTTCTGACATCGGTCTGGAGCAAGAAAAACGTGTTCCCCAATGGGGTACTTAGCTTTAAATGAAGACTTCGGATCTGAAATTCGAACACCAAAATCTCAGGAGTCGTCCGACCAGCACTTGCGAACTGCTTCTGCTTCGGGCACCCTGCGGTAAGAAAGACTGGAGAAAATGGCGTCGGCTGCATCTTTTATACCCCTGGCGCACTGACGTCAGGGAAGAGGCGACAGCAACCGACGCCGGACCTAGACTTTGGAATTCAGGCCGACTGAGGGTAGCCTGCCAGCAGGATAACCCAAGTGTAATGACTGCAACAGTGAAACACGAAGAACATCAGACATAAATCACTGAGTAAAACAGGATAAATAAACTTTATGAAAAGAAATGAGAAGAGCAACAAAAAGATCATTTATCATTATTTCAGTACAAAAACCTGCAGGTATTGTATTGATCAATTTACCTGTCCAGGTTACTCAAAAAATGAGGTTCAACAAATAGTGCAGATGTTGCAAAACAAAGGCTCAAAGGCACATAAGAACAATCCAAAAAAACAAAGGGAGAACACCAGCGCAGATATAAATTATTATTACACTGTTGCAAAGCTTTCAAGTAAAACACCCTTTTTCAATGTATACATTTACAATTGATTACATCACTCTTTTATAATCAATCTGGAGTCACATTGTAGTATTAATCAATGACATCCCTAATTCACTCTAGCTAACTCTACAGTTAGCATCAAACCACTATTAAAAAATAAATAAATTTATAAATACTGATGTGGCTGCATTAGTTATACATGTATGTATTAATAGTTTGTATTACTGTTTTAAAATGTTTTTATTTAATGATATTTTGGAACGAATTGTACTTATAACTTAAATTTTAGATTGTAAATATATGCATTGAAAAAGGGTGTTTTACCTGGAGGCTTTGCAATAGTTTAATAATAAATTATATCTGCGCTGGTGTTTGAAAGCTCTGACTGTTTGTTTTTTGGACTACTCAAAAAATAAGGCCTACACTTTCAGTTAAACAATATACAGAATGTTCTTCCATTACACCTTCAAAGTTAAAAAAAGTACAGTTGTGTACACTTACCATAAATGTAGAAGTTAGAGTGTATTCACTGTTGCAGTCATTACATTTGGGTAATCTGCTGGCAGGTTGCCCTCAGTCAGCCTGAATTCCAAAGTCTTGGGTCCTGCGTCGGTTGCTGTCTACTCTTCCATGACGTCAGGTCGTCAGGGGTATAAAACATGCAGCCGACACCATTTTCTTTAGTTTTTCTTGGCCCCCATGTCAGGTGCTCCCAAAAAGGTAGCAAAACAAAATAAATATAAATATATATATATATATATATATATATATATATATATATATATATATATATGTGTGTATGTATATATATATATATATATATATATATATATATATATATATATATACATGCATCAATATAAACTTTACCTTCATCTACAAGCAAATACACCACATAGGTTGTAGAAGATAGAGAAGGAAAGATAAACTCCAGAATGACAGGGGGATGGCGGGAGGGTAACCTGGACTACAACAGTGAATACACTCGAACACCTATATTTATGGTAAGTGTACACAACTGTACTATGTTCTTTATGTTTCACTGTTGCAGTCATTACATTTGGGTAGAATCCCAAAGCTATGGTTGGGAGGCTGGAGCTAAACAGCATTACGAGTGGCTATAAGGCCCTGCAGAACTGCAGTGGCAAAGCCTGCCCTGGATTTAGAGTAGAGAGGCAAATGATAATGCTTTGTAAAAGTGTGAACAGAACTCCAAGCAGCAGCCTCTAAAATGTCTTTGGTTGGTACTCCCCTTAGAAAGGCTGCTGAAGTCACTGCAGCTCTGGTGGAATGAGACCTAATGCCCTTGGGCACAGGTTTGCCATGGTTTAAGTAGCAGAAACGGATGCAGTGGCTTATCCACTTTGAAATTGTCTCCTTTGATATAGCCTTGCCTTCTGATCCTGCAGCATATGTCACTAGTAATTGCTCAGTTTTTCTTAGAGCTTTAGTCCTGCTTAAGTAGAATCTTAGCTGTCTGTGTATGTCCATGGAATGCAGAATTCTCTCTCCCTTGTTCTGCAGATTTGGATAAAAGGTTGGCAGATGAATTGTTTGGTTAAGAGCCACACTGGAAACCACCTTAGGCATAAAAGTAGGATTTGTCCAAAGAGATACCCTGTCTGGGTGAACTATAATAAAAGGCTCTACAGCCATGAGGGCCTGTAGCTCTGATACTCTTCTTGCTGAAGTAATTGCTAGTAGCAGAGCTGTTTTCCATGATAAGAACTTTATATCAGCGGTAGCAGCTGGTTCAAATGGAGGCAGGGTGAGCTTTTCCAACACATAATTGAGGTCCCATGCAGGCAGTGGTGCTCTTTTAGGAGGCCTTACATTTTTGGCTCCACTAAGACACTGCTTTAGTAAAGGATGAGAAAAGATTGGTGGCTCTGTATTGTAAAGAGCCGAAATGGCAGATGCATGGATTTTAATTGATGAGAAAGATAGGCCTTTGTCAAGCATCTCAGTTAAGTATTGCAAAATCTGAGTTATATTTGGTTCTGCTGTATCAATTCTTTGTGCTTGATTCCAAGCACAGAATCTCTTCCATTTGTCAGCATAAGATTTTCTAGTGCTAGGCCTTCTGGCTTCCAAAATGACATCCATCGCAGCTTTACTGAGAGGAGTTGTTTGTATGACTATATGATCAGCCATATTGCCAGGTTCAGAGTCTGTAGTTGATTGTGCAGGATCTGATTGTTTTGCTGGGACAGTAATTATGGTCTTTGAGGCAAGGTCCAAGCTGGGTATTGAAACAAGTTCCTTAGGATTGGGTACCAGTATTGGCTGGGTCAGTCCGGGGCAATTAGTATCATCTTTGGTTTCTCTTGTCTGACTTTTTGGAGGACCTTGGGGAGAAGAGGCAGAGGTGGAAAGGCGTAAACTGATAGGTTTTTCCAACTGAAGGATGGGGCGTCCACTTTCCATGCTTGTCTGTGGTAAGTCCTTGTGCAGAATTTTTTCAATTGATAATTTTGTGGAGAGGCAAACAGATCTATGTCTGGGCTCCCCCATTTATCTGTTATCATGCTGAAGACTTGTGGATTTAGTTTCCACTCGTGAGGATCCATAAGGTTTCTGCTTAAATCGTCTGCCAGAGTGTTTTGTTTTCCTTGCAGGAATTGAGGTTGAATATATACTACATGACTGTGGTGTTGCCTGTCTTTATCAGTAGTTGTCCTGGATGAAGTCAGTCCTTGAAGGCTGTTAGGGCATTTTGAACAACTAGCATCTCTTTCTGGTTGATATGTAGATGCATTTGTTTTGGTGACCATATGCCCTAAATGCATCTTCCTGCCATGTGGGCCCCCACACATAATCTGATGCGTCTGTTGTTATGGTTTGCCTGGCAGAGGGTAGAGTGAATGGCCATCCCATGTTTTGGTGACATGCCTTTGCCCACCACAGAAACTCCTGTTGCAGGCAGGGAATGAGAGGAATCATTGTTTCCAGACTGTGAGAATGTTAACTCCATAAACTTTTTAGGTACCATTGAAGATTCCTCATATGCAGTCTTGCATATGGAATCAGTAGGATGCAAGATGCCATGAAGCCCACAGCCTGCAGAATTTGTCTTGCAGAAGACTGGGTTTTTGTTGCCATCAGTTTGAAGTAAGTAGTCAGTTGCCTTTGCTTGTCTGGCATGATGTAAGCCATCTGGGCAGCTGTATTCAAGCTTGCACCCAGGAATATTATCTTTTGAGAGGGTACCAGTTGTGATTTCTTTTTGTATATTGTGTACCCTAGGCATGTTAGAAGCCTTTTCACAAATGCCAGGTGTCAAAGAAGAGTGTCCTTGTTCTCTGCTTGAATGAGACAGTCGTCCAAGTAAGGATATATTTGTATACTTTTTTGTCTGCAAAATGCAATTACTGGTGCCAGGCACATTTGTAAAGACCCTGGGCACAGTAGATAAGCCAAAGGGCAGTACAGAGAATTGGTAATGCATTAAGCCAGCCTTGAATCTGAGGTATCTTCTACACGATTGTCTTATTGGGACATGCAGGTATGCCTCTTTTAGGTCTAAAGTAACCAACCAAGCATTCTTGCCCAGCATAGGCAGAAGATGCGGCAAAGTCAGCATTTTGAATTTTGGAAAGTCCAGGAATGTGTTCAAAATCGATAAATCCAGTATTGGCCGCCAGGCCTTGTCCTTTCTGGGTACCAGAACAGTCTTGAGTAAAAACCTTGCCCCTTTTCCTGTTCTAGTACTGTCTGAATGGCCCCCATATCCATGAGGGACGTAACCTGTTTCTGTGCCTCTGCCCATTGATTTTTTGGCAGATCTGGCCAACCATTTGCTATTGGCAGAGTGTAGAAATGGAATCTGTATACTTGTGATACGATGTTTAGTACCCACTTGTCCTGGGTTATTAACTGCCAATTTTGAGCAAAAAGTGCTAATCTTTCCCCAATGGGTGCTGCCAAAAGATAAGTGCTTGGTGCAGGCAGAGGGAAGTCATTGGGATTGCTTTCTGTAGGTTTGCGCTTTATCTCCTCCAGATTTGGAGGTGGAAGCGTCCCATTGCTTTGACCTGTATGAATCTTGCGCCTGGTATCTGGAACCCTTAGGGTGTCTGGATTTGCCCCTTTGAGCTCTGTCTGACACAGGAAAGCACCAATTTTTTTAGGCCAGTGTCTACTGAATCTTGGTGGCTGCACTTGTAAGAAGTCTTTAACAGTTTGCATAGACTTAGCTTTGTCTTCCATTTTCTTTAAAACCTCTTCTGCCTTAATACCAAACAGAGAATCATGCTGTAAAGGTGCATCTAGCAATTTAGCTTTAACATGATCAGGCAAATTTTGTTCCTTTAACCAGGTCACCGATCCAGTAACTGCGGCCCTGCAAGAGGCCTCTAAGGAATCAAAAATCAAAACCACATTGCAAAGTATGCTTTCCAACTTGTTCAGCTGTATGCAGTAATTCCTGCAATTCTTTATTTTCTGCACATTCTGAAATCAACATAATTTTCTGTTTCAGCAATCCCATAACATGTTGCTGGTACTTAAGCATATGAAATTGACAGTTTAAGGCCCTGATTGCCAAGGCTGCAGATGTATAAACCTTTTTTCCCCATCTGACCAGTGCCCTTGAATCTCGGTCAGAGGGGGTAGGATTTGTTGCTGTTGAGGCCTTAACTCCCTTTGGACCCTGTGAAATAGTTTCATGATCAGCAGCAGGGTTTCTAAATAAAAATTTATGTGAGTCAGGGACCCTGTAATATCTGTCAGGCTTACTGGGAGCCGGAAGTAAGGAGTCAGGGGACAAGCTTGACTCCGAAAACCCATCATCCACAATGTCTAAAACAGGGGGGAATGGCTAAAGGCCTAAGCTGAGGGAGAAGAAGGAAATCCCCAAGCCTCTTTTTTGACTCTGAGAAGTCTTGACTCTTCCAGTGAAAATGCTCCCTCAAAGTATGCAAGGTTTCTCCAAATGAATAATCCCCAGGAGGAGATGAATTGGAATGGACTCCTCAGCATCAGAATCCTCATAGGGAGGCATAGATAATTCCTGATCAGAAGAGGAATCAGAAGAAATAGAAACCTGATCTGAAGATTCATAATCAGTGTCTTGCCTAGGCCTCTTATCAAGAGGGGGATGGGTACCCCTGATCAAGGTAATAAGGTCTTCAGCCACTTTGATCATCTGATTTTTAGGCATAGAGGCCTGTGTACATGGCCTCAAGTGTCAGTTTTTTAGTTTTTGAAGTTGCTGTAGACTTTGGTTTTGCAGCTTTCGTCAGTTTGATATACAAATGTTGAGGTCTGAATATGCCCTCAGAAGCTGGTGCCTGCTCAGCGGCTTCGGACCCATCCGAGGGAGATACATCCGTTGGTCCAATACCTTGAGTATCTTGCAGCATGCCGGACTCCACATGGGTGTCGGTAGAGGCCTGCGACTCGAAGGTAGTGGGTATCGGGGCTGCGAAAGCACCTCACTGAGTACCGGCGAACCGGCGACTGGCTTAGGAGAAGCTTAGTCATCGGTTTTGGATCACGACTGCCTTTCTCTGTCCTTTTCTTTGTGTTTTTTATGTACTCCGGTAGTCGGATTACTATCTGACGACATTTCTGGGTAGTTAAATCTGTTTCCAAAATACTTTGATGCAAAAATATACCGACGCTTAATAGTGCTTTGGTTAAATCTAGCACAAAACCGACAGCCAGGCACATTGTGATCAGGGCCTATGCAAGGAATACAGTATAAATGAAAATCCTTATAAGGTATTTGCTTCCCACAAGTAATACAATTATTAACTTTTTCTGACATCGGTAAAAAGCAAGAAAAAAGTTTCCCCAACGGGGTACTTAGCTTTAGTGAAGACTTCAGTTCTGAAACTCAAACTCGAATATTTCAGTAGTCGGCCAACTGGCACTTGCAAAATGCTTCTGCTTCGGGCACCACGCGGCAAGAAAAACTAAAGAAAATGGTGTTGGCTGCATGTTTTATACCCCTGACGATCTAGAAAAGAACAAAAGCTGGAACTAGTCAGCTGAATAAATAATGTCACCAAAAGCAGTTCCAAATGCACTAAAGTAAGCACCAGCACGAATCCACTCCAAAATAATATAGAAAACAGG
The DNA here is from genome assembly GCF_019279795.1 of Protopterus annectens. Lineage (NCBI taxonomy): Eukaryota > Metazoa > Chordata > Ceratodontiformes > Protopteridae > Protopterus > Protopterus annectens. The sequence continues at coordinate 609,469,508 of NC_056739.1, forward strand.
TTTATTCACTTGAACAGTTGAGCGCTTTCATCATACAATAGACCATCAGAACAATGATACTTGATTCATACTCACTTATATATACAAAAAGCAGTCACCTGACTCAAACCATTTGAATATTAAAGTGCTAGTGCTACTAATTCATTACCTCCTTAAAATTACATACTCTCCCAATACATATCAGTCCCTCTCAATGTGGACCTATTCCTCTGTTTAAAAACGATACATAAAAAATAAACTTATTACATATAACCTTATGTGATTATTACAAAAAATAAAATGTGTTAAAAACTCATACTAAAAACACCATGCTCTAAGGTACTCAGTATGTCGTTTAAAAAAATCAAATATAAATACAGACAGTGCCACTAAGCCCTAATAGGGTTTTTTTGGTCTCTTAATTGGTATACATCATGAAAAACTACCCTAACCCTTGTAAATATTCACCTTGAGTTGTCCAATATAGGTTTGATGGATATGTGCTCATTTATTCCAGGGTACACTGATGCATTAAGTTTAATTTGCCACCTCACTTCTTTGTCACTAACCATCTTTCTGATGTCCCCTCCCCTCACATTACACTTAATCAGTTCTAAAATACCAAATTTAAAATTGATACATTCCTTATTCTCATTCAAATGTTTCCACAAAGCATTGTTGTCATCATGCTTCCTTATACTATACTGATGGTCATAAATTCTGTTACGTAGACATCTTATGGTCTTTCCTACGTAAAAGCAGGGACAATGTGAACAGGTGGCCAAATATACTAAATTCTTAGATCTACAATTCCCTTTATGAAACCTAATCCTTGCCTGATTATAATTTTGCAGCACTATCTCCTGCGTCTCCGTAATATACTGACATTGTGAGCACGTACCACACCGAGTGGTACCTGGGCCTCCAAATCTATCCTTATTCCCAGTTAATTTTCTCTCAAAAAGATATTTCATGTTAAACCCATTTTTGTGCACAAAAATGGCTCTTTCCCCACAATGTTAATAATCCTACTGTCTGCTTTTAAAACGTTCCAATTCTGCTGGATGATACGTTTGATATCTCCACTATATGAATCATGTTTCAATACACATGCTTTCCCAAACCTGTTAGTAGCTATTTCATCCTTTGACATCCTCTTATCTTGTTGGTGTCTAATACCATTTACACCCCCCAACAGGGGTTTGTATTTTATTCCCCATTGACTCCTGATGTACTCCCTAACATCCTTAACCATACATGGGGGGTACCCCCTTTCCACAAAATACTGGCCTATTTTGCTGAGTTCGCTGTCCAAATCATTCACGTCTGATGTCATCCGTGCAGCACGGATACATTGTCCTTTGACAATGTTCCTTTTCTGGGCCCAAGGGTGGTTGCTGGAAAAGTGCAAATAGGAATTGCTAAACGTATTTTTCCTGTATATATTGGACTTAAATTGCCCATTGTGTAAAGTAATTAATACATCTAAGTATGAGATGACACCCTTATCCTTGTTGATGGTAAATTTCAAATGCTCACTACAGGAGTTAAGATATATGAAAAACTTTTCTAATTCCTGTTGGTTTCCCTTCCAAACCAAAAAAATGTCATCTAAAAAACGAAAATAACAAGAAATATACTTAAACCAATGAGTTTTAAAGATAAAGTCCTTTTCCCAGTTAAATACCACCATATTAGCAAATATTCCACTGATACTTCCTTTTGGGAAGGTTATTGATAAATGGTTAAAACCTCTCCTTAATGAGATACCGCATCTAGTAGTAGATTCCTGGGATTTTTTAGAAAGATTGAAGCCTGAATTAGCTGAAGGGGCTGAATGGTTAGTTACAATAGATGTAATAGATTTATTTTCTAATATTCCGTTGGAGGAGGGGTTGAATAGGTTTCAAGAAAGCATTAGTGACCTAGGACTATTGGAATGGGATAAGACACTACTAGTTGTAGAATTCATGGAGATGGTATTGGCTCATAACTACATTTTTTACGAAGGGGAGTATTACAAACAGTCCAAGGGCGTAGCTATGGGGGCAGCTTGTGCCCCCATATTTGCTAATATGGTGGTATTTAACTGGGAAAAGGAGTTTATCTTTAAAACTCATTGGTTTAATTATATTTCTTGTTATTTTCATTTTTTAGATGACATTTTTTTGGTTTGGAAGGGAAACCAACAGGAATTAGAAAAGTTTTTCATATATCTTAACTCCTGTAGTGAGCATTTGAAATTTACCATCAACAAGGTAAGGGTGTCATCTCATACTTAGATGTATTAATTACTTTACACAATGGGCAATTTAAGTCCAATATATACAGGAAAAATACGTTTAGCAATTCCTATTTGCACTTTTCCAGCAACCACCCTTGGGCCCAGAAAAGGAACATTGTCAAAGGACAATGTATCCGTGCTGCACGGATGACATCAGACGTGAATGATTTGGACAGCGAACTCAGCAAAATAGGCCAGTATTTTGTGGAAAGGGGGTACCCCCCATGTATGGTTAAGGATGTTAGGGAGTACATCAGGAGTCAATGGGGAATAAAATACAAACCCCTGTTGGGGGGTGTAAATGGTATTAGACACCAACAAGATAAGAGGATGTCAAAGGATGAAACAGCTACTAACAGGTTTGGAAAAGCATGTGTATTGAAACATGATTCATATAGTGGAGATATCAAACGTATCATCCAGCAGAATTGGAACGTTTTAAAAGCAGACAGTAGGATTATTAACATTGTGGGGAAAGAGCCATTTTTTGTGCACAAAAATGGGTTTAACATGAAATATCTTTTTGAGAGAAAATTAACTGGGAATAAGGATAGATTTGGAGGGCCAGGTACCACTCGGTGTGGTACGTGCTCACAATGTCAGTATATTACGGAGACGCAGGAGATAGTGCTGCAAAATTATAATCAGGCAAGGATTAGGTTTCATAAAGGGAATTGTAGATCTAAGAATTTAGTATATTTGGCCACCTGTTCACATTGTCCCTGCTTTTACGTAGGAAAGACCATAAGATGTCTACGTAACAGAATTTATGACCATCAGTATAGTATAAGGAAGCATGATGACAACAATGCTTTGTGGAAACATTTGAATGAGAATAAGGAATGTATCAATTTTAAATTTGGTATTTTAGAACTGATTAAGTGTAATTTGAGGGGAGGGGATATCAGAAAGATGGTTAGTGACAAAGAAGTGAGGTGGCAAATTAAACTTAATGCATCAGTGTACCCTGGAATAAATGAGCACATATCCATCAAACCTATATTGGACAACTCAAGGTGAATATTTACAAGGGTTAGGGTAGTTTTTCATGATGTATACCAATTAAGAGACCAAAAAAACCCTATTAGGGCTTAGTGGCACTGTCTGTATTTATATTTGATTTTTTAAACGACATACTGAGTACCTTAGAGCATGGTGTTTTTAGTATGAGTTTTTAACACATTGTATTTTTTATAAGAATTACATAAGGTTATATGTAATAAGTTTATTTTATGTATCGTTTTTAAACAGAGGAATAAGTCCACATTGAGAGGGACTGATATGTATTGGGAGAGTATGTAATTTTAAGGAGGTAATGAATTAGTAGCACTAGCACTTTAATATTCAAATGGTTTGAGTCAGGTGACTACTTTTTGTATATATAAGTGAGTATGAATTAAGTATCATTGTTCTGATGAAGTTTATTGTATGATGAAAGCGCTCAACTGTTCAAGTGAATAAACCTGTTTTCTATATTATTTTGGAGTGGATTCATGCTGGTGCTTACTTTAGTGCGTTTGGAACTGCTTTTGGTGACATTATTTACCCCTGACGACCTGACGTCATGGAAGAGGAGACAGCAACTGACGCAGGACCCAAGACTTTGAAATTCAGGCTGACTGAGGGCAACCTGTCAGCAGGTTACCCAAATGTAATGACTGCAACAGTGAAACACGAAGAACATCAATGAAACAGTGATTCCAGTAACTTAATATTAGTTTTGCTTTGTTTTTTAAACAAGCTAATGTACTTCTTCCGTGACTTAAATAAATGGGATCCAAAAAGAAGAGCTTTCTCCATGTTCACAGCTACTGGGCTGTCTAATGCTTCAGTTATTAATTCCTTTATTCAGTCTCATTGGGTATAAATATAATGCAAAAAATCTTATTAAACAGCTCTATTGCCAACTGACTTTAATTTCTTCATATCTGACCATATTTCCTTCCACATATTAGTGGGTAAAACTTCGACTACTTCTTTATGCAAATATTTTAGTTTTCCTGGGATTCTACTCAGTGAATTAGAAATTACAACAGCTGCTTATTCATGATGCAATATGTACTATAACAGAAAATTAAAAGATATTAGATATTTTATCATGTTAATACACAGGTGGTTCTCTACACATATGTGTTTATTAAAGCTGTAATGTACAGCCAGCCTGGTGTCATGGGGGTGTTAAGATTTTGTATTTTGTTAGCAACTCAGAATGAACATAAACCTGACTCATGAAAGGCTGAACAGGTACCAGATGGACCAGGCAAGCACAGTGTAGCTGTGCTAGGAATAAAAATGAACAGATATGGTTTTATATAAGTATCACCCCCAGAGGTCCAAAAAGGACAGCAGAAAACTGTTATATGCAACTTATGCGACACAGGAATGCCATACATGCAAATATGTAGCTGCAGCTGTGAGTGATGATGTACAGAGGTCACAGGCTACATGACAGTCACAGAGACTTTCCCAGTTTTCCTCCCACCTCTATAAATAGACCTGGGCAGAGGAGGTTGCAACCTGCCTAGCTTTGTTTATTTTATTTTTATTTAATTTTCCATTTGATATCTGGGAAGATAGGCAGGTCAGCAGACCCTTTTCAACCACAACCTAAGCCCACAAGGCAGCAATAGTAGAAACAAATAAGATACAACCTTCAGGACATACAGTTACGTAACCTTAGCAGGTGTACAGAATACATTTGAGAGCAACCAAGTATATGCAAATATCAAGATGTAATGACACTTGTCAGAACATATTTGCAATACATGCAGTACAGGCCAGAAACAGACTAACTGAGTACTAAATTGAAACAGTAGATGAGTTTATATGCAGTTGAAAGAAAGTATAGTTGTGTAAGTCCTATTTACCTGTAACAGTAGATGTTCAAATTCTACACTGCCTCGGTGGCATATTGGGTCATCTGCCAAGGTAATCCAGTACTGGCCACATTTCAAAAGGACAAACTCACTCCCTCTCTCATCCTGTGACAGCTGACTACATCCTGACAGGGAAGTCTTCAGCTGTCACAGGAAGTGAGCATTCAGTCTTTTTCACTTTCAAAAAGAAGGACAGGAAAGTACCTGAAGCCGGAATCACATAGCAGGAGTGAATTCACATCCAATCACAATACCATATAAAAAACAAATCCAACAACAACCAAATCAAAAATGTGCACAGCCTGGGGAATGGCAGGTGGGTGCTGCCAGTGAGGCAGTGAAGATTTCAACCATCTATTGCTACAGGTAAATAGTACTTACACAGCAGCACTATGTTCATCACTCACACTGCCTCAGTGCATTTTGGGTAGATTTCCAAAGCTTACCCAATCTGGGAGGTAGAAGGATAAGGATACAAGAACCCCTGGACAATGGTCCTAGCAAAGGATGCTCGGGATCATAAAAATGAATCCAGTTTTTAGTGCTTTCTGAAGGTATGAACAGGGGACCAGGTTGCTGCCTCTAGAATGCTTCAACACTCTACCTTTTCCAATATGGCATCAAAGAGGATAAGGCCTTAATTGAGTGAGCTTTAACCTTGTCTGGTAGATATTTACGGGTCTATATCATGTAGTCTAAGTATGACAACTTCGAGCATGATATGGTTGAAACCATAAGTTCAAAGCTGTCATACTTCGATTGCAAAAAAAATAAATAAATAAAACAAAAAGAATGTACCTGAGGGTTTAAAGCAGGGGGGCAAGCCCCCCTGCACCCCTCACACCCCCTGCTCTTTAAATATACCAACTCCGAGGTCACGCTACAGTGCAGTAGAGGGGCGTGGGGGTGGGGTTGCACCCCTGCATACATCCTTTTATTTTGTTTTCCCTTTTTTTAAATTTTTTTTTACACATAGTCGAAATTTTGTAACTTCGGACATATGTGTTCGCACATATGGTAGTCGAAGTTACGAAACTTCGACTATGTGATATAGACCCGAGATTTACTATGGTGTGAGTTACAGAAAATAATAGCAAATAACCATTGTGCAATAGTTTGCTTACAGACAGGTTGACTTTTCTTAGCACCCGTATAGGAGACAAACAGCTGTTCAGCCTTCCTAAAGGGTTTTGTTCTGTCAAGGGAGTACCTGAAGTGCCTGTGTGCATCCAAGATATGTCAAATTTTTCTCCCTTGTTTTTGGATCAGGATAGAACACTGTGAGATTGATGGCTTGATTCAAGGTAAATTCAGAAATAACCTTAGTCATGAATGATGGAAGAGTGTATAACACATATCTGTCTTTGTGAAAAATCAGACAGGATTGGTGCCCAATGAGAGCTTACAGCTCAGAGACTTGCCTTGCAGATGTTAGAGCAATGAGTAAAATAGTCTTACAAGTATTGAATCGTAAATCAACTTGAAACACAAGTTCAAAATGAGATAAGGTCAATTTTTCAAAAACAAAGGAGAGATCTCAGGGAGGAGGAATTTGTTTTCAAGGGGGTGCAGCATTCCTTTCATAAACTGTCTGAACATAAAAAGAGACGAAAGAGGGGAATCTATTAGCAGACAAGGTGAGATGGCTGCAAGATGCACTTTACTAGAACAACATGACAAACCATCTCTAAGCAGCTCACACAAATATTTGAAAACCAGGAAGATCGAAATCCTTTTGGGACCTCTGCTATTAGCTACACACCGCCTAGAAAACGTCTTCCACTTGTAAACGTTAAGATTTTCTAGTTGCAGGTTTTCTTCCCTCCTTAAATACCTACTGCATATCCTCATGGAATATGTGCCTAAAAGGTATCAAAATAGAATCATTCATAATTAGGAAGATATATGAAGGATCAGAGGCAAGAATTAATGTGTGAGGGTTCTTCTCTGATAAACTGTGGTGAACAAAGGAACCAGGAAGGGGTATCCTCTTTCTCCCTTATATGTTTTACATTTAGACCAACTGGCAAAGAAAATAAGGGACTCAGAAATGCAAGGATATAATTTGTATGGTCCTCGAGAAAAGTAGGCTTTACCTACAGATGACATTATTTTGTACTTGATAAACCCAGAAAAGGACATCTCAGTGTGGTGGAACATTTTGAGATGGTTTCAAGTCTTTTCAGGATATAAACTTAACAAAGATTAAACAAAGTCTATAGCCATAAATGATGTACCCACACACAAATTGGTTCAGCAATACCCATATTTATGGGGACACAATAAAATGAAGTATCTAGAAGTATGGATTAAAAAGGCTTCTGCTGTGTATGGCAGCTAAGGATATGGGGGAAGAGACTAAACAAAAGATAATACAAAAAACAGAGAAAATATAAGCTCTTGGTTATAGATACAGATAGTAAGATGCAAGTACTGAAAATGTTTTACTCTCTTTAGTTTTAAATATGGGTCAGGCATATTCTTATCAACCAGAGTAGTAGCTGTGGACATTAACTAATAAGACAGTACTATGCAGAAAATGCCCAATAGCAACCAGAATACCTCTGCAAACACAGTAAAGGCAAACAAAAATCCAGAAAAAATGCTGAGGTTAGGCTCCAGTGTCCAAATCAAAGTAAAAAAGCAGTCTTCAGTCTTTAATAAAGGTAAAAAAGCAGACTTGAATCGAAGAATAAAAGTATAAGAAGTCTTCTTTATTGTCACACAAGCGCTTTCACATATTGCTTCCTCAGGTGTATACTAACAAAGGTAAACCACACCTATATATACTTAACTAAAATAATCATGTGACTCAATAACCCATTTACCATTAAAGCTGTATTCTCTCTTATAAATCAGAAAGCATTGCTTAAAGCTAAGTGTGTATGACACAACAAAAGTGTGACTATTTAATAAAATACAATAAATCTAAAATACATAATATATATCTAGAAAACATTCTATCTTCATATTCATAATGTAGAGCTTCTAAATATATATATAGAACTTCTAAAAAATACATCAATTCTAATGCATCATTTTAATAAAATTCTTAAAATCATATAAATATAGATATTTCATAGCAAACATTGCATAAAATATATTAATATATTAATATATTAAAACATAAACCCATAGCCATCTATTTACCTCGTAGCCCCTTTTTCTTAAGATAGGCTTAATGGGCATGCTGTCATTCAGCCCGTGACCAAAGTTGGCTCTCAGCATAGCTATCCATCTTGCTTCAGCTTCTTCGGTTCTATCTCTAATGTCACTATTTCTCATATTCTCATATGTTCTTGCAACAATCATAAACCTAAATGTATGTTTTGGCCTACCTTCAAAGCGTGCTTAGACAAAGCGTTGTTCTCTGAGCCCTTCCTATGTGGTATACATGTTCTCTAACCCTTTCTCTGAGGCTGCGGTCTGTTTTGCCTACATAAAAACAGTTGCACTGGCCACAGATAGCAAGATAAACCACATGGGTGGTCAAACATGAACCACCAACCCTAAGCTCATAAAGTGCATTTGTATCTGGATGTACAAAGTGAGTATCACTGCAAATATACTGGCATTGATTACACTTGCCACATGGTCTAGTGCCAATTATATTCTCAAGATTCACTTCGTCTCGACCGTTGCATAATCTCCTTTTGAGATTCTTTTTATTCTTAAAGGTGAATTGTGGTTTACATCCTACCACTCCACTAATTACTGGGTCGGTCATCAGAATTTTCCAATGGTTATTAACTATCTCTGTATATTTCCTCACATCCCTAGAGTAGGAAATATTGACCTTAAGCTTATTCTCACTTGTCTTAGCTTCCCTGTTAAATTTATCTGAGAAATAAGGTTTGGCCCTTGTACCTCTCATTTGCTGTGCTTTTATAAAGCCTTCCTCTATCATACTTCTCTCATAACCCCTCTCATCCAATTCATAACAGGTCTTAACAAGCTGTTCCTGACAGTCATTATGCCTCGCACTCAATCTGGATGCCCTAAAAAATTGATTCTGGGTAACGTTCCTGAACACATATTTAGGATGCATGCTCTCCCTTGATAATAAGCTATTTACATGGCATTCCTTCCTATATAATCTTGTGGTAATAGCTCCTTTTTCATCTCTTTCTATTAATACATCTAAAAAGCTCACGCTTTCTTCAGAGTAATTTAAGGTGAATTTTAAAAAGCTTGTTGTGTTGTTAATATAGTCAACAAACTCTAACAACTCTGTCATATTACCCTTCCACAGAATAAAAAGATCATCTACAAATCTCCTGTAGAAAGGTATCATGTCACTAAAGGGTCCTCTCTCCCAGGCTAACATAACTGCATTGGCATAGGTATTTGAGCACGAGCTACCCATCGCTACACCATTCATTTGATGATAGACCTGTTTCTTAAATAGAAATACATTATTATTAAGCACGATTCTCATTAATTCAATTAATATCACTATTTCATCTGGTTTATATATATTAACATCATTCATTAATTCGTGTAATAACCCCAAACCCACTGTATTGGGAATTACAGTAAATAGTGACACAACATCAAGCGTCACCAAGATAATGCCAGAACTAGTTATATCCTTCTTCATAAAAGTAAAAAGGTCATGCTAAAACTGCTCTGTATCCTTAAGAATGACTTCAGAGCTATCCACTATTGTTCTAAGCTTCTTATCCAAATATATTGATATCGCTTCTGTGCACCATCCACCACTCGAGACGATAGGCCTCATGGGTGGTCTATTGGGGTTCTTATGCACTTTAGGCAAGCCTTTTATATACGGAATGGTATATTTAATATTAAAGAAATAGTCACATAGCTCCTTGGTAATCATCTGTGCATGATGTAAATGTTTAATATAATTAACTGATTTTACCATTCCTTTCACCTCACTGTAATTAATTTTCTTGTAAAAATCAGTGTTGCCTAACATCTCATACATCAAATTTTCATATAACTCAGTGTCTAGGACAAATATACGCCCACCCTTTATCTGCAGGTCTAATAACCAGGTCATCATCTTTTTCAAGATCATGTAGAGCTTCTGATTCACTCCTACTGAGATTATGCCACTTGTTCTTATTCACCGGAGAGCGCCTCAGGGGTCAGGTTTTCAACCCAGGGGCAGGAGCAACACACGCCACAAAAGAAAATTCGAAGAAGTGAAGGAGAATACGTACACAATAAAGAAAGCATTCCAGAATGTAAGACATTAATAACTAATCTTTCTAAACGTACTTTAACTAATTCTGAGATTAATGTACTTTCTAAGGGTCTGTCCTTCATACCCACTAGTGATGTGAATATAACAGATTTGATTTTTGACATTAAGATGTTCACAAGGAATCTGATGCTTAAATATATGTTTCATCAGAATCAAGTAAGTAATAGTAATGATGTCAGTCATGTCTTTAATAGACCCAGTACGTATGTCCCCAAACAGACAGCACTGATTAATGCGTTTGAACAAATTGTCATAGATGATATATATAGAGTACATAATAGCAAAGTGAATAAGAACAAGTGGCATAATCTCAGTAGGAGTGAATCAGAAGCTCTACATGATCTTGAAAAAGATGATGACCTGGTTATTAGACCTGCAGATAAGGGTGGGCGTATAGCTGTCCTAGACACTGAGTTATATGAAAATTTGATGTATGAGATGTTATGCAACACTAATTTTTACAAGAAAATTAATTACAGTGAGGTGAAAGGAATGGTAAAATCAGTTAATAATTATATTAAACATTTACATCATGCACAGATGATTACCAAGGAGATATGTGACTATTTCTTTAATATTAAATATACCATTCCATATATAAAAGGCTTGCCTAAAGTGCATAAGAACCCCACTAGACCACCCATGAGGCCTATCGTCTCGAGTGGTGGATGGTGCACAGAAGCGATATCAATATATTTGGATAAGAAGCTTAGAACAATAGTGGATAGCTCTGATGTCATTCTTAAGGATACAGAGCAGTTTTAGCATGACCTTTTTGCTTTTATGAAGAAGGATATAACTAGTTCTGGCATTATCTTGGTGACGCTTGATGTTGTGTCACTATTTACTGTAATTCCCAATACAGTGGGTTTGGGGTTATTACACGAATTAATGAATGATGTTAATATATATAAACCAGATGAAATAGTGATATTAATTGAATTAATGAGAATCGTGCTTAATAATAATGTATTTCTATTTAAGAAACAGGTCTATCATCAAATGAATGGTGTAGCGATGGGTAGCTTGTGCTCAAATACCTATGCCAATGCAGTTATGTTAGCCTGGGAGAGAGTACACGTATTGAATGGACCCTTTAGTGACATGATACCTTTCTACAGGAGATTTGTAGATGATCTTTTATTCTGTGGAAGGGTAATATGACAGAGTTGTTAGAGTTTGTTGACTATATTAACAACACAACAAGCTTTTTAAAATTCACCTTAAATTACTCTGATGAAAGCGTGAGCTTTTTGGATGTATTAATAGAAAGAGATGAAAAAGGAGCTATTACCACAAGATTATATAGGAAGGAATGCCATGTAAATAGCTTATTATCAAGGAGAGCATGCATCCTAAATATGTGTTCAGGAACGTTACCCAGAATCAATTTTTTAGGGCATCCAGATTGAGTGCGAGGCATAATGACTGTCAGGAACAGCTTGTTAAGACCTGTTATGAATTGGATGAGAGGGGTTATGAGAGAAGTATGATAGAGGTAGGCTTTATAAAAGCACAGCAAATGAGAGGTACAAGGGCCAAACCTTATTTCTCAGATAAATTTAACAGGGAAGCTAAGACAAGTGAGAATAAGCTTAAGGTCAATATTTCCTACTCTAGGGATGTGAGGAAATATACAGAGATAGTTAATAACCATTGGAAAATTCTGATGACTGACCCAGTAATTAGTGGAGTGGTAGGATGTAAACCACAACTCACCTTTAAGAATAAAAAGAATCTCAAAAGGAGATTATGCAACGGTCGAGACGAAGTGAATCTTGAGAATATAATTGGCACTAGACCATGTGGCAAGTGTAATCAATGCCAGTATATTTGCAGTGATACTCACTTTGTACATCCAGATACAAATGCACTTTATGAGCTTAGGGTTGGTGGTTCATGTTTGACCACCCATGTGGTTTATCTTGCTATCTGTGGCCAGTGCAACTGTTTTTATGTAGGCAAAACAGACCGCAGCCTCACAGAAAGGGTTAGAGAACATGTATACCACATAGGGAAGGGCTCAGAGAACAACGCTTTGTCTAAGCACGTTTTGAAGGTAGGCCAAAACATACATTTAGGTTTATGATTGTTGCAAGAACATATGAGAATATGAGAAATAGTGACATTAGAGATAGAACCGAAGAAGCTGAAGCAAGATGGATAGCTATGCTGAGAGCCAACTTTGGTCACGGGCTGAATGACAGCATGCCCATTAAGCCTATCTTAAGAAAAAGGGGGCTACGTAGGTAAATAGATGGCTATGGGTTTATGTTTTTAATATATTAATATATTAATATATTTTTATGCAATGTTTGCTATGAAATATCTATATTTATATGTTTTTAAGAATTTTATTAAAATGATGCATTAGAATTGATGTATTTTTTAGAAGTTCTATATATATTTTTAGAAGCTCTACATTATGAATATGAAGATAGAATGTTTTCTAGATATATATTATGTATTTTAGATTTATTGTATTTTATTAAATAGTCACACTTTTGTTGTGTCATACACACTTAGCTTTAAGCAATGCTTTCTGATTTATAAGAGAGAATACAGCTTTAATGGTAAATGGGTTATTGAGTCACATGATTATTTTAGTTAAGTATATATAGGTGTGGTTTACCTTTGTTAGTATACACCTGAGGAAGCAATATGTGAAAGCGCTTGTGTGACAATAAAGAAGACTTCTTATACTTTTATTCTTCGATTCAAGTCTGCTTTTTTACCTTTATTGAAGACTGAAGACTGCTTTTTTACTTTGATTTGGACACTGGAGCCTAACCTCAGCATTTTTTCTGGATTTTTGATTAACTAATAAGAGTTGAAGGAATTTATCTGGGAGGGGAAGAGAGCAAGAGTTAAATGGGATAAACTAACCTTTACAACAGAACAAAGTGTATTAAATTACCTGACTTGAAAGTTTATTTTACAGCTACACAGTTAAGGCTCATATGCATAACACAAGCAGAAGGTTATAATTCAAAGTGGAAAGGGATGATGATGCAGCAGGGGGAACATTCAAGAAATAAGGAAAAAGTGGGATTTCAGATGCAGATCCTTAAGAACAACAGCCATACAGAGTATTACATTTGTATATTAGCAGAAAGTATTTTAAGAGCTAAGCTAACATGAGAATGGAGAAAGGATATTCTGCCAATTGGGATAACTGCAAGTATGGTTACAGAAAACAGGCAAGAGGGGGCTTTAAATTACTGGAGAAAACTGGCAAAGAAACCAAGGTATTGTGAACAAATAACTAGAGAGAGAAAGGTAAAAGAGTAGGATGAGGCCAAGAAGACGTTGAGACTGCAGGCTAGAGACTACCTTCCTTACCAGGGGCTGATATCAGAATACGGACAAAGAGAAAGGGATAGTGGAATCTTAAGGAATGAGCCGCTCTGGTAGAGTTTTAGTTGAATCTAGAACAGAAGCTTCTGTTAAAAGGGATAATTAGTAGGGCATATAAAATACTGCATGGTAACTGTAAGAATCAATTAAAGGAGGTTAAAAAGATTGGGAATAGAGACTGGAAAAGCAATTTACAAGGGAACAACAGGAGAACATATTATTATAAACAAGTAATTGCTATGTAAATTGTTAATCGCTATGTAATCCAATGTAACTACTGTCTGTTTATTTTAACTGTGGAGCTTTTCTCCCCGGGCCTCTGCTGAAAATGGACCTACGTCCAGTCGGACACTCCCAGTCAACAAATATAAATAAATAAATATATATATATATATATATCTATGACTCCAAAGTATGCAACAAAGTCCAAAAGTTCACCATCATTGATTTGAAGTGTTTTATACCCCAAACAGATTTCAAAGAATTTCTCCTCAGGTAGATAGCAAATGCTGGAGGTTGATGAGGAAGAAATAAGATAACTGAGAACATATGCTTTGGGAGTGAAATAAATTGGCAGATTTTAAGAATTCCCTGTCAGAAATACGGGTGAGCAAATGGCTGTAACTAAGGAAATGATTATTTTGAACTGGGACATATGATCACAACTGCCTACAGATAGTAAGGCCTTGTTTACTTCTGTCGGCTGCCAAAAAAAACAATCACTAGAAAATGGAAATCAAAGTCTCAACCAACTGTATTTGAAGTAATGAAAATTATAAAAGAGATAACAGAAAGTACAGTTTTGTACCTACCACAAATGTAGATGTTCGAGTGCTCATACAGCTGCAGTCATAACAGATGAGTTATCCTGCCGTCAGGCGGGTCCTCGGTCGGCCGAATTCCAAAGTCTAGGTCCGGCGTCGGTTGTCGTCGCTTCCTCCCTGACGTCAGTGCGGCAGGGGTATAAAAGAGGCAGCCAACGCCATTTTCTTCAGTTTTTCTTGCCCCAGATGTCAGGTGCCCCCAGAAGGAAGGCAAACATAATGTTATGCAAAAGTACAATGTTGATAAATCAAAAACAGTAGTTGCAAGCAAATACACCATAAAAGAATACCCCAAAAGGTTATATGAAAAGGGTTTGTCATAAGGCCTGTCCTAAGAGGGGTTGGAGGGAGGGAAACCTGGACTGCAGCTGTAAGAGCACTCGAACATCTACATTTATGGTAGGTACAAAACTGTACTATGTTCATCGTGCATACAGCTGCAGTCATAACAGATGGGTAGAATCCCAAAGCTAAGTAAGGGTGGTAGGCACTAAGTGGAACTAGGAGGGGCTAGGATGCCCTGCAGGACTGCTGTGGCAAAGCCCGCTCTAGATTTAGAGTATAGTGGGAGGTGATAGTGCTTGGAAAAAGTGTGCACTGAACTCCGGTGGCTGCTTCCAAAATATCCTTGGTAGGGACCCCCCTGAGGAACGCTGCAGAGGTAGCTGTGGCTCTGGTGGAGTGGGATCTGATGCATGCAGGCACAGTTTTTCCATGAAATGAGTAACAAAAGCGTATGCAGTGGGCTATCCATTTTGAAATTGTCTGTTTGGAAATAGCCTTTCCTTGAGCACCTGCAGCATAGGACACAAAGAGTTGCTCAGATTTCCTGAATGGCTTTGTCCTGTCCAAATAATAACGAAGTTGTCTGTGAATGTCCAAGGAATGTAGTAGTCTTTCCCCTTTGTTTTGTGGATTAGGATAAAAGGTAGGTAAGTGGATAGTCTGATTCAAAGCTACACTGGATACTACCTTTGGCATAAAGGTAGGGTTGGTTCGTAAGGAAACTCTGTCCTGATGGAAAATGATGAATGGTTGCACAGCCATGAGGGCCTGTAGCTCCGAAACCCTGCGAGCTGAGGTGATAGCCAGAAGAAAGACTGTTTTCCATGGCAAGTACTGTAACTCTGATGAAGAAGCTGGCTCGAAGGGAGGAAGGGTCAGCTTTTCCAATATGAAGTTGAGGTCCCAAGCAGGAACTGGTAGTTTCCATGGGGGTTTTATATTCTTTGCCCCTCTGAGGAACTGCCTTAAGAGAGGATGAGAGAATAAAGGAGGATCTGTGTTGTATTGTACAGAAATGGCTGAAGCGTGGATCTTGATGAAAGAAAAGGAAAGTCCATTGTTTAACATCTCAGCTAGGTACTGCAAAATTTGAGGTATATTTATTACCCAAGGATTCTGTCCCTTCTTGAGTCCAGGCACAAAATCATTTCCATTTGGCGGAGTAGGCCTTTCTAGTAGAAGGTCTTCTGGCCTCCAAGATGACATCCTGCACCTCCTTGGAGAGGAGAAACTGTTGGGAAATCAAGGAATTCTCCATGCAGCTAGATTTAGAGTTTTGAGATGGCTGTGAAGAGTTTTGTAGTTGTGCTGGGACAACAGAAGAGGGACTAGAGGTAGGATCCATGGTGGGGAATGTGTCAGGCTCTTCAGGAGCGGATACCAGTGTTGCCTTGGCCAGTCTGGAGCAATGAGAATCATTTTCGGCCTCTCTGCTCTGGCTTTTAATAGAACTTTGGGCAGCAGAGGAAGAGGCGTGAAGATATAGACTGTCAATGTTGCCCAATTGAAGGAAAGTGCGTCCACTTTCCAGGCCTGTGGATGATAGGTCCTTGAACAAAATTTTTTCAACTGGCAATTTCTGTGGGTAGCAAAGAGATCTATGTCTGGCTTTCCCCATGCCTGAGTTATCGTTGTGAAAATTTGAGGATGCAACTTCCATTCGTGTGGATCTGTCACATTTCTTCTTAGGTTGTCTGCCAGTGTGTTTTCCTTCCCTGGCAGGAATTGTGCCTGTAGTTGAATTTTCAATTCCAGTGCTGTGTTCCATAGGGTCATGGCTTGCCTGCACAGGGGGTATGAATGAGTTCCCCCCTGTTTGTTTATGTACCACATCACTGTGGTGTTGTCTGTCCTTATCAATAGCTGGCCTGGATGCAGTAGGTCTTTGAAGGTCATAATAGCCTTTTGCACGGCTAGCATTTCCTTTTGGTTGATGTGAAGGAGCTTCTCTTTTCGTGCCCATTTTCCCTGAATGCACTGATCTGTCATGTGTGCTCCCTAGGCATAGCCTGAGGCGTCTGTTGTGATGATTTGAGTTGCTTGAGGTACACAGAAAGGAAGACCTGTGTTTCTTTGGCAAGCTTGAGCCCACCACATAAATTCCTTTTGAAGGCATGGAATGAGTGGTATAATTGCAAATTCCAAGCTGTGGCTGTGTTGAGACCATAAGTTTTTTAGGTACCATTGAAGTTTCCTCATATGCAGCTTTGCACACTGGATTAGTAGGATGCAAGATGCCATGAATCCCAGAGCCTGCATGACTTTCCTTGCAGTTAGCCTGGTGTAAGTTGCCATTTTTCTGAAGTATTGAGACAGTTGCCCTTGCTCGTCTGGCGTGAGGTAGGCCATCTGGGTGGTTGTATCCAAGCTGGCACCCACGAAAATTATTTGTTGCTTTTTGTTGACTGTGTATCCCAGGAAGTTCAACAGTTTTATTACAAACGCCAGGTGCTGCAGTAGTATGTCCTTGCTGTCCGCTTTGATCAGGCAGTCGTCCAGATATGGGTAGATTTGTATCCCTTGTAGTCTGCAGAAGGTGATTACTGATGCCAGGCATTTCGTAAATACTCTGGGCGCAGTAGATAAGCCAAAGGGCAATGCAGAGAATTGGTAATGGGTTGAACCTGCAAGAAATCTGAGGTATCTTCTGCAATCTTGTCTGATAGGGACATGCAGGTATGCCTCCTTGAGGTCCAATGTTACCAGCCAAGACTCCTTGCCCAGCATGGGAAGAAGCTGCTGTAATGTGAGCATCTTGAATTTTGGCACCTGTAGATATGTGTTTAGGATGGATAGGTCTAAGATAGGTCTCCAATCTTTGTCTTTCCTTGGTACCAGGAATAGTCTGGAATAAAACCCTTGACCTTGTTCTTTTGCAGGTACCTCTTGAATTGCTTTCATGTCCATGAGAGCTGAAATTTGTTTTTGTGCCTCTGCCCTTTGATTTTGTGGTAGGTTTGGCATGCCTCTCATTTTTGGAAGAGTGTGAAAGTGGAACCTGTAGCCTCTGTCTATAATGTCCAGAATCCATTTGTCTTTTGTAACAATATGCCAGTTTTTTGAGAATAATGTCAGTTTTCCGCCCAAAGGTGCTGCCATTAAAGCTTTGCTTGGCAGGTGTAGGGGAAGTCATTGTGTCTGTTTTCTAAAAGACTGTGATCTATCTTCTCCACCTCTTGGGGTTGGTGCTTGCCACTGTCTGGCTCTGAAAGATCCTTGAGGTTGCCCTCTACCCCTTGGACGCCTGTATCTGCCCCTTTGAGGTCTGTCCGTGGCTGGAAAGGACCAATTTTTTGAAGGCCAGTTTCTGCTGAAACGTGGAGGCTGTACCTGCAGGAAATCTTTCACTGTTTGCATTGATTTCACTTTTTCCTCCATTTTCTTTAACACCTCCTCTGCTTTAACAACAAACAATACATCTTTTTGAAGAGGTGCATCTAATAATTTAGCTTTGACATGATCTGGTAAGGTTTGCTCTGAGCCAAGCATGCCTACGTATAACAGACCCCGTAACAGCAGCTCTACATGAGGCCTCTAAAGCATCAAAACCACACTGCAAGGTATGTTTACCCACTTGCTCTGCACCATGCAACAAATCCTGCAACTCTTTTAAATCTGGTTGTTCTGGTTGTGTCATCTTGCTTTTCAGCTGAAATATCAAAAACTGTTGATACTTTAACATATGGAACTGACAGTTTAATGCCCTCATGGTTAAAGTGGCCGAGGCGTACACCTTTTTCCCCCATCTTTCTAAAGCTCTGGAATCTCTCTCTGAAGGTAATGGGTGTTTAGCAGTAGAGGCCTTAATTCCCTTGGGACCCTGTGAAATAGTTTCTGGGTCAGCAGTACGGCTTTTATATAGGAACTGGTGAGAATCAGGAACCTGGTAATACCTGTCTGGTTTAACAGGAGCTGGAGGCAAAGAATCAGGATTAAGGCTGGCTTCTGTGTACACATCATCCAATATATCTAAAACAGGAGGGATAGCCAGAGGCCCATGCTGGGGGAGCAGAAGAAATTCCCTGAGCCTTTTCTTGGAATCTGAGTAATCTTGGCCTTCCCAGTGAAAGTGTTCCCTCAATGTATGCAGGGTTTCCCCAAAAGAGAAGTCCTCAGGGGGGGAGACCGAGGGAATAGACTCCTCTGCATCAGAGTCTTCGAAGGAGAATAGGCACAATCCTGGTCCTCAGATAGTTCTGAGGTAATAGAAGCTTGATCTCAGGAAGGGTAGTCTTCCTCTAATCTGGGCCTTTTGTCAGAGGGGGGTTGAGAACCCCTGATAAGAGTAATCAAATCCTTAGCCATTTTAAGCATCTGTTTTTTAGGCATGGTGCCTTGAGAGGGTGTCTGAGGAACCTGTTTTTTTGGTTTTCATGGCTGTTTTAGATTTAGTGAAGGCTTTAATAGAGAAGGAGGAAGGCCTTAAGACCCCTTGAGAAATGGTAGGCCTGTCTAAATTCTGAGTTTCCCCGCCAGGAGTGGCGTCGGTATCTGTAGTAGGAATGGGGGCCGAGGAGCCTGCGACCTCGGGTACTGAAGACACTGGTAATGCATTGCCATCGGTACTCAGGGGCTGTAGGCGCCTCGCTGAGTACCGGAGAACCGGTAGTCGGCCTTAGCGTGGTATCAGTAGGTGGTGCGGACCTCGTATGTCGGGCCTTATCTTTGCGTTTTTTGCTCAAACCTGGAGTCGGAGTATCCAACGACATAATATAATTAATTTTTTTGCCAAAAAAGTGAAGGGCGAACTCCGCCCGACGCTTAATAGTGCGTTTGTTGAATCTAGCACAAAACGGCAGGCCGAGACGTCGTGGTCTGGGCCTAAGCAAGGTATACAGTAAGAGTGGAAATCCTTATGCGGTATTTGCTTCCCACATGAAATGCAATTATTAACTTTGTCTGACATCGGTCTGAGGCAAGAAAAGTTTCCCCAACTGGGTACTTAGCTTTCAAGAAGACTTTGGCTGAAATACTTTTGTAAATCTCAGGAGCTGGCCGACTGGCACTTGCGAACTGCTTCTGCTTCGGGCACCGCGCAGCAAGAAAGACTGAAGAAAATGGCGTTGGCTGCCTCTTTTATACCCCTGCCCCACTGACGTCAGGGAGGAAGCGACGACAACCGACGCCGGACCTAGACTTTGGAATTCGGCCGACCGAGGACCCGCCTGACGGCAGAATAACCCATCTGTTATGACTGTAGCTGTATGCACAATGAACATCTGGAAGAGGCATCTTTAGAAAAGGGAAGGAGCAAATTACATATAAATAAATGGGAACTGTGGGAGCAATACATGCAGAATAATTTTCAGAAGGAGAAATGAGGTCTAAGAGAAAGCAGGAATTAATCAATTTATGTAATGTTGGACTGATAACAGTTATAAATAAATAAAGAAATGATATGTAATGTATAATGTATGTCAATAGAAAAAAATGTTAATATGTTTTTTTTCTTTTCTGTTAATATATGTCTGTCTGGGTTCACTTTAAAATTTCGAAATACTGAAATACCGAATTTCAGTATTTCTAAATTAGAAACCCGAAAGCTTACAAACCCGACGGCTCAAAATCGTGTTATATCACGATCCTGAACCCTTAGAATACCGGCCAATAAGGATATAAGCCTCCTGTCCCGTGAACGGGCTATACGTTGTACCGACAGTATCATGGCGTCCAACACTACAACTCCACCAGGGAATGTGGGCAAAACATACCAAAGAGTACAATCCCAGAAAGGAAAGTATGTCCTTATCATAGAAGGGTACGTCTAACACCTTGAAAAGAAAGCGTTGCAAAGGAATTATTGGTGCTGTAAGTGGAAGAGGGCTATGAAGTGTAAAGGCAGGGTGGCAACTACCGCTGTTGCAGAAGGGGAAGAATTGCTGAAAAGCGTAGCACACATGCATGCAGGGGACCCAACAGAGGCGGACCAGTGCGGTATGTGTGTAGAATTGAAGGAGAGAGCACACATCTCACGAGATGCGGTTGAAGACGTACTAGCAACCACTTCCCTAGATGTAGTTCCCCATCTCCCAAACAGACGGGCTTTGCTAAAGCAAGTGGGGATGGTAAGACAGAAGTGCCCTAGAGCAAGCCGAAGTGCATATGTAACGTTACAGATCCTAAATGTGGAGGAGTATGCACTAAAATCAGGCACCTTCACATAAAAGCGTATGACTGATGCTATCTGTGAGAATATAGTGTTAGTGTTTACTACAGTCAACAACTTGTTTGATCTCAGCAATGCCACGATATGGTTAATGGATGCGACATTCTTCTACAGAGGGGAGATCTGTAGACAGTTATACAGAAACCACGGCCTGTTACGGTGTGGCGGGTATAGTAAGTCTGTGCCCCTATTAAACTGTTTAATGAGTAAGAAATCTTTGCGGGCGTACAATGCTATGTGGGATGCTATCTTCCAGTTGTTAGGGCAGCACAGGTTTGAAACAGATCTGCAGTTCGTCCTATGTGACTTTGAGATAGCTGCTAAGAAAAGTAGAGCACTAAACTTCAATGGAGTGAAATCTAAGGGGTGCCTATTCCATTTTAGTCGTAACATATGGCGGAAGGTACAGCAGCTGGGACTGACACGGTTGTACACCAACCTGTGGTTCCAGTTAAGTGTGAATTTTTAATAGCCCTGGCTTTCTTACCAGAGGAAGACGTGGTAGGTGCATTTACTGACCTGAAGCATAGGTTTCCTCTGGAGGGTCAGGACCTTGTAAAATACTTTGGAGATTGGTATGTCATGGGGAGGAAGAGGCGATTTACAACTAGGTCCGCCTGTGTTGCATGGTTTCCACCTCTTTTCCCGATCACATTTTGGAATGTCTTTGACCTCAATACCTTATGTTTGCCGCGCACACAGAACTCAGTGGAAGCGTGGCACTGGAGACTAAAGTGTTTGTTGGGGGCAAAAGCAACGGATTTGGGAGTGCTTATGCAGACACTGGCCAGAGAGCAGGATAGGGTGGATGAACTGAGAAGCCGGCTAAGTAGTGGCAGTCCGCCCATCCCGAAACAATGTAGACTTATGGTATGTCATCAGCAGTTTCAACACATCTTGACCAATCGTGAGTTGTACACTACGGAGGAGTTTCTGACTGCTATTGCACGTTTACTGCAGTTATAAGCTGTAGAAATGCACAGGTCATGGAGTTATCACTTGTTTGTCGTGTGTCATGGTGTGTACAGAGGAGTACAGCACGTTAGTGTTTACTAGGTGATTTGCAAAGGTGGACGATAGAAAAGAAAAAAAAGGTACGCCAGACTGTATTTTTCGGTATTCTGAGGGTTCGGGATTGTGGTATGCATGATTTTGAAGCGTCGGGTTTGCAAGCTTTCGGGTTTCTAATTTCAAAATACTGAAATTCGGTATTTCAGTATTTTGAAATTTTAAAGTGAACCCGTCTGTCTATGTCTTAAGTGATAATTTAATGAAGTTTAAAAAAAAAAAAAAAAAAAAAGCAAAATCATCCAGGCTGTCAGATGCAATTGCTCTAACCTGGGCTGCACCACTTGACCCCAATGTTGTGTATGTAGACCCAGTCTATGAGAAAACGTGGTAATTTCCCTTGGCCATTTAAATTAAGAGAGCGACACGATTTTGCATGGTCCAAAAACAGATTACCACATGATCTTTGACAACTATTTCTGAATCTTTAGAAGTATCTTGGGGAATCACTGGAATAAGTGGAAATGCACACAGAAACATTTCCGACCATGGGAATGACAGAGCATCTGTCTTCCAAGCATGGCTGCAAGGATGTCTTGACAAGAATTTTTCTCTCTTTTGAAAGGAGGCGAACAGATCTACTTGAGGTGTTCCCCACATCTGGATCAAGTCCTGGAAGACCTGTACAAGGAGCTTTGACTCATGAGCGTCTTTGCAGGCTCAGCTTAGTCAGTCTCCCACTGTACTTTGCTCTGATGGAATGTGTGAGGCCTGAAGAGTCAGAGAATGCTGTAGTGCTGGCTCCCAGGCAGTCACTGCTAACCGGCAAAGAGGATAAAACTTTGTACCCCCTTGCTTGTAATGTTGCTGTAACTACTTGAACGTGACCTAAAGTCCATAAGCAGTGAAGAACTTTTAAGGCATGAATCACTGCCAACATCTCTTTTATGTGCTTTGGTGAGTCCTAATGACCCCACAAGCCTTACACTCAGAACACGCATGGACACTACTCCCCACGAAAAATATGAAGATTCTGTCTGGACAGACTGGACTGAGGTCTGAAGACAGAAACAAGTCATGGATTCCGAGACAGATGATCCCTCCACCACTGTAGTTCCTGTTTCACAAGTCCAATTCCCTCTATATGGAAATCAAAGGGAAGAATTTACTAGGTCTAATAATTCTTCAGGTACCACGGAATTTTTCTCATGTGTAGTCTGGCTTGTGGTATCATGAGAATCACTGATGCCAAGAGGCTTAGAATTTTGGGGAATTGTCTTGCTGAGGCCACATCTAGAAAAGAAAAATCCAAGAAAATGCCCTTTCCAAAAGTCAGCACTTTGGTTTCTGGTAAGAAGGTCATCCTTTTTCTGTTTCAAACACCTCAGGAAAGCAATTTCTTGAGAGGGTGTGAGGAAGGACTTTTTGAAGGTTCAGTTTGAAGTCCTGGTGGGAAAGGAGGAGCATGACCTTGTATAAGGACTCCTAGCACCTGGACGCAGAATCTGCATAAATTGGCAAGTCATCTAAATAAGGAAAATGCAGATGCTTATGGTTCTGCAATAGGCAACCACTAGGGCCAGACACTTTGTAAACACTCGAGGTATAGTAGACAGGGGTAATGCAAAAAAACTGATAATGTAAGCCAGATACAATAAATCTCGCAATTTTCCTGAAATACGGAGCAATAGGAATGTGATGATAAGTGTCCTTGAGATCTACGTTCATAAAGAAACAGTGGTCCGGAAGCAACGCTAGGACAGACAGGTGAGCATTTTGAATTTCAGAGCTTGACAAATCTAGGACAGGTCTCCAGCAGTGCTTTTTCTGGTATCAAAACAATTCTGGAGTAAAATCCTTTGCATCTGTATTGAAGGTACTGGTTCTAAAATCTCTGCTTCTACCACATGATGGAGCACTGGAGGAAACAGCTCTGTTTGGTCTGGTGGGTGTGGGGGAATTCCCCTGAAAGGGAAAGAATTTGATATCCACTGTCAAGTGTATCCTCTCTCAATTACTCTCACAACTGATTTGTCTGAAAAGAGGTTACAAGGTTGAGAGAGATCCTGGAGGAAAGAAGAAGAGAAGGAAGAGCAGAATGAGGGGTGGGATGCTCTGTGACTCAGCTTAGTTATTCCTTTGCAGGGGGTTGATTCTTTATCCAGAACGAACCCCTCTTGTTTGGTTTTGATGAATTAGCTTCCTGCCGTTTCCTTTTGGATCCCTGACTTTTATTTGGCTAGGATTTTTGTTTGTTCTGCCCTTTGAAGGAAGACTCCTTGTTTGGGGAGAACTTAGGGTCATGAAACATCCTAGATATCCCATGCATTAATTTGCCTCTATCATCCCACTGTTTGAGAATCTGTGTAACAAAGGGCCCAAACAGTAATTCAGAACTTGAAAGTTCAGAATTTGGGATTTTACACCAGAGAAGTTCTGATTTTATATAAACAAGCCTCAGAAGCATAATTTCTTGAGACTGTATTTGCACATTCAAGCACACTTCTTAAAGCATGCTTAAAAACCAAAGTCTAATCAAAAACAATTTTATTCATATAAGACTTCTGCTCTATAGATAAGGATGTAGTAAAATCAGCCAAACTGTATGCAAAATGTAAAATAAACCTCAGTATGAAGCCTTGGTAATTTAACATTCTAATGCCCAGATTACTAGAAAGAGACATACTTGTGCCCTGAAGATCTAACCATTTTCCCTCTTTTATCAGGGAGCAGTGCTTTAGATGAAGCCATGGACTTTTTTATTTGAGAAGGCAGCTGGGTCTGCACTCAAATGAGAAAAAAGACCTGTCATATCTGAGGAGACACTATATATCTTCTGAGTCTTTTTAGGGACTCCTGGAATAGATACCGGTGTCGTGTAATCAACTTTATAAACACCTTACAAGTCTGGGGTGGGGGAGAGGTAGCCACAGAACTGGGCATCTCGTCCAATATAATGTCATATACCCTACCTAGATGTCAGGTAGCTCCCATCTGCTCTCAAGCAACACATTACTAAATCTAGCAAGCATCTGTGGAAAAATGAACACTTGCTTGAACATAAGCTCAAGTTCTCACTGTACAATGAGAGTGATTGGACACAATGTTAATTAGGAAATCACCATTGTCATCATCAGATTGCTTATCATTCTCAAATAACAGAAATGTCAACAGCCAAACTACCACTAGAGCCACATACGGGAACACAACCATCAGAATTAGCTGTCTGCGTCTTAACGAAGGAAACCACATCAGCCTTATAAACAGCTATAATCTGATTATCAGCCATTGGTGAAACGTTTGTTTCTTTTTCTTGTGAACTTCACAAGTATATAAAATATCTGCGGACAGAGTATTATGTCTCACAAATGGACTCTTATCCCACTACTTCTCCACCTTAAGGTACTGGAACAGACCCAGAGAATGTCTCTAACCCCTTTCCACAGTTGCTAGCAAAGCTACACTAGACAAAGACTTTGCAAATGTTAAGTGGTCTGCTGGCCGAACAGTGGCCACAACAGAATTACCGACTGTAGGCAGAGACATATTTTATATTGTTGTTTTCTTTTTAGGTGCAACCAGAGGTAGGTTTACTGGAGCTAGGATCCATCAAGTCAGGGGAGTGAAAACCAGCCAGATTAATATACTGACAGTACTGGATAATGTATCAAAATAAACACAAGTTTCTAGTAATAAGTATGTCCTCACAAAACTAAACTCTGCCACACTGTCCTAATGTAAAAAAAAAAAAAAAAAAACAGTTTGAAATGTGTTCAGAACTCTTTTACAACTGATAGAAGGTAAAGCATCTCCAGTACACAAAGTCCATACACCAAAGCAATGAGTATGACAAACCAGTATTAAAACTTGGTTCCACACAATTTAACAAAATTAAACCACCACAAAATGATGTTTAGTAACAATTTAAACTATTGCTTCTTGTCAAAGAGAGTAAAATCTCAACAGTACATTTAAATAACAATTCGCAATAAAATCATGACCAGATGTTAAAAATACACACACAGAGCAGTGTCATACACATACCTCTCAAATGTCTAGACTTTTGCCTCATATTTTGGTCCACTCCTCATACAATGTGTGGTTTTCAGGCAAATCAATAAAGACTGCAGCCAGTAAATAATGACATACATATGAGTTTCAGACTTCATGTCTTTCAGTAAATGCATGTTAATACAAATGCTGGTATTGTAACAACATTCCAAATTTATAAGAGCAAAATTTAAAATCTGTCCCTATTTTTGTGCCTTTGTCCCTCATTATTTAGGCTTTGTCCAGATTTCTTGCACTAAGAGGTTGAGAAGTATTGGCATACATATTTCAAATAATGCATAAATGCTGAAAAATCCAAGTTCTGCAATATTTTCTAGTCAAAAGATGAAATTAAAGCAGAGTAACAACAGTAAAGACAGGAGAGATTAATTCACAGTTATGACTACACAAGACAGTTCCTAATGTCTAACAGCACACATACGCATTGCGCTTCTTTGAGAAATACTGAACGTTTCCTTAGAAACAGTAAAAACAAGCATTTATCAAAGATAGGGAAAAAAACGCTGCTACAAGCAGAAATTCCCCAGGGAATTACTGTAAACACTGATAGAAATAAAATATCAAAATAAATACATTTTAAATAAACATAAAACAGAAAGAAAATAATAACTCTAATAATGAAATGAGAGGAAGGGGCTCCACAAATATGCCTTAACCAAGCAGTAAGCCAGAAAAATCAGCACTGGATCCTTTGAAGAGTCAGAAGACTTTCTTCTTTGGATGGTAGAGAAAGACTGAATACTCACTTCCTGTGGCAGCTGAAGGCTTCCTTCTCAGGATATGCTCATCCAATCAGCTGTTAAAGAAGAGCGAGATGGAGGTGGCTCTTTGCTTTTGAAAGCAGTCCTGTACTGGGTTACCTTGGCAGATATGCAAAATGCCACTGAGGCTGTGGGACTAATGAAGAACTTCATTTCTATACCAGCAATGTTTATTTGCAATAATTACAGTGCAAGACCAGATTTATTTCATAGGTATTGGGGAGAAAAATGTTTCATAAGCATTAAAAACCTACTTTGAGTGCAATGTGGATATGAGTCTACCCTTTTTCTTTGCAGCAAGAACAAGAAAAACTATATGCAAAGATGAAGATTAAAAATCCTTGAAATCCACATTGCATACATAAATGATCAGATGTAAGCTGAAGAAGTATGCTACATGATCTTTCCATCTCTTCCTTTTTTTTCTTGTCCCCAGCCTGAGTCCCGACACATCTATCCTGTATGATGGTAGTCCAGGCTATGGTAAACTTTGAGAACCTTCCTCAAATAATGAACAAATTAAATTTTAAAATAATTACAAACAATTAAGGGTTCAACTATAGGCTGGACATCTCTTGGAAGATCCGACAGTGAAACCAGGACAGAACAGTGGCTTAATTCACAGGTCAACTTCATAATACCCATGTCTCGTCTTCTTGTGAAAGGCCAGATATGTTTTGAAAGCAGAAAGGAGAAGAGAAGTATATGTCTTCTTCTTCTTTCGGCTTAAAGAGTAGAAAATGCCTCCCCCCTCCACTGGGAATCTTCAATGAACTCCTAGGAAGAAATCACAAAATAATACTTTTTTGTCTCAGATGTCCAAAAAGAAAAGACTTCTAGAAGAAGTAGAACAGTATGCAGCATCCATGATGTGAAAGATACACCATGTCTTATGGCATCCCCTTATGTGAATGCTATACAGGTGCTTTGTTACCCCCCCCCCCATCTACTTTATGAACAATTATGAGCAAGAAGGAAATCTCCTCTCAGCTTGGATCACTGCCAAAGCCTAAAAATGGGTAATCAGCAACTGTTGGTTAAAAGATCTTACAAACAATGGACAAGATGACTGAACTCTATGGTCACTTCTGTCAACAGCCTTCAATTCCCTGTAGTTAAATGTTGTGAGCTCTGACAGCTATGTCAAAAATAAATTAATTCACTCAGGGAGATTTCTAAGCAAATCTGGTACCTCAAAACTATGGCCTGCAAAGGTGAACACCTTTATGGAATCCGATGGGTTCAGATTCTACTGTTTCTGGGATAAGAACATGGCTCTAATGCATTTCGCCAAAAGTAGTCTAGTTGTAGTTTTCAACCATATCAAACAAACTGGTCAAAAACAGGATGAAAGATACAACTGAAAACATTTTTTTCAGGTGAAAGCCCCAACACCCCCCACAACCTTACTTATAATATCTAAATCCGCAATTATTCTATAGAGAGGAAAAAAAAGGAAAAAAACAAAAACTTTTAATCAATGCCAGAACATGAACAGAAACTTTAATGACAATTATTCCCTACAGACGTCCATATCAGGGCAATGAACCTGAAGATTTGAATCCTCATCCACTTTACACTTGGCCAATATTAGGGAAACCCATGAAAACAGCTTTTTTATGGGCCAAGTGGTTCCAAGGGAAGAGTGTCCCGTGCAATAATATCAGCTTGCTGAGGCACTTAACAGTTGAAAGACAGGATTGGGAGGGACTGTATCTTTCCAATTGCTTCCCTAAAAGGAAAGAGATCTCAGGACAAGAACTGGTGGAGAGAGAGGACTCAATGTCCTGCTTTAGGTAACAACTATTTAAAACCCTCTGACTGTGAAATAAGAAATTCTGAGAGAGAAGAAAATAATCTTATCATCATTTGAGACTTATCCAATAAGTGTAAGGAGTGTAGACAAAAAGTAGCAGTGCAATTAGTAGAAAGTTAAGGGGGTGTCTGCCTATAATGTGGTTTTGGTAAGCAGGATGCATACCATAATAGTACATGACCGAACAGAACCAGCACTGGGTCTTGAGCTTATGCAAAGGAAGGCTTCACTACCTGCTGGATCTCCTTTGGTTACAGATCAGTAATTGGCATATAACCAAAGTCCAGCAATGGCATTGGGACCATGGTATGTTTAAATATGGGAGTCTGGGTGATGGTCTCAGCTTTCACCAGGACAGATTCAATAGAAGATGACCTTGCAGAAAGTACAGTTGTGTACATTTACCATAAATGTAGATGTTCGAGTGGATTCACTGTTGCAGTCATCAGATTTGGGTTATCCCTGCAGGGTAGCCCTCAGTTGGCCCAAATACCAGAGACTTAGTATTTCTGCGTCGGTTGCTGTCGCTTGAGAACTGATGCCAGGTCGTCAGTGGTATAAAGTAAGGCAGCCAATGCCATTACATCAGTTTTTCTTGCCCTAACCTGTCAGGAGCCCCCAAAGTAGGAGACCAGGGTCTGGTGGCAGAACCCCACCAGTGGAAAATTAATACCAATATGTCCCTTGTAAAAAAAGGAGAACAATAAGGAAGAAAGGTAACAAAAGGAGAAAGAGAAAAAAGGGGGATGGAGGGAAACCAGGGTTGCAACAGTGAATACACTCGAATAGCTACATTTATGCTAAGTGTACACAACTGTACTATGTTCTTTGTGTTTCACTGTTGCAGTCATCACATTTGGGTAGATTCCCAAAGCTGTGGAAATGGGTGGCGACAGTCAAGGAAGCTAGGGGCTGGCTAGGATGCCCTGCAAGACTGCAGAGGCAAACCCTGCCCTGGATTAGGAGAAGAGAGGCAGGTGGTAATGCTTGGTAAAAGTGTGAATAGATGTCCAGATGGCAGCTTCCAGGATGTCTCTGGTGGGAGTCCTCTGAGGAAAGCTGCAGAGGTGGAGGCTGCTCTAGTGAAGTGTGTTCTGACCCACTTAGGGGGGGGGGCTTACCATGTTGCTTGTAGCAGAAGTGGATGCAGTGTGCTATCCATTTGGAAATGGGGTGCTTGGAGATGGCTTTGCCTTCTACCCCTGTAGCAAAGCTAACCAGAAATTGATCAGACTTGCTGAAGGATTTAGTCCTGTCCAGATAGTATCTGAGCTGTCTGTGCAGAACTAGAGAGTGAAGAATCCTTTCCCCTTGTTCTGGGAATTAGGAAAGAAGGTGGGCAAATGAATGGATTGGTTGACAGCCACACTGGACACTACCTTGGGCATGAAGGATGGATTAGTTCTGAGGGATACCCGGTCAGCATGGAAGATGATGAAGGGTTCCACAGCCATGAGTGCTTACAGCTCAGAGACTCTTCTGGCTGAAGTGATGGCCAAAAGGAATGCTGTCTTCCAGGAGAGAAATTTTAGCTCTGCAGAAGAAGCTGGTTTGAAAGGAGGCAGGGTGAGCTTTTCCAAGACAAAGTTAAGGTCCCAAGCTGGTGTTGGTTCCCTTCTGGGGGGCCTCAAGTTGCTAGCTCCTCTGAGGAACCGTTTGATCAAAGGGTGTGAGAAAAGGGGCTCAGTGGGAAAATGAGCAGAAATAGTAGGGGCACGAATTTTTATAGAGGAGAAAGAGAGACCACTGTGTAGTAGGTCAGCTAAGTAATCCAGGATGAGAGGAATGGAGGGCTGTGCCGTATTGGCCCCCTTAGCCTGGATCCAGGTGCAGAACCTTTTCCATTTATCTGCATAAGACTTTCTGGTGCTAGGGCGTCTGGCCTCACGGATAACATCCAGAACCTGTTTACTGAGGATGGCAGACTGGTTCGGGGTTAGGGAATAAGTCAAGCTGCCAAACTGAGTGTCTGCAATTGGGGATGCATTAATTCCCCTTCCCTCTGGGTTAGGAGGTTTGGAATCTGAGGAAGATGCCATGGAGGTGGCGGGGACAGACTGCACAGCAAGGGGTACCAGTGTTGTTGGGGCCAGTCTGGAGCTATAAGAATGGTCCTTGTTTTTTCCTCCCTTATTTTGAGCAGTACCCTGGGGATGAGAGGTAGGGGAGGAAAGGCATAGACCGAGAGGTTGACCCAGGGGAAGGACAGGGCATCCACTTTCCAAGCCATGCACTGATGCTCCCTGGGTGCAGAAATTGCTGAGCTGATGGTTGGTGTGGGAGGCAAAGAGGTTGACCTTCGAGGTTCCCCATTTCTGAGTTATTAGGGTGAAGGTACTTCTGTTGAGCTGCCACTTGTGTGGGTCCAGAAGGTTTCTGCTAAATTGGTCTGCCAGGGAGTTGAGAGAGCCTGGTAGGTATTGTGCTAACAGGTGTAGTTGCATGGAAGAGGCTGTGAGCCAAAGGGTCATGGCCAGCCTGCATAGGGGGTAGGAGTGAGTCTCTCCCTGCTTGTTGGTGTACCACATAACAGTGGTGTTGTCTGTTTTGATCAGGAGAACCCCTGGAGAGAGAAGGGGTTTGAATGCTATCAAGGCATGCTGCACAGCCATCATCCCTTTTTGACTGATGTGTAGGGGGATTTGCTGTGGGCTCCATTGGCCCTGCATGCACCTGCCGTCCAGGTGTGCACCCCAAGCATAGTCTGATTCATCTGTGGTGAGGGTCTGGGTAGCAGGGTGTGGGAAGAAGGGCAGTCCCTTGTTGTGGGAGCATGCTGTTGCCCACCAAAGAAAATCCTTTCTGAGGCAAGGAATTATAGGTAGACGAGTTTCCAGGTCTTGAGCATGTTGACACCAAAGGCTCTTAGGTACCATTGAAGTTTCCTCATATGCAGTCTGGCATATGGAATGAGGAGTACGCAAGATGCCATGAACCCCAGAACTTGCAGGATTTTCCTTGGAGAAAGCTGGGGCCTGGTGGCCAACTGAGAGAAGTAGGCTGACAGGAAAATTTGTTTCTCTGATGTAAGGTATGCCATCTACGATGCTGTATCCAGGCTTGCTCCCAGGAAGATTATCCTTTGGCTGGGCACCTGTTTTGATTTCTTTTCACTGATTGTGTACCCTAGGGAGGTTAGTAGGGTCCTTACAATGGCCAGGTGTTTGAGCATCTTTTCCTGGCTGTTTGCCTGAATAAGGCAGTTGTCTAAGTAGGGGTAAATTTGAACATTTTTTTTGTATGCAAAATGCAATGGCTGGAGCCAAGCATTTTGTGAAAACTCTGGGAGCAGTAGATAAGCCAAAGGGAAGCGCAGAAAACTGAAAGTGTTGAGATCCTGCCCTGAAGCGGAGATATTTCCTGCATGATTCCCCGACGGGAATGCAGAGGTAGGCCTCTTTTAGATACAGGGTGGCTAGCCAAGCGTACTTGGAGAGCATGGGTAGCAGCTTCTGGAGGGCGAGCATTTTGAATTTTGGGATTACCAGGAAGGTGTTTAGAATGGATAGATAGAGGATGGGGTGCCAGGTGGCCTCTTTTCTGGGCACCAGAAAAAGTCTGGAGTAGAAGCCTTGGCCTATCTGTTCTGCAGGAACGTGCTCTACTGCCCTCAAAGAGAGCAGGGAATGGATTTGCTTTTGAAACTCTGCCCACTGATTTGGTGGTAGATCTGGGAACCCTTTTGGGGTTGGAAGGATGTGGAAGGAGAATTTGTATCCCTGAGACACAATGTTCAGAACCCATTGGTCCTTTGTAATGGTGACCCAGGTGTTTGAGTGAAATGAGAGTTTTCCTCCTAGGGGGTAAGTGAAGGTGGGCAGAGGGGAGGTCAGAAGGAGGTGAGTCATTGTGAGTTCTTACCATAAGGAGGTGGCTTAGAACTCCTGGTTTTGAAGTGGAGGTAGTCCACTGCTTAGATCTCTGCATTCCCTGGGGCTGCTGTCTGGGGTGTCTGATTCCACGGGGCCTAGGCTGGGCCTGTTTACTCGGAGCAGGAAAGCACCAGTGTCTGGAGGGACAATGCCTGCTGAACCTAGGGGACTGGACCTGTAAGAAATCTTTAACTGTTTGCATAGATTTGGCTTTTTCTTCCATCTTTTTTAAGATCTCTTCTGCCTTAGTGCCAAATATGTTATCTTTGTGCAAGGGGGCATCCAGCTAGATTTGACATGGTCTGGCAGGGATTGTTCTTTAAGCCATGCATGTCTTCTAATGACAGATCCAGTGACTGCTGCCCTGCAAGAAACTTCTAGGGTGTCAAAACCACAGTGCAAAGTGTGTTTAGTTACCTGACTTGCAGAATGCATTAAGTCTTATAAATCTTTATCGTTTCATAGATAGGCACTAGGCTATTAGCCCAAGGGCCTACGTAAGCCTAACCAACAATTATTTTCCTGTGCCACTGTCGAGCAGAGACACAGAAGTGATCCCTAGGGTGTATTTCCTATTTCCCATCCACTCATCAAGATTTTTCTTGAAGAGTGCTAATGAAGAACTTTGCTTGATTCTTTAGATTCTGCCCAAGCAGGCGAGGAAGACATTTTTTGTTTAAGGGGTTCCAAGGTATGTTGCTGATATTTAAGCATATGGAACTGAAAATGTAGTCACCTGACAGCAAGAGTAGCTGATCTGTATACTTTTTTACCCCATCTGTCCAATGCTCGAGAATCCTTGTCTGAGGGGGTAGGACTCTTAGCAGAGGTTGCTTTAATCCCTTTTGGCCCTTGAGAAATGACCTCAGGGTCAGCTGTTGTATTTTTAAAAAGATATTTGTGTGAGTCAGGGACTCTGTAGCACCTGTCTGGTTTTCTGGGAGCAGGCGGTAGGATGTCAGGAGTCAAGCTGGATTCAAGGAAAACATCATCCACCACAACCAGGACTGGGGGGATGGCCAAGGGTCTGTGTTGTGGAAGATCTAGGAATTCCCTGAGTCTCTTTTTAAACTGAGAGTGCTCCTGGCACTCCCATTGGAAATGTTCCCTTAAAGTATGCAGGGTTTCCCCAAAGGAAAAATCCTCTGGGGGAGAGGGTGAAGGAATGGATTCCTCTGCATCAGAATCCTCATAAGTGGGGAGGGGTTGCATGTCTTCATAGTCAGATGCATCAGATTCATCTGACTCTTGTTAAGACAAAAACTACTGGGGACAGATCTCTTTTCCTTTCTGAGGGGGTAGCTTGGCTTCCCCTGATCAGTATGATAAGGTCTTCTGACATTTTAAGCATTTGAGACTGAGGCAAGGTAGTGGGCCCCCTGAGAGTGGGTAGTCGGTTTCTTGGGAGGGTTCGAACCCTGGGCCTAAGGAACTTGGTTGTTTTCGAAAGAACGGTAGTCACGAAAGAAGACGTTTTTTGTCGAGATTTGGTAGTGCAAAGGACTTCCTCAGACGCCGGTGCCTGCTCAGTGGCTCTGCACCCATCCAAGGTAGAGATGACCACAAGATCCTTAGATGAAGAAGAGTTTTGCGGCATACCAGACTCCGAAAGAGTCTCGGTAGCGGCCTGCAAATCAACTGAAGCGGGCATCAGGGACTGCAAAAGCGCCTCACTGAGTACCAGAGGACTGATGACTAGCTTAATGGAAGCTTCGTTGGCAGGTATGGACCTGTGCAGTCTGTTTCAGTCTTTATCTTTACATTTTTTCAGAAGATCTGCTGTCGGATGGCTTACTGAAGCCATATCGAAATTCGAGGACTGTAAACGAAAATATATGACTACAATAAGGGCCTGACAATGGACAGTTCTGGTGTTGAACAAAGCACAGAAGCGACAACGGGGGACATTGTGGTTTGGGCCTAGACAAGTAACGCAGTAAGAGTGGAAGTCTCGTTGTGGTATTTGCTTTCCACAGACGAGACTTTTTCTGACATCGGTTAGTGCAAGAAAAAAGGATCCCCAATGGGGTACTTAGCTTTAGAAGACTTCAACTTCAATTCAGAAACAAAAACGCAGGTAGCGGCCAACCGGTACTCTTGTGAACTGCTTCTGCTTTGGGCTCCACGGCAAGAAAGACTAATGTAATGGCGTTGGCTGCCTTACTTTATACCACTGTCGACCTGACGTCAGTCCTCAAGTGACAGCGACTGATGCAAAAATACTAAGTCTCTGGTATTCAGGTCGGCCGAGGGCTACTCTGGCAGGGATAACCCAAATGTGATGACTGCAACAGTGAAACACGAAGAACATCTAGAGTCAGATCCCAGTGGTACTGGTGGATTCCAAAGAAATTAATTTATAAAAGAACACAAGAAAATATTTTTTGAAAGAAAATTATTTCCACAGGAATGGAATTTGCATTCATGCTACTGATTAAAGCATTTTGCTGATTATTTCTTATTTCTCCCTTACTAGTAACTACAGAAAATTCAACAGAATAATGAAAAACAAAAGTGGTTACAAAAACAATATCAAGAAATAAAATAATGCTAGAAGATGAAACACCAGTATAAGGAAAAGATTAAAATGACCAAGGAGTTGCATTTGATAATACATCAAAGTATGGAAACACAGAATCTCAACCCAGCCATTTATCTTCTAATACTCACTTTATCCTCTTCCTGTTCAAACGGGAGACAGAGCCTATTACGAGAAGCAAAGCATGTAAGTTAGAGAACTACACTCATCAACCTGCCCGTCTTTAGGATGAGGGATGAAATTAGAGAGCTACAGAAAACCCACAAGGATAGAAGGAAGACATCCACATTCTATACAGAATCTAGTGATATAACAACAATTTTAACCACTGTACCACATTCCTAATTCATTTCAAAACATCCACAAGATAAAACCCCTTAACACCTAAAAGCGTATCCCGTGTAACCTCATAGTATTAATGGACAAAATAAATATTCTAGGCAAACTGCATTTAAATCTTACAATAAATCTCTGCAGAACTCTAAACCAACACAGTGAGAAAGCAAATAATATATGAATTGATCCTTAATCCTTTTCCAAGACTGCGGGTGGCATTCTGCACATACAAGATGCTAACCACAAGGTGGCAGCAATGCATTAGACAGAGTATTAATAGTCCTACATTAAGAATTGGCAACACACTTTTCACATGGCAGCCTCTGTGCCCTTCGGAACAGCATGGAAAA
Organism: Protopterus annectens; assembly: GCF_019279795.1. Lineage (NCBI taxonomy): Eukaryota > Metazoa > Chordata > Ceratodontiformes > Protopteridae > Protopterus > Protopterus annectens. Next base: position 609,505,265 of record NC_056739.1, read on the forward strand.
CTGCAAATGTCCAAGAATTTTCTAACCTTCCTGTAACTATTGTAGAAATCTGTAATTCTGTTTCTGAAAATACCTCAATATGATACAAAACAAAAATAACATACATTCCTCAACACTCTTAACATGGCAAACCTTTGCAATGACTCTGGGTAAATCTCACATTTCAGAACACAATGTCCTATTACAGGCACCTGGAAAGGTGGCAGTCCTGCACTTCACACTTCCTTCATGTGAACTTTAAACACAGAACCTCAAATAGAGACCTTCTAACATGTAGATGCAGGAATAATGAAGGGCCTACCGGGAAAACCCCCGAGATCCAGTGTAAAATGAAAAAGTAGGCCTTCTGTAGTGAAGTAGTAAAAATAGAGAGGGAAACAGAACTGCCATTTTAAGAGCTATTTTTCTGCTCTTCTGCAGATTTTTAAGCAGCATTACCTTCACTAGAGGCAAGGTAACAGTCACATATTCAGAATGAATCTAGTTCTTCATAGTTTATTAAGTCAGGTCCTAATACATTTGAAACATACAGCTTGAACTATATGCAAGGTCTGATAAAGAAAGGCATAAATATGGCTGGCATGGTGCCATAAGATGTATAATGCCCAGTACATCCCAGGTAACCTGGGTTCTATTAGCAGCTCCTGTATCTGAGGTGCTGGCAGGGAAAGATGTGTGTGCCCATCCTGGGTGGAAAGATGTTCTTCAATGACACTTCCTGTGGGGAGGTATGGTCCAAAAGATGGAAGCAGCCATCTGATGTTACAGTGATGAAAGCTAGGGAGTGAGCAAATCAACCAGGTAGGTCATAAAAAAAAATCACCCTGCAAACAACTGACGGCTGAAACCCTCAGGGCATCTCTGACTTCTCCTCTGTCCCTAGCTGTATCCAAGCAAGTCCAGTAGTGATGAGAAAAGCTGGCAGACCTGGCAATGAGCATAGGGCACTGGGGTGGGAATGCAGTAGGATGAAGCAAGAGGGTGGACAAAAAAAAAGGAACAATCACCATAAATGTCTGAGTAATAAATATCTGGATTAGTGAAATCTCTACAAATGTCTGACTGGGTTAAGCAGCAAGCACAACATATCCAAAACTCACTCCTGTCTTCAAAATGACAGCCTATGATGACTGCTAAGTTAACCCCCCAAAACAGCATAAAAGTCACCTTTCTTTTGGAAAAATGACCCCTCCACCTACTAGACAGGTTTCTGACCCTTTACTGACAAAAAAAATATGTGACCAACTAATTAATACTAGAAGCCTGGCTTTGTCTGGAAATATTTACAGAATCATAAAAATTGCAAATAAAATAATATATATGTTAATAATATGTATATATATCTATAGACACACACACACACACACACACACACACACACACACACACACACACTTATACACTGGGTTACCATGAAAAACTCCCCATGCTGCAGGTCAAGTCCAGTTGAGCGAATCCAGCATGTCAACACTAGGACTATTGAACTCCCACTGTTGCACTACTGACTGCCCTCACTTGCCCCCCTTCCAGATGCATTAAGCACTTGCTCCTGGATCCGGAGGGGTAGGGTGCTTCAGCATTTGGTGTTATACGTTCATAGATTAGTACTAAGCTAACTGCCCTTGCGAGCCATTTTAAGCCTAGCCAAGTATCCCTTGTGAGACTCAAACCCTGCACCTTGTGTTTGTAAGGCAAACACCTTAACCATTAGACCACCCTCCCAACCCCATTAGGCCACCCTCCCATGTTTGTGAATGTCAGTATTTCATATGCTGATGTTCGAGGAAAGGTTGCAGTGACGCATACACTGGACCTTTGCATCAGCGGAATTTTAATTTTAAATACATATATACCTATTGCACTAAAACTGATGACAAAAAATGCATTCATCAAATGATAAAGGGCCTCATTACTCTCCCACTGTAACATAAGAAAAACTTTCTTTCACTGTGTATCAATCAGTATGAGGAGCAGCTCAACCTGAAGTCAGAATGTACTCTGTTCTAGTTCCTCTGCAAAGGGTAATTATGATAAGTATATTCCACACTATTCCCTATGTTCTGGGTGCCCCCTACAGTGTCAAGCCAGAAGGCTCTGCCACTGACACACCGATTTGCCCATTTACATCATTCTACATACCTCTCTAATGGTGCAGGGGCAAGATTGCACAATGAATGAATGAAGACTGTCACATTATATGTAATGGGGCATTTAAATATACTTATCCATGTGCATCCCTTCTCCAATGCAATGCATACAGAAGTGTGAATGAGGAAGTGCATGCTTACTTCTTCATTCATGCTCCAGTAAACATATTTTAGTTCCCCTCATCTGCAACAGAGCCCCTGTCCCCAACAAAGGACTGACAGATGAACAGAACATTCTGACTCTTCCTATAAATGAAACGCCCTGGCTTTCTTCTCTTTCCCCAGTCACATGTGGCTCTCTAGCATTTAGAATAGTATTCAAACCAATACCATCAGTTATCACATTGTAGAGGTCTCTATCCATACCACAGAGAGATGATAAATCAATGCAGCATACAAAACCATATCAAACTATCCCAGTAAACAAATATAAATAAATAGGTAAATTAAAAAAATCTACTTGGAAAACAATACAAACTTGTAATAGGCTTATTTATAGAGTTCTACCTACCTTTTTAAAGTGTTGAAAAACTAAGGTACATGCATATGTGTACATTATGTGAGTGTGTTGTGTGTGTGTGTGTGTGTGTGTGTGTGTGTGTGTGTGTGTGTGTGTGTGTGTGTGTGTGTGTGTGTGTGTGTGTGTATGTGTATATGTGTGTCTGTCAGCCTGTGTGTGCTTTTGTGTGTGCATATCTATATCTATACCTATATATATGGTTTACTATGGTAAGTCTTATTTAGACAATGTCGGAATTCGGCACTGTCATTTTCACGAATGTGGGTCAATGATCCCATCATTCGATGCGGTCCAGTTCGACCTAATAATGGTAAACCTATATATATATATATATATATATATATATATATATATATATATATATATATATATATAAAATGTGTGTACTTACATATTTTGAATCCCTATTAGACGTGAATAAATCAATACTGCAAGTCTCAACACTTTGAAAATTAACATTTAATTCTAACAAAAAAAGGGCAAATTCCAAAATGACCACTTATACTTTTTAAAATGTTTTTGTTTGGGGGGGATTTGCCCCTGTACCCTAATTTGAGAGTTTATGCCACCCATGTTCCTGTGATTAGTCTATGCCATCCATATTCCTGTGGTTTATGTAAACAAACTGTAACATCATAGTACGTCACAGTAGAGGAAATAGTCCCCTTATTCACACTTACATTTTCAATGTTCCAAGCATCAATTATCAAAGTAGAGGTCTTGGGAAACCAATAACGTGTGTGTACGTTTGTGTGTGTGGCCTACAGTCACAGCAGGCACACTTCTGTACTGAATAAAAAGGAAACTATTGGTTCCTTGATTCCACAGAAACAAAGCTCTGATATCTTTCACCGTGATATAAAAAGAATCTCCAGTTTTGTAGTACCTTTGTCAGCCCTGTGACACAAACGGATGAAGTCCTACATGTAACCCAGCTGACCATGATTTGATACATGACCTGAGAAATGGAGCAGTCGATGACAGTGAAGAATTGAATGATAAGGTGTATGTCTGCTTACCTCTCTCCCGAGGGGGGTGTGGGGGGCAGTATGGGAGCATGCTGGGGTACATAAGTGTCGCATTTTACGCAGAAGACTAGGATTTGCTGACTGAGGTAGCAGCTGTCACCATAGTGGGTGAGGCAATTAAAAAGTATGTCACTGTGGAGGCAGGCCACCCCTCCTCACAATGGTTACTACACATTATACCTGACGACATCAGACATCACATTGCGGGAGGACTTAATTCACACCACAATATGATGGACACTGAAGTCATGCTATCCCATTCAGAGCAACATCCTTGCTTAGTCTGCGGCCTTTCCACAGAGAACAGCACTCTACATCTGGGTCACACTGCAGTGCTATCACATGGCACCACAATGGAAAAAGTACAGTTTTGTACCTACCATAAATGTAGATGTCCAATAGGTATGCATCTGCAGTCCTAACATATGGGTTGTCCTGCCTCAGGCAGCCCTTCGGTCGGCCGGATTCCAAAGTCTGGGTCTGGCCTCGGCTGATGTCGCACTTCACCCGATGTCATAGCTGCTGGGGTATAAAGGCATCAGCCAACGCCATTTTCCTCAGTGTTTCTTGCCCCAGATGCCAGGTGCCCTCTAGGAAGGCTAAATTTGGATAAATGCAAATAATTCCAAACAGTAGAAAGCAAACAATATATATATACATATATACATACAAACAAATACACCATAATAGATTCCCCCAGCTAGCTAAAAGAGGGGTAAGTACCCTAGGAATACCACAGAGGGGAAGGAGGGTGGGTAATCCTGACTGCAGATGCATACCTATTGGACATCTACATTTATGGTAGGTACAAAACTGTACTATGTCCTTCAAGGATGCATCTGCAGTCCTAACATATGGGTAGAATACCATAGCCAAACTGGGGGAGGAGGCACTAAGATAAAGATGGTGTAGTTAAGATCCCTTGCAAAACAGCAGTTGCAAAACCTGCTCGGGATCTGGAGTATAAAGGAAGATTATAATGCTTGGCAAATGTATGCATGGAGCTCCAAGTAGCAGCTTCTAAAATGTCTTTGGTAGCCACTCCTCGTAGGAAAGCTGTAGTGGTGGCTGTAGCTCTTGTGGAGTGAGGCCTGATATTTTCAGGAGTTGTCTTTCCATGAAAAGAGTAGCAAATTCTAATGCAATTTCCTATCCATTTTGAGATTGTCTGTTTTGAAATTGCTTTTCCTTGCACTCCTGTTGCATATGCTACCAGAAGCTGGTCAGTTTTTCTTTTGGTCTTAGTTCTGTCCAGATAGTAGAGTAATTGTCTGTGCACATCCAAGGTATGTAGTAGTCTTTCCCCCCTGTTCTGTGGGTTGGGGAAGAATGTAGGTAAATGAATTGCTTGGTTCAATGATACCCTGGAGACCACTTTTGGCATAAAAGTAGGATTAGTTCTCAGAGACACTCTATCCTGATGGAAGATAAGGAAAGGCTGTACTGCCATTAATGCCTGTAACTCAGATACCCTTCTTGCTGAAGTGATTGCTAGCAGGAAAGCAGTTTTCCAAGATAAGAACTGTAAGTCTGCTGTTGCTGCTGGTTCAAAAGGGGGAAGTGTTAATTTTTCCAGCACAAAGTTGAGATCCCATGTAGGTAAAGGTGGTTTCCTTGGAGGCTTTACATTTTTGATTCCTCTCAAGAACTGCCTGAGTAGAGGATGAGAGAAGACAGGAGGATCCATGTTGTACTCTGCTGAAATTGCTGATGCATGAATCTTAATGGAGGAGTAGGACAGGCCATTGTGGAACAGTTCTGCTAAGTATTCCAGGATGTGTGCTATGTTTGCCAATGAGGCATTTTGTCCCTTTGCTGCACTCCAAATGAGGTATCTTTTCCATTTGGCTGAATAAGTTTTCCTTGTGGAAGGTCTGCGTGCCTCCAGGAAAATGTCCTTAACCCTCTGAGATAAATCTGGTTTATTTTGCTTTATGCAATATTCCAAGCAGTTAGCTGCAGTGTTTTCAAGTTTGGATGCAGGGTCTTGTAGTTGTTCTGTGTTAGAAGTAAGGGACGTAGAGGTAGAGGCCATGAGTGTGTCCGAGACAAGCTTCTCAGTAGCGGGTACCAATGTTGCCTTGGCCAGTCTGGAGCTATCAGGATTACCTTTGGCTGTTCCTCTCTGATCTTCAGTAGGACTTTGTACATCAAAGGAAGAGGTGGAAATGCATATGCTGTCAGGTTTTTCCAGCTGAAGGAAAGGGAGTCCACCCTCCAGGCAAGTGGGTGGTATGCTCTTGTGCAGAATTTCTTCAATTGGTGGCTGTGTGGGGAGGCGAACAGGTCTATCTCTGGCATTCCCCATTTCTTTGTTATGGTTTTGAAGATGTCTGGATGCAGCATCCATTCGTGAGTATCCGTGGTAGTTCTGCTTAAGGTGTCTGCTAGTGAATTTTCTTTTCCTGGTACAAATCTGGCCTGTAGTTGAATGTTGAGATTCAGGGCCAAATTCCACAGGTCCATTGCCATCCGGCATAGAGGATATGAGTGTGTACCTCCCTGTTTGTTGATGTACCACATGACTGTGGTATTGTCCGTCCTTATCAGCAGGTGACCTTGTTGAAGGAAAGGTCTGAATGCCTGGATTGCATCTTTCACTGCCAGCATCTCCTTTAGATTTATGTGTAGATTCAGCTGGTCTTGGGTCCATAGGCCTTGTATACACTTGTCCTCCATGTGTGCCCCCAGCCTAGGTCTGAGGCGTCCGTGGTAATGGTCTGGCTTGGATGTGGTTTGTGGAAAGGCAATCCTTTGTTCATCTGACAGGCCTGAGCCCACCACAAGAATTCTTTTTTCAGGCATGGAATTATTGGAATCTGGGCTTCTAGACTGTGCTTGTGTTGAGACCATACATTCCTTAGGTACCATTGCAACTTTCTCATATGCAGCCTGGCATGCGGGATCAATATTATGCAGGATGCCATATAACCCAGGGCTTGCAGGACTTTAATTGCAGTAAGCTGAGTTTGTGTTGTTAATGTCAAGAAATAGACTGGTAGTTGCTTTTGTTTTTCTTCTGTGAGAAAAGCCATCTGAGTTATTGTGTCCAGTTCTGCACCCAAAAATGTTATCCTTTGGGATGGTACTAGTCTTGACTTTTGAATGTTGACTGTGTATCGCAAGGCTTGCAACAGTTGTATGACATTTTCCAAATCTTTTGTTAATTTTGTCTTGTTGTCCGCTTGTATTAGGCAGTCGTCCAGGTATGGGTAAATTTGAATTCCCTGAAGCCTGCAATGAGCAATTACTGATGCCAGGCATTTCGTAAATACTCTGGGCGCAGTGGATAAGCCAAAGGGCAATGCTGAGAATTGATAATGCTCTGATCCTGCAAGAAATCTGAGGTGTCTTCTGCAATCTGGTCATATAGGGATGTGCAGGTATGCCTCCTTGAGATCTAGAGTCACCAGCCAAGACTCCTTGCCCAGCATGGGAAGAAGTTGCTGGAAGGTCAGCATTTTGAATTTTGGAACAATGAGGTATGTGTTCAGTGCGGACAAGTCGAGAATAGGTCTCCACTGATTTTCTTTTCTTGGTACAAGGAAAAGCCTGGAGTAAAATCCTTGGCCTTGTTCCATAGGTGGTACCTTTTCTATAGCTCTCATCCTTAGTAAGTTGTTGATTTGCTTTTGAGCCTCTGTTTTTTGGTTTGGTGGAAGGTTTGGCATTCCTCTCTTTTTTGGTAGAGTGTGGAAGTGAAACCTGTAGCCCTTGTCTATTGTTTGTAAAGTCCATTTGTCTCCTGTAATGCAATGCCAGTTGTCTGAAAATAAGGCTAGCTTTCCGTCCAAGGGTGCTTCCAGTTGTTCCCTGGTAGGCGGAATCAGAGCCAAGTCATTGTGTCTGTCCTGTGGAAGTGGTTGTAGTTGCAGCTGTGGCAGCACTTCTCTGGTTGGCAGGTTGCCACTGACGTCCTCTGTAGGCACCCCTAGATTGACCTCTGCCTCTTGGACATCTATTTCTGCCTCTCTGTGCTCTGGAGGTGTCTGGAAAGGACCAATTCTATGAAGGCCAATTTCTGATAAACCTCGGAGGTTGGACCTGTAAGAAATCCTTGACTGTTTGGACAGATTTTGCTTTTTCTTCCACTTTCTTTAGAACCTCCTGTGCAGGGGAGCCAAACAAACTTTGTTTCTCCATAGGAGCATCTAGGAGTTTTGACTTAACATGGTCTGGTAAGGATTGTTCTTTTAACCAGGCATGCCTTCGAATCACTGCTCCAATCATAGCTGATCTAAAGGAAGCTTCCAGTGCATCATAGCCACATAACAATGTCTTTTACAAGTATGTATATACATTTTAAAATATGTAATATCCCATCCTCACATAATTGTACTGTAAAGAATTACTGCCTTTCTCAATATGTAGATAGTACTATGTGTTTTTATTACTTGACCTAGACTAAGATGTATGCATTGTTGCTCACTGTCTGTGTCACATGCATTTATTGTAAATGTTTAATTTTTTTTTACAACCTTGTTTTAATCTTGGAGCTTTTCTCCCCGGGCCTCCACTGAAAATGGAAATTATCCAGTTGGACTAGCCCGGTCAACAAATGTAAAATAAAAATAAAATAAATAAATAAAATTTTAAGAAATGATTACTGACCTGCTGAGAGTTATGTACCAAATCCTGAAGGGACTTGCGGTCTATAGGTTCAGGAGAGGACAGTTTTTTATTTAGCTGGTCTAACAAAAATTCCTGGTACTGAATCATGTGAAATTGACAGTTTAAGGCCCTGGCCGAAAGAGTAGCAGATGTATAAACCTTTTTACCCCATCTCTAATGCTCTAGATTCCCTTTCAGAGGGAAGAGGGTTTTTGGCAGAGGCAGCTGCCACACCCTTAGGGCCCTGTGAAATGGTTTCTGGGTCTGCAACATGAGCCTTATACAAGTGGTAGTGTGTGTCCGGGACCCTGTAATATCTATCAGGCTTGGCAGGGGCCGGAGGAAGAGAGTCAGGGGCAGTACTGGCATCATTATATGCATCATCAACAACTGATAGTACTGGAGGAATGGCTAAAGGCCTATGCTGTGGTAAGTGTAAAAAAGTCCTTAGCCTTTTCCTTGAATCTGAAAAATCCTGGCCCTGCCCATTGGAAGTGTTCCCTCAAAGAATGTAGGGTTTTCCCAAAAGAAAATTCTTCAGGAGGAGAAGCAGAAGGAATGGAGTCTTCTGCATCAGAATCCTCATAAGGAGAATATGGGCCTTCCTGATGGTCTGAAATATCTGAGTCATCCGAGGAATAGTCTGTAGAGACAGGTTCAGGGGGTTCAGTCCTAGGCCTCTTATCTGGAGGAGGTTGAGAGGCCCTGTCTGGGTGAGGTTGGGATCCCCTGATCAAAGAAATAAGATCCTCTGCCAGGCTGAGTATCTGGGAACTAGAGGTAGGCCTGTGTGAGGGAGCTTTTGTAGGTAAGGCCTTAGAAGATTTAGCTGCTTTAGCCCTGTAAAAGGCCTTGATAAACATAGAAGCAGGGGGTCTAGCAGCCCCACGTGCAGGGGTAGAAATGTCTAAAGGAATAGTGTCTGACAAATCCTGGGTGCCTGCTTCTGTAGCAGTAATTTTAGTAGCAGATTCAGCCATGCTCTTAGAGGCCTCGGTTATCGGGGGCATGCTTTTGGCCGAAGGAAGAACCGAGGACTCGGTTTCAGCTGAAACCGAGACACTCGCGGTTGGCCTAACCGTGGTTTCAGCCGAAACCGCGGGCTGCGAGTGTCGGTCCTTTTCCTTGCGCTTTTTAGCTAATTGTGTAGTCGGAGTCTCCGACGGCATTTTGTATGCAAAAGCGGGACCAAAAAACTCCTCTGCAAACTCCGACCGACGTCTAAGCGTCCGTCGGTTGAAGGAAGCACAGGCTAGACAAGCTGATACGTCGTGGTCTGGGCCTAAGCAAGGAAGGCAGTAAGAGTGGAAATCCTTATGAGGTATTTGTTTCCCACAAGTTAAACAATTATTTACTTTGTCTGACATCGGCTGAGGCAAGAAAGAGTCCCCAACGGGGTACTTAGCTTTTTTAGAAGTCTTCGGTAGTAGAAATCTCTGGATCTGACCGACTGGCACTTGCAAACAGCTTCTGCTTCGGGCACCGCGCGGCAAGAAAGACTGAGGAAAATGGCGTCGGCTGATGCCTTTATACCCCAGCAGCTATGACATTGGGTGAAGTGCGACATCAGCCGAGGCCAGACCCAGACGTTGGAATCCGGCCGACCGAAGGGCTGCCTGAGGCAGGACAACCCATATGTTAGGACTGCAGATGCATCCTTGAAGGACATCAAGCCATTAGGGATCTAAAAACACACATGTTTAACATCAGTGGTGGCTAGAACAAAAAAAAAAATACAGTACCTTTGGTACATAACATGAAATGGTTAACTCTATGCTCCATTTACTGTACACTGTAGTTGTTTCCCTGAATGACCACAATGTGGACAAATAACTAAATAAATGAACAGGGTGACTGCAGCAAAAGAAAGGAAACTCTTGAGGGCAGGAATAATGCACTAAGGTACAAAGACACCTTATCTTTGAAAAATCAGTAAATCAGTTACACATCTTCATGCAACATTCACTGCAGGAGACAAAAGTAACAAGTCTACTGCTCTCTCTCTCTATATATATATATATATATATATATATATATATATATATATATATATATATACATACATACGTAGGTTTACTATAATTTATTCGAAGTGAAGTCGGTCGACGCCACTTCGTTCGAAAATCAGAATGTCGACCGTAGGCAATGTCGAACACTGATATTGCTGAAATACACATCTGCACCTATCTCGACCCATGTTAAAACCTGTCCCTACGTAGCAGTCGACATGTATTTCGGTGAATTTCGCACAATCTCGGCTGACCATGTGAACAGTCAACTTAGTACATTTCGGGTATATGACAGTAAACCACATACATATATCTGTGTGTGCCGTCTATGAGTGTGAACTAGACAACTTTAAATCTCTCAAATGTCATCTTCACTAATGTCGGCACAAAATAAAAAAAAAAGTTGACAAGTCACTGTACATGCTCTGAGACAACACTTTGGATCATGCCACTTAAATCTTTATATATTCTGTTAATCAAATATATTGTCAAAAATTGTGCTGACATCTATTGATTAAAATCATATATACATATATATATATATATATATATATATATATATATATATATACACACACATATATATATATATATATATATATATACATACATATATATATATATATATATATATATATATACATACACACACACACACACACACACATATATATATATATATACACACACACACACACACACACATATATATATATATATATATATATACACACACACACACACACACACACACACACACACACACACACACACACACATGCACACACATACATTTCTGTGTAAATAGGGAAAGGCAAAACTGACAGTCAAAATTAAAGAAAAGAACAGATACATACCTATCAAAGTCGCTCCAATTATGCCACTACTCTGTCAGTTACCACTAAGTGTCTGCTTTTTGTAAGCAGGTACATAGATTCTCTTACTCCTATTTCACTTCTTTTTCTTTCGGCCGCTCCCATTAGGGATCACCACAGCGGATCATCTATTTCCATTTCTTTCTGTCCTGTATATCTTGCTCTGTCACACCAACCACCTGCATGTCCTCTCTCACATCTATAACCTTATCTTAGGCCTTCCTCTTTTCCTCTTA